>NC_065443.1:69818662-70190892 GCF_917563875.1 Diabrotica virgifera virgifera | reverse complement strand
TCATATTAAAATTTTGAACTGGATGTATTGCTGTAAATTTTTTTGCAAATTTGTTGTGCCTATTTGCGAAAAAAAAATTCTTTATACACAAAATACCCAAAACTATTTTAGTTTTTGCATTTTGTTAAGTGATTCCACAGGAATGATTTTTTCTCCTATATTTTATTTAATGATACAATATATTATGTTTATTCTCGTTTCTGTATGGCATCTATACAATTACAACTAACTTTGACAGCATTATTTTTAGTAGGATTCTCCAGTTCAACAAACTAGACATTCTTATTCTCAAGATCATCAAAAAGGTCAACTCAGCAAATGTCACATTTGTTAAATATATATTTCAGTGAATGTGAGAGTCATTAGCAAATATAAATATTAAAAATCAAGAATATTGATGAATTTAAAATAGCCAATATTTATTTTTCTCGAAATGCATTATTTTTTCAAAGGTAAAAAATATAATAAATTATTCGACTTTTCACCGTTATTAGTTTAAAAAAGAAAAAACCGGTTATAACCGGGACAAAACAACAACCAATAAAACCGGAAATTGCGAAGTAAAAACCGGTTTTAGGTTATAACCGGTAGGTTTTTCCCATCCCTATTAAATAGGCGGCTTCGATTCATAGGTGTTCATGTAGCCCCACTGAAGAGGTCTGGAGAGACCGAACCGTACGTATGGGTATGGTGGATCATTTTTGAACCGAAATGAAGAAATGAAACATAAGCTGTGTTTTAATTTCAATCGTTTCTTTATGTTAAATCCACAGAGAACGACAGTTCTCACCAGTGGCGCACAACACCCCTACAAGCGACACTATATATACACGAAATTTCCACAGAGAACGACAGTTCTCACCAGTGGCGCACAACACCCCTACAAGCGACACTATATATACACGAAATTTTCGATTTTCTAAACCTGACTGAATTGAAAATTGGGCCAAATCCTATCTTAAAGTTTAGGAGAAGACTCGTCCATCCATATATTACCTCTCCATTTTAGTCCAAGGGTGTGGATTTTACGGCCCTTCCCATTTAAAGCATGTATTTCGTTCTCGTCCCCAAAACTCCCAAAAATTTCAAAAATTTAAGCCCAACCTTTGCGGCTTTTGATAGCACAGATCATTACCTTTCCAACGCATGTTTAATTTTGAAAATCGGTTATACCATTCAAAAGTTATCGAGCTCAGAAATATGACTCAATTTTTATTTAAAAAATGGAAAATGTTTGTGGATATGTATGTATGTATGTATGTATGTATGTATGTATGTATGTATGTATGTATGTATGTATGTATGTGTGTGGAAAAGTTACACCGATCTGAATTTTTTTTTCTGTGTTTCAAGAAGGTGTGAGGGCCGATTCAGAACCGGTCTAATTTTTGACTTCTGACTACCCGTAAGCCAGCTAGAGGACTAAGTAGATACAAAATAGCATATTTTTGGACGTATATATCTTAGGTTCAAGGAAAGACAGGAAAACCGAAAATATACCAAATCAATAGGGTTGAGTTAGGCTTTCAAATGGCGTGTAAGCGATCAAGCTGAGACATACACACTGCTCACCATAGCCAAAAAACTGAAAAATTAAACTTTGAAAATTTTGGTTTTTCGACAATTACTAAAAATTTCAACCTACGAATTGCGCCAATAACTGAGCGTTTGTAGAAGGGCTCAGGACGCATCTAACGGTGTATACCTCATATCTGGGAAAATTCGAATTTTTAAGTTATAGGCTTCATAAGTATAATCAAATCTATTTCTTATGGGAAAAACGGTTTTTCAAGCTCAATAATTCCTGTAATACGTTCAGTTATCATACTCGATCTTGGATGCCTCAGATACTACTTATCAATACGTTTCAAATTCATGTTTAGTGATCAACATCAGGTAAACCGTTCAGAAGTTATAGAGCTCCAAAAGTATAATCAGTCCAGGAACTGAAATTTTTCACTTCGCAATTTTTACAGAATGGATAGATTTGCTTGAAAATCTGACAATAAGTAGTGGATAGTCCAAGGATCCAAATCTATATGATGCCGAAAGACGCTTTTACCATGGGGTGGTTGCCACCTCATCTCGAGGGTGGAAATTTTTTATTATATTTTGACCGCAAATGCTGGTAAAAATATTAATTATAAGCAAAAAATGTTCATTATACATTTTTTTGATAAAATTAATAGTTTTCGATTTATTGGTTATCGAAGCTGTTAGTTTTATATCGAGAAAATTACCAGAGAACGGTAGTTCTCGCCAGTGGCGCAGAAATACACCTCCCTACACGCGACATTATTATATACACGAAATTTTCAATTTTCTAAATCTGACTGAATTGAAAATTGTGCCAACTCCCATCTTCAAGTTCAGAAAAAGACTCACCCATTCATATGTCAACCATCCATTTTGGTCCAAGGGTGTCGATTTTACGGCCCTTCCTATTTAGGGTCTGTTTTTCGTTCTGGTCCCCAAAACTCCAAAGAAATTCGAAAATTAAGTCCGACCTTTGCGGCTTCTAACAGTACTGATCATTACCTTTCCAACCCATGTCTAATTTTGAACATTACCAGAGAACGGCAGTTCTCGCCAGTAGCGCACACCCACACCCCCCTACACGCGACACTATATATACACGAAATTGTCGATTTTCTAAATCTGACTGAATTGAAAATTGGGCCAACTCCCATCTTAAAGTTCAGAAAAAGAGTCACCAATTTATATGTCAACCATCGATTTTGGTTTAAGAGTGTAGATTTTACGGCCCTTCATATTTAGGGTCTGTTTTTGGTTCTCGTCCCCACAACTCCCAAAAACTTTAAAAATTTAAGTCCAACCTTTGCGGCTTCTAATAAAACTGATCATTACCTTTCCAACGCATGTCTAATTTTGAAAATCGGTTATACCATTCAAAAGTTATAGAGCTTAGAAATGTGACTTAATTTTTATTTAAAAAAGGGAAAATGTTTGTGGATATATAATATGTATGTATGTTTGAAAGTTAAACCGATTTGATATTTTTCCTCTGTGTTTGAAGAGGGGGTCAGGGCCGATTTAGAACCGGTGTAGTTTGTGACTTTTGACCACCCATAAGCCAGCTATAGGACTTGGTAGGTACAAAACGGCATATGTTTTGGGGGTATATATATTCGGATCAAGAAGAGCCAGGAGAACCGCAAATACATCAAATTAATAGTGTTGACTTAAGCTTTCAAATGGTGTCTAAGCCGTAAAGGATCAGACATACACACGGCTCAGTATAGCCGAAAAACTGAAAAACTAAACTTTGAAAATTTTGGTTTTTCGACAATTACTCAACATTTCAACCTACAAATTGCGCCAATAACTTAGCGTTTGTAGAAGGAGTCAAGACGAATTTAACGGTGTATACTTCATATCCCGGAAAATGTGAATTTTTTAGGTTATAGGCTTCATAAGTATGATAAAATCTATTTCCTGTGGGAAAAACGGTTTCTCAAGCTCAATAATTTCTGTAATAGCTTCAGTTATCATACTTGGCCTTATATCCATCAGATACTACTGGTCAATACGTTTCAAACTCGGTTACTGATCTACTACTCGGTTTCAAACTGATCAAAATCGGTTAAGCCGTTTAGAAGTTATTAAGCTACAAAAGTATAATCCAATTAACGCGAAATGGTTTATGTAGTTGTAGTGGTTACGACGCTAGATTTGATCTGGCAACGGGCAATCCGACTTCATTTATCGGCCATCTTAATATTTTTTTTTTCAATCTATTTCGAATAAAAAAAAATATAGTGTACATTCGATGGACACTAGATCATTTGGGAGATAATGCAACAAAGGTGACCATTTATAAAGCTTGACGTGTAATAGAGGAACATTGTATTCAACTTCATACATTTAATTTATAAATAACTTTGAAAAACTCCTGATACAAGAATAAAAAACCGCTAAACGCCGTAAAAATGAGTGGCGCATAAAATATTCCAGCTACAAAAGATCTGATATGAATATTACGTGGCGCGAAAATGGATTTTCATTTGATGCAAAACAAAATTCTAGTTTTATTTTAAAAGATTTTTCCATAATATTTGCTAACTTTGAAGTAAACGCGCCACAAAAGAGTTTCAAAATTCAAACTGTATCAAAGTTACTCTTTTGTGGCGCGTTTACTTCAAATTTAGCAAATATTATGGAAAAATCTTTTAAAATAAAACTAGAATTTTGTTTTGCATCAAATGAAAATCCATTTTCGCGCCACGTAATATTCATATCAGATCTTTTGTAGCTGGAATATTTTATGCGCCACTCATTTTTACGGCGTTTAGCGGTTTTTTATTCTTGTAGTATATTTACCAGGCTGTTCAATAAGTTTTGCAGTTCTATAAGAAAAACACAATTTTATGGTTTGAAATATACTTTATTATTCAGTATGGTCATTCTGAATATCAATGCACTTGTACCGAGATTCCAATTTATATATCCCATCCCTGAAGTGAGAAAATGGAAGGACGGCAAAATACGCTCCCACAGCTGTTATGATTTCGTCATTTGATGAAAAACGCCTTTCACGCATGACATTTTTTAGGTATTGAAACAGATGGAACTCACTAGTGGCCATATCTGGTGAATGCGGTGGATTCTCCAACAATTCGAACTTTAAATCATGGATTTTAGTCATGGTTAAAATGCTAATATCACATGGTGCAATGTCCTGGTGAAAAAGGATATTTTTCTTTTGCAAATCGGGTATTTTTCACTATATTCTTTCTTCCAGGTGGTCTAAAAGGTTACACTAATATGTGTAATTTATAATTTTATTAGTTTTCAAGTAATCCACAACCAAAATTCCTCTCGGAATGCAAAAAACTGATTATAAAACCTTCATGGCCGATTTCTGCACACAAACTTGTTTACGAGCCGAACAACCAGTTTCAAACCAGTCTTTAGCCTCTTGTTTTAATTTAGGATCATGGTGATAGACCCAAGTCTTATTTGTAGTGATAAAATCGATGCACAAAATCTACTTTAGCCTTTCGAAAACTCTCACAATATCCTCAGTCTGTATGAAATATTAAAGTTTTAACCAAAGTTGACATCTATCCCAAATAATCACTCAACTAATAAGTTCACTGTAAAGTAGAAAATCCTTCGAAAAATAATGATGCGCTTTCGGAACACCAAAAATTCTCATAAAGAAGATGCAGGAAAACAATTTATCATGTCGTTATAAATAACCGGTTTTTAGTTTTTCTATCGAGATTTTGGTTTGACATGTTTTTTGAATAAAAATTCTAGATAGCGATTAGGCACCATATACCAATTTTTATCAAACTTGTAATATTTAAGTTTTCCCAGTGTATATTTTAATCCGGTCCCCCTTCACTTCACGGTTTTTGTCTTAAATGATTAGATTTTAGAGTCTCTATCGGCGTGTTTTTCTTAGAAACACATGTGTTGCTATCGATAGTTGCGATTCTCACGCAAAATGTGAGCCTTTAATAGCTTTTTGGATAATCCTTGCCTCTTATAACTCACTTAAGAATTAGGTTCGCCAAGCCCTTTTCGAGTGTTAACAAATCCGTTTTTAAATATTTCACACAGTTTCCCACTGGCTGGAAAACCCCACTCCACCCAAAACGACGCTTAGCGTTCATAAAAAGCACAAATTCTTGAAATTCTGCATCATTTGTGAGTTGAGTTAATATAGTCAGTCATTATGTGAGATCAATATTGTGATCGCGTTTTGTGGGCCCCGCCGATTAGGCAGGTAAGAGTATAAATTATCGTCTATTGGTATGTACAATTGTACAATGGCGTTTCTATTTTTTGAAGGGTCCACCGTCCACCTTCCATCTAAGCTCGCATTATACTCCATCTCGATCTACCACTTCCTACTCTTATTCTAATTACGCTGACCTACACCCCGTTTTGCTTCGGTGGAGGTCTATTGTCAGGCAGCTTTGGCTACCTGTACCGGCTAATGGTGCCGATTTATGCTTTGCAGTCACTTTTCCGCCCTGTGTGGATATGACCTAATATTTCTGGGAGGCCAGCGACCTTGCCAAATAGTGGAACATTACCTGTTCTAAAGTGAGGGAGGTTATTTAATAAATATTTTAGTGCATATTTTGTGACAAGGGTTAATTCTTATCGGGACATTGAGATTCATTTTTTGATTTACGTGAATATTGGCTATCCTTTTATTTCAAAGTAGATGAACATGTAAATAAAAGACATTTTGAGTTTGAGTTTAATAGGCGTAACCTTTTCAGATTTTTTTATACAAATTTATATTAAGCTTCCGTTACTCGCGCCAATTTTTTGTGATCGAATACTCGCGCACGGTGCAGAAGACCGTGTCCAAAAATATGGGTCAGCAATATTAAAAAAAAAATTTTTGCAAAATTGTGTACACTTATATTGTTTAATGAATGTATGATCATATAATTTTGTAGATGTGCGTTTGGGTCAACATTATATTATTTTAATCAAAAGAAATTTTGTTCATATTCTTTTTCATACGTTTCCTCGTCAGTCGATACTTCCTCAAATAATTTTAATAATATTTGCTTCTTACCTTAAAAGATCTTAAATTACCTTACTAATTAAAACCATCGATGTCTGATTTAAACACAAAAATTTGTGTACAAATACTCGCACACGGTGTGGCGCACCGTGTTGTCCAGTAATAAAAGTACAATACGCTTTTTTACACTGCACGTGGACTTCACTCATAGTTGACTGACGACTGAAGAGGTATATGCAGCAGCAATTCAAAATCTCCACTACAATCAGAGTTACAGGAAGTCGGGCCGGTCTCATACACCGTGTGCGTGTAACGGAGGGTTAAGAGTACTGTTAAGTATTAATTTATGATTTAAGCAAAGAGCCCTTTTCTTTCTATTGTTTGTAAGTGAACGGTAAGAGTTTTAGATTTTATTTAGAGCATTAACTTCTTAATTTTTTGAGTAACTGTTCAGTTCCTTTTTTTTTGTGAATAAGAGTTATTCGTTCACTTACATTTTACATTTCGTATTTTGTTAGTTTTACTGTGTTGGTGAATACACCAATTTATGTGCAATTTGTTAACCATTTTTAAATGATTATTGTGTAATTTTTATTTTTGTGGTTGACGTTTTTACGCGTCATTTGCATATATTATGTGAATATTAAGAGATTTCATTGAGTATTTTAATAAATGTTACACTGAAACGTACGATGTCGCTTTTTATTTGATTATTATTTACAGCTCAAGACTAGAACAATGTGGTTTTGTCGTAACAGTGTTGCTAATTTTTCTATTGTTGTGTTATGTTTCGTTAATTTTTCCTTTGGAGAGTTTAGCGGTCAAAACTCCAGGCGCCCAATGTTTTCGTTTGTGTATTCAGTATTTACGTTTTCTTAGAGTCCATGAGTCAAACCATCAGTTAATATTATCTATGTATCTTTTGTCTATCGTCGTTTCATTAGCTCTATCCACATATTATTATTTATTTATTTAACATCTTTCATTGCAACAGAAGCGCAACCCAAAGAACCACGCCCACATCTCTTCCGACTGAGCAACATGGCCTTTGTTTCGTCAATGTAAACGATTGGACCTTTCCATCTTCGGTCATTTCTTACTACATCTAAGGATAATATCGTCCTGATCCTTTTGGTTCAGCCCTCATGACCGCTTGTCCATCCGATCGTTATAAACTGTCTTAATCAATTAGTTAAGACGTATATTGTACTAGTTTGACTAATTTTCTCCCACGAAATATTTTAGAATTATAAAAAGTTCATACTACAACCGTGGTTCAGCCTAAACTGAACTCGTATTCTTATCGATTTTTTATCAGTGCGGTAGGTACGTGGTTTATTTGATTTGCATGATATTGAAACTGTAATAAAACAGTATGTTATAACTGAAAATATCCCTATAATTAATAATACAATGATCTTGAATACATGAAAAAATACACCTGTCACAAAATATCCGTTAATGTAATACCACAGCAGTATGTATAAGATTTATTAAAGCATACTTACACAATAATTCTTTTAAGGATACCATTTAGACAAAAATATTACCTGAAACAAACATTGTGAGTTAATTATAATAATATATAAAGTAAAAGGATAAATGATTATTTATTAGAATCGAATACTTGTTTCAAATCGTCTTTGGCATTTTTGTTTAATTTTAATTATGTTTATTTATTATATTTAACAAATAAAAAATAGACCACAACGATACACATTGGTTGGGTTAAAGTTAATAAAGTATCTAAATATATTCAAAATCTTATGAAGCAAATGTTGATTTATGTTTCATTGTCTACGTAACAGGTTTATGTAAGGAAGAGCAAGATCCAGAGGTTATATCTGCCGTCATCCCTGAAACCTGATTTTTGGAAATATACAGTATGTCCCTGTAAGTTGTATCCATATGGAAAACTTTTTTATTATTAAATTTACGAAAAAAACTTATTCTTTATAAAAAGCTCTGCATGGTCCAACACCTAAGATTTAACCATCAAATATCAAAATTTTTGAATATTATACGAGGTATGTCAAAAAGTTTGAATTTCACTTAAGAGTAAAATAGCTTTATTTTTCACAATATTGAAAATTGCTAGTATGAAAAGGTGTTTGAAATTAAAAACTGTATTCTAGTATGCAATTACATCCTTCTAATTGAAAAACATTTTTTTTTTTGAAAAATTATGGATAACTAACATTATTTTCAAATATTTTAATTCAGATAACTCTTTTATTATTAATTTTACGAAAAAAAGTGATTTTTAATAAAAAGCTCCGCATGGTCTAAAATCTAAAATACAACCACCTTATGTCAAATTTTATCAATTTTATACGAGGTATGTCAAAAAATATTAATTTCGCTCAAGAGTAAAATCCGTTTATTTTTCACAATATCGAAAATTGTTATTATGAAAAGTTATTTAGAATTAAAAACTATGTTTCAGTATGTAATTACATCCTTCTAATTTAAATATTCTGAACTATAAAGGTACTTTACTTTTGATCTAAATTTATCTTTTTTGACATACCTCGTATAAAATTAATAAAATTTGATATAAGATGGTTGTATTTTAAGTTTTAGACCATCCAAAACTTATTACTAAAAACCACTTTTTTTCATAAAATTAATAATAAAAGAGTTATCAGAATTGAAATAACTGAAAAAAATAATGATAGTTTTCCATAATTAAAAAAAAATCAATTAGAAGGATGTAATTGCATATTAGAATATAGTTTTTAATTCCACACAACTTTTCATAATAGCAATTTCCAATATTATGAAAAATAAAGTTACTTTACTACTAAGTGAAATTCAAACCTTTTTACATACCTCGTATAATATTCAAAAAATTTGATATTTGATGGATAAATCTTAGGTTTTAGACCATGCAGAGCTTTTTATAAAGAATAACTTTTTTTCGTAAAATTAATAATAAAATAGTTTTCCATATGGACACAACTTACAAGGACATACTGTACTACTCCCTAATATATCCTTCAGCAACTGACGTACTCTCATATCCACCATGCTGCGTCAACGTTGCCGTAGTAGAACGTTGACAACTGGTTGTACAACCACGTAGCCGTAATGACAACTGATCTTATTAGCTTCAAACTGTTTATTTTATATTCGTCAATATTAGTAAAAACGCGCCTTTGGTCGGTTTTCTCTCTGGTAGGTTTACCACAAATAATGATTTTCTATCTCCTACATACGTGAGTATTTAGCAGATTCACCAATTCTTGCCGTTGATATGCATTAAATAGTAAAATAAAATAACTATTTTGTTCATTAAAAACGTCTCATTCGGTGCTTCATGGATAAATAAAACATGATCTGTAGACAGAACTTTAGACGTTTTGGCTGTTATCATTTTGATCCTTGCTTCAAATAGTAGCTTAACCTTTAAGTACACGCGCTGGGGTATTTTGTACGCCAGATATAAGAATTCTACTGCAAATATATTTAAAAAATTAATGTTTGACCTTGTTTACCTATCTAACTTATCACTGGAATGTGCTTTACAATTGGTTTTAGTTTCGTTATAATCGGCGTTCTGGGTAGATCGTAATCTACAGTTTATTATTTGTTGTTTCCGATGGTGGACAGTATACGCCACGATTATAGTAATATAAGTAGTAATATAAGTACATCTTTCAATTGTTTTTGAGTCATTATTGCACAAAATATATTTTTCTTTATAAGCAATAATTTTTCTCATTAAAACAATCACATTTCAAAAAAATGTTTATTAGTAGGTAATTTTATTTATCATGGAATCAGATTCCTGTTATAAATCCCAATTGGCTTACTGAGAAGAACCCTAAGTATTAGCTGATGCCGAATAAGGTTTATAACAAACAACTGAGTCTATTTTTTCAAAAAAAAAATTATAAACAAATCAGCTGTTTTTAATAGTCCAGAAAGCCACTGCGCATCCGCTAGGAAAAATATTCTAATTCGGATTTTTTGCACACTTTTACTTAAAAAGGACTCCTTTTAACAAATTTACATGTTGCCAGGACCAAAAGGTGGTCAAAAATTTTTTAAACGTTTTTTTTTTGTTTTTTTCCTAAAATTATTTTTTTTTGCATGGAAAAAAGTTTTTTTAGGTTTTTTGGATCATTCCAAACAGAAAAGGTTTTTAGTGACTTTTTTCTAAAATTGATAGTTTTTGACATATAAGCGATTAAAAACTGAAACATTGCGAAATCGGCCATTTTTAACCCTCAAAAACTATGTGAAAAACTAAAAAATTTGAATGTTGCCAAGGTAGGTGGTTATTATTTAAACATGGATTGATGAAATTCCGAAGATTTTTTTGCAATACAATATTCAAAACTCCTTTGTTTTTTAATTGCTAATCAAGCGTGCGCGACACTTTTTCCACCGACAGTATGGTGCAAATGAAAGGAATAAATTCGTTATTTCGTAAACCGGCGACTTTAAGGAAAAATCCCGAAACAGGTCGATTTTTATTTTTAAGTTACGATATTGTGGCATATATGGTATACTAGTGACGTCATCCGTCTGGGCGTGATGACGTAATCGATGATTTTTTAAATGAGAATAGGGGTCGTGTGGTAGCTCATTTGAAAGGTTCTTCAATTCTCTATTTAGTAATGTAATTATTTACATAATTATTTATACAGGATGTCCTTCTACTTCTTTTTTTGTCAAATAATTTAATTTAATAAAAATTTTTTGGACACCCTGTATAAATAATTATGTAAATGATTATATTACTGAATAGAGAATTGAAGAACCTTTCAAATGAGCTAGCAAACGACCCCTATTCTCATTTAAAAAAATCATCGATTACGCCATCACGTCCAGATGGATGACGTCACTAGTATACCATATATGCCACAATATCATAACTTAAAAATAAAAATAGACTTGTTTCCGGATTTTTCCTTAACCCGCCAGTGGTCGCTATATGAGATTTTCTCTCACGGTTTCAGAAAATTGCGCACAACTTTTTTTCTGACAAAATATACGCGCTGTAGTTCTTTCTAGTCTCCTAACTATCCTCCCTCGACAATCTAATAGACTCGTCCGCTCAGATAGTGACTCAGTTTACTTAGTATCACCATATTGTTGAGTCAGTGCGTTTCATGTGAGAGATTCTCTCATCAAGTGACCACCGGCGTCACCAACTGTGTATAAAAATTAATTTTATTTTTCCCTTTAAAACCTGAAATAATATCCTTTTGTGATGTAATAAAAGGCGCCGTGGATGTGGTCGATGATATGAAAATCCTATATTCTGTTTCACGGTTTAGTTGTAGATTTTCACTTACCATATATTTTTTAATGTTAAATATTGGAGACATCAATAGTCACATTTTATATAATGATAATAATAATAAAACAGGAAAACGTCGTGTCTTTTTAAAGCAAATGGCTTTATCGTTGATAAAACCTCATCTTCTTATAAAATTTTCTAAAGAAAGGCAAAAGTTGGATATGTGGTGAGAGAAAATCTCACGCGCGACCACTCGCGTAACAATTTACCTAGCGACCAATGCCGGGCTAAAGTCGCCGGTTTACGAAATAACGAAGTTATTCCTTTCATTTGCACCATACTGTCGGTGGAAAATAGTGTCGAGCACGCTTGAAGAGCAATTAAAAAACAAAGGAGTTCTGAATATTGTATTGCACAAAACTCTTCGGGATTTCATCAATCGATGTTTAAAGAATATCTACCTACCTTGGCAACATTCAAATTTTCAGTTTTTCACATAGTTTTTGAGGGTTAAAAATGGCCGATTTCGCAATTTTTCAATTTTTAGTCGCTTATATGTCAAAAACTATCAATTTTAGAGAAAAGTCACTAAATACCTTTTCTGTTTGGAATGATCCAAAAAACCTAAAATAACTTTTTTCCATGCAAAAAAAATAATTTTAGGAAAAAACAAAAAAAAACGTTTAAAAAATTTTTGATCACCTTTTGGTCCTGGCAACATGCAAATTTGTTAAAAGGAGTCCTTTTTAAGTAAGATTGTGCGAAAAATCCGAATTAGAATATTTTCCCTAGCGGATGCGCAGTGGCTTTCTGGACTATAAGTGTATTTTCTTGTGGCGTATAAAGTACGCCACGCGTGTAGTTATGTTATAACTGGATGCGCGGGTAGTTAAAGGTTAACTGGTGGTTATTAGCGCTGTTAATAATCTTATTAAGGTACTATTAAAGTCTTATTTACCATTGAATATTTGGACCAAAAAGAACTCGTAGAAAACATGTGATTGAGATCGCCAAAGTATCCTATCAGAACCCTTTCATTAATATTGTTCTAGACAGTTTTCTGCCATCCTGTTTAGTTATTTGTCGTATTCTCTACCGTATGCGTCTGTTTAATTTCTTTGGTAGCATGTTTTAATTGTTCTGCTTTTTCCGCTTCTTTATGATTTCGTTGGAGAGTTTCAAAAATTTTTCCCACTTTTCCACTTTTTAGGTTTGACAGCAGCAGACGTTTATTTATGTTTAAGATTACTCTCCCAACGACGATATTTCCTGCTCTACCATGATAACTTTTCTGAATTTTCAAAAATATTTAGATTGTGAATACGAAAATTACGCTCACCCATTTGTCTACTTGACAATTATCGCTTGATTAGAGCGATTATTTCATTCATAGGAGATTCTGACCAATAGAAAACTATAGAAATAAAAATTAAAGGGATTATTTTTTAATGACTTTTCTACAACCGTGTTAAAAATGCAATTTTTAGCACTCCATATGAGCACTAAAAATGCTACTTTAAGGCACTAGTGCTTAAAATTGTTATGGCACTCATATGGCACTGCAGTTCGTATTGACCGTATCGGCAATTTTGATGTAATGTCAAAAAAATATAAAAATGTAATGTCAGTCAAGTTCAAGTAAAAGTTTTTTTAGATATTGTCCTGTAATTACGTTTGTAGAAAAAATATTGTTTGATATGCGTGTTAAAAAGTACATTTTTAAGGCACTCATGTGAATTGCAGAACTCGCTTCGCTCATTCTGCAAACTTTCAAATGCGTGCGTTAAACGTGTACTTTTGACACTTATATCATAAATAACTATTAAATTCCAATCGTATAGTAAGATTTTTGATCACGTGTTTAATTCTGTCCAATCAGATTACTGTTTTATCGGTAATTTTCTACTAAGTATAGAAAATTACAGTGAGAATTTTTTTTAAGTAGATTG
This sequence comes from Diabrotica virgifera virgifera, assembly GCF_917563875.1. Classification (NCBI taxonomy): domain Eukaryota; kingdom Metazoa; phylum Arthropoda; class Insecta; order Coleoptera; family Chrysomelidae; genus Diabrotica; species Diabrotica virgifera. The sequence continues at coordinate 70,177,178 of NC_065443.1, read as the reverse complement.
TTTCTGTTTAATGGCAACCAGTCTCCTAATGTTGACAACTGTCAAATTTAAGAAAATATCCATAATATACTTTTCGTTCTGCATCCAATGTCAAATTGTCACGAGGAGAACAAAAATAGGCAAATTTAAGCGCTCGATTTACTTCGGTAAGATTATTTCATGAATAAAACTGTATGTATAAATAAATTAACTAATATTTTATTAATATCTTCATCTAGATATTTGCTAAACTGTGTTTTTCACATTGACAAGTTGAAAAAGGTGTGTCACATTAATTGGGATCAATGTCACTGACTGTTTTTATATAAAGACTTCAATTTTATATATAAGTATTGAAAAGTAATCTTACGAATATCACACGACAGTAAGAATAAATAGGAAAATAATGCTTCAGTTTTTCTCAAATTTGTTGTCATTGGGCAATAGCCACTCGAGCCCTGCAGGCTCTCGCCTATTGCCATAAAGACAGTTGAAAAAAAATTGATGCCATGAAAAACTGTCGCATTATTGTCAATTTATTCTCACACTCTTGTGATATTATACCCGATAATTTTTGATAATATCCCGTCGTCAATTATATTACGTCAGATGCCCTTCGTTGCTACGAAAAAATACAGTCAGTGACATTAATGACAATTAATATTTTAAAAGTTATAAAAGTGATGACTTTCAACCGTCAAATATTTATAAAAACTGTGTGTTTAATTGTACTAATGTGTACTTACATAAATAAATTACAATAAGATTTTGGTTTTGAACAGTTTTATTCATGAAATAATCGCAGTAAATTGCACTCGATCTCTAAAATTATTATCGAATTGTTGCCCTCGTGACACTTTGACATAATTTCACTTCCCTTCGGGCCGTGAAATTAAAACTGTCAAAGTGTCACTCGGGAAAAATTCAATAATTTCAGAGCTCTTGTGCAATTACTACTGATAATTGCATGGTAGAAATCAAAAATTGCACTTTCATGTTTTTAATTGTTGAATTTGACAACCACATACTAACAACAGCTTTGTTTTTTTAATATGTCCGTTTGGCATTTCATATATTTACAAATAATGTAAATAATATAACTGTGTCTTTAATAATTATTAATTTTTTAAAGATTGGGTTTCGTTGTACTGTTAAATAAATTGTTTAGGAAATTATTATTTGTTCATTTGATAGTTTCACTTTCTTCGAGTAATTTTCTCCCTAGATTACACTCGTGCATCAAAATAATCAGATAATGTAACTTTCAAGTGTATTGCCCTTTAAAAATTACTCTCGTTCATTTTCACATTTTGGCGAAAGACCCCTCCTCCTTCTGAGTCGGGCTCTTCCGCCAAAATATTAAAATGAACTTTAGTAGTTTTTAGGCAATACACTTTCAAGCAAAATTATGGATAATTGTGATGCACTTGTGTAATAATTACCCCCGATAACAAACTAGTATGACATAAAAGTTTGTATACACCGTTGGCATCAATAGATGTGTATAGATACCCTCGGATGACTTACAAACACTTGAGCCAGAGGCCTCTGTGTTTGTACAATGGTCGCCCTCAGGAATAAACAACTATTTAACGCCCTTAGTACATATATATCTAATACATGTACAATGTATCACCAACTGAAACCGCAAAAATTAAGTACCTAATGTTAAAGCAAAAATGATGATTTTATTTTATCCATGAATTTATTTTAAAAAGAACACTGAAACTGAAATTTCCGCCAAGATACTCCAAAATTCGATATACTCTGGGCTAATTAGCAAAATTCATGGAAAAGTTATTTACCAGCAATTTTATTGCTGGAATCGAATTATAAGATCCTACATATTATTAATATAGGTATGCAAAGTCCGCACATAGTGTGCTACTTTTTTTATAAACAAAATGGCGCCGACAAATCTTATTTTTTTCAATTATTGCTCTATAACTCCGAAGATTTTAACTTTATACCAAAAACACTCAAATAAAAATTCACCCCAATTTAATTCTGCATAGAGTCATGTTTTTCCCGATTTGCTCCGACGAAAATTTTCCTCGAAAAATGTGGGTTTTCCCAACAAAATCTCGAATTTTCTAATAAATTTTTTGGGCCAGTAATTATTCATCAATAATTATATATCTTGGTGAAATAAAAGTTTTTTTGCTATAGATTATAAATTCAGAAGCCGGTGAAAATGAAACGAATATTTTAGCAACAATTCAATTGTTAATTAACAATTTACAGTCGCAATAACAACCAAAATAATCATGAGACATTGATCAAAATTAGAAAGATTATAAAGGTGTGATGCCTATTTAATATTTTGTCGACAAAATATAAATTTTTCATTTTTTTGCATAATCTTTAAATGTTTAAAAAAATTGTTATAAACAAATTAACATTTCTCAGAAATTGTTCATTATATTCTAATTTAAAAAAATACTTAAAATGCGTATTTCATAGGTCTTGAAAATGAATGCTTTAAAAAAATTTTCCAACCATTTGCAAAAAAGTTATGAAACAGCAAAATAAATATACGAAATCTCCGTTGTTTATAATTAGTTTTAATTGTTTCAAAGCTTAAAAGTGAGTCTATGGTACAACCTAATTACTCACAAAGAATGTCAAAAATTACTGCAATGGTTATATTTTAATTAAAGATTAAAAACACTTTTTTTTGTAATTTTTAGCGCAAACGTAGGCCTGATACAGAGTCGGAGCTAAAATGTTCACTCGAAGCGACTGACACGCAGCATGCATTATTTATTAAAAGTGTACATCACGCGGCCGGTCGTCGCTCCGAGTGAAAATGTTAGCTACAGTACTGTGTTACTCTACTTTCGCGCGTGTAAATTACAAAAAAACATATTTATAATCTTTAATTAAAATATAACTATTAAACTGATAATCGATATTTTTTTGTAAATAATTAGCTTGTACTTTAAACTCACTTCTACGCTTTGAAAGAATTAAAAAAAAAAGTATAAACACAGTAGTAATCATATGATTATTTTGCTGTTTCATAACTTTTTTACAAATGGTTGCAAAAAAGTTTTAAAACATTCATTTTAAACATATTTAAAATGCCCATTTTAGCTATTTTTTTAAATTATAATATAATAAAAACTTTCTGAGAAACGTTAATTTGTTTATAACTATTTTTTTAAAACATTTAAAGATTATGCAAAAAAATAAAAAATTCATATTTTGTCGACAAAATATTAAATAGGCATCTCATCTTTATAAGATTTCAAAGCTTGATCAGTGTATCATAATTATTTTGGTTATTATTGCGACCGTAAATTATTAATTTACAATTGAATTGTTGCTAAAATATTCGTTTAATTTTCATCAACTTCTGGAACTATAATCTAAACCAAAAAGGCTTTTAAGTCACCAAATTATTAGTCCTGTCGCCAGGGGGGGTACAACGGCCTCGTTAATTCAGATGGACTTACTCAAGTTTTTTTTATGTATTTTGACCCGTAGAACACGAATTTTTTGGGTAACAGTTGATCCGGATGTCGATAAGATTGTTATAGACCAAGAACTTGAGGAATCAAATAACAGCGATTTTTGGCAAAACAAAACAATATTTTGTATTTTTTGGGCCATTTTAAGTAAAAAATATTTCTACAAGTTTTTTCGTAGGATGCACAGTTTTCGAGATAAACGCGGTTGAACTTTAAAAAAATCGAAAAATTGCAATTTTTGAACCCGAATAACTTTTGATTAAAAAATAAAATAGCAAGTCTGCTTACCGCATTTGAAAGTTTAAGTCAAATTATATCGGTTTTGATTATTTGCATTGGTAAAAATTTATTTTTTTATTGTTTAACAAAGCTATAAACACGTAGGGTTTCCCGTGCTTTTACATGCGTTTTAACGCATGTAACGTAGAAATAGTCTTGATTGCACTAGTACCTATTCTACCTACTCGTTCGATTTTAAATGAGAAATCATAGAAACATCACTCACGCACTAGTTGTTTGTAGCTTTGTTTAACAATAACACAATAAATTTTTAGCAATGCAAATAATCAAAACCGACATAATTTGACTTGAACTTTCAAAGGCGCTAAGCAGAATTGCTATTTTATTTTTTAATCAAAAGTTATTCGGGTTTAAAAATTGCAGTTTTTCGATTTTTTGAAAGTTCAACCGCGTTTATCTCGAAAACTGTGCATCCTACTAAAAAACTTGTAGAAATATTTTTTGCTTAAAATGACCCAAAAAATACAAAATATTGTTTTGTTTTGCCAAAAATCGCTGTTATTTGATTCCTCAAGTTCTTGGTCTATAACAATCTTATCGACATCCGGATCAACTGTTACCCAAAAAATTCGTGTTCTACGGGTCAAAATACATAAAAAAAACTTGGTTAAGTCCATCTGAATTAACGAGGCCGTTGTACCCCCCCTGGCGACAGGACTATATTTAATTATTGGTAGATAATTACTTATCTAAAACTTTATTTGAAAATTAAAGATTTTGTTGGGAAAACCCGCATTTCCCGAGGAAAATTTTCGTCGAAGCAGATCGAAAAAAACGCGTCTCTATGCAGAATTTAATCACGGTGAATTTTTATTTGGGTGTTTTTGTTGTAAAGTTAAAATCTTCGGAGTTATAGAGCAATAATTGAAAAAAACACGATTTTCGTGCGCTATTTTGTTTATGAAAAAGTAGCACACTATCTGAGGACTTTGCATACCTATAATATTAATATATAGGATCTTATAATTCGATTCCAGCAATAAAATTGCTGGTAAATAACTTTTCCCAAAAATGGCCTATTCTCCGATAATCAGCCCAGACTAATATACCATATTCAAGCAAACTCTCGGTAAACTTCATATGTTTAAATGTATTACACAAAACTTTTACATGAGCTATAATGAAAAGCTTCCAATTAGAGTTTTTCGGTTGAGAAAACTTTTAACGTTTTACTCTATATAAATATGGCAACGAGTCCATTAAAAAAATGTGCAGCGGAAAGAAACCATGCCACAATGGCTGATTATATCCTGTGTGATGGATATGGTTTCTTTCATAATGGAAAACTTCGACAAAGCTTTTGTATGTGGTGATTTAATTGAAAAGTCCCCGGATAGTTGCGGATATGCTCTTTAATTCTAAAGAATACTATTTTTATGTTTAGGTCGTAACCAGTATATTATTGAGCGAACAACGTTTTTCCTCGGTATTACAGTTTCGATTATATTCAATTCCCCTATAATATTCCGAAAATAGACGGACAAAAATATTGCATGTTTTGAAATTAACGTGTGAAATGAACTGATTTGTGCTGCCCCCAGTGTCACAGAAATGGGATTTCTTTTCCAATTGCGATGTTTTAATTAAAGTATCATATAAATGTTATAATAATCGGATTTAAATTTTATATGGACTATATGGTGGCAAATATAATTTTTAAATTGAATCTCATCAAGGTGCTACTATTCACTATGCTACCGACATGAAGACCGCCGTTATGGTCCATTAAGAGGATGGGTACGTATTTTCGGCTGCAATGCTATTCAAATGAGGATTCATTTTTTTTCAAATCCTGAGAAAACTAATAAGTATTTTTGAAAAATTTAAACGCAGAATGAAAGATTACGTTATTGGCGAGGTTTGAAAGTCCCTGAGAACTTCTATAATGTTTATTTTAATAAGTTACAGGGGTGAAAAACTAAGACAAAATTTAATGTGATATTTAATTTAAAATATCTCATTCAGAATAAACTTTTTATTCATTCTAAGGGACTTTCGGCCCTCGGTAATAATACAGTTTTTCATTCTGCGTTTAATTTTTTCAAAAATATTTATTGGTTTTTTCAGGATTCGAAAAAAATGAACACAATGTCCGTGGTAATACTTCCACATCTATCTTTGTCATACAACGCAAGCAGTCAAATAAAATATTGTCAGCATACTGTCAGTCAGACAGTGAAAATCAGTGACAATTTTAAATATTTGACATGGCATCGGGAATATTTTGAGTTGTTTTTTAAAAAGTTATTTATTGTGTATTATTTGTGGAAGATCCAAGCAGAGAATACATCAGAATAATATATTCTGGGATACAAGTATTTTGTTGTTAAAGATGTTCAAAATTGTAAGCGTTCCATAGTAACAATATTATTATTAATACTTTACTACACTAAGCATCAAAATTAACGCACCACCTTAAAAATGGGACATTTTTGATGTCTTGTATTTCCTAAACCTCTTGTCCGATTTTAGTTATTTTTTTAGTATAATATACCTTTATTCTTCAGGAATAGCGGTGTGATAATATTGTTGCTAAACAGATAAGTGTCATTAGATACTGGATGTAACAATAATAGTGTGTTTTTTCCTCAAAGTTTCGAACACCCTGTGGAATATTCTGGCGTATATAAAATATTGAAATTAAAGCTCGACTGAAGCCTTAGGCTTTCTTAAACTTATGATTTTTTATGCATTCGCTTATGTTGGATAATAAAAAAGTTAGGTACTTTAACAACTAGCAACGTTATTCATCAATACAGGGTGTTTCTAAATAAGTGCGACAATATTTAAGGAGTAATTCTGCATGAAAAAATAATGACCGTTTATTTTATAAATATAGGTCCGCAAATGCTTCGTTTCGGAAATACGGGATGTTTAATTTTTTCTTACAAACTAACAATTTAGTTATTGCTCTAAAACCAGTTGAGATAAGCAAATTAAATTTGGTAAATTTTAAGAGGTAGTTATTTTGAATTTTTGACATACAATTAAGAATTTTATATTCACCATTGGCGTGCATACGGGTAATATGACCGAGTAATATGACCCGTATGCATGCCAATGGTGAATATAAAATGCTTATTTTATGTCAAAAAATGCGCAATAACTACCTCTTAAAACCTACTAAATTTTATTTGCATATCTCAACCGGTTTTAGAGCAATAAATAAATCGTCAGTTTGTAAGAAAAAATTCAACATCCCGTATTTCGGAAACGAAGCATTTGCGGACATATGTTTATAAAGCAAATAGTCATTATTTTTCTATGCAGAATTATCCCTTAAAGTTTGTCGCACTTATTTAGAAACACCCTGTATTGATGAATAACATGGCTAGTTGTTAAAGTACCTAACTTTTTTATTATCCCACACAAGCGAATGAATCGAGAAGCAAAATGTGAATAAAGCCTAAGGCTACGGTTGAGTTTTAATTTCAATATTTTATATACGCTATAATATTCCACAGGGTATTCCAAACTTTGAGGAAAAAACACACTGTCATTTTAACACCCGGTATACAATGACACTTACCTGTTTAGCAATAATATTATTTCACCGACATTTTTGGAGAACAAAGCTATATTATACTAAAAAAATCACTCAAATCGGACGACAGGTTTAGGAAATATGAGACATCAAAAATGTCCCGTTTTTAAGGTGATGCGTTAATTTTGATGCTTAGTGTATAATAACACTTTTCCTCCTTTCTCGATTATTAGTTTTTGTTGTACATATAAATTATTACAATCACTGAATACATAGTTAGTGACAAAAATTATCACATTTATTAACTGAATTAATAATTTGCAATTATAAAAATAACAGTTATCCAAGAACATTCAAAAGTCATCTCTTTAAATTAGTGATGACATTTTCAAGTAGAATGACATTCTAGTACTGTTTACATATCCATGCCACTGTGAATTTTACTACACGTAATTTGTCGTGTAAAGACAGAAAAAGTAGGGATACCCGTAAAATATTTGCGAATTATGTACCGATGGCCTTAACACGGATTTGTTACCCGATATGGCTGACAAATGGCAAAATATGATATTGTAAAATGTTTTTTCCACCTACCCCTACCGAAAGTATACTTTTCCAGACCTGATTGTAGGGAGCAAAGTTGTACTTTTCCTCCCTAGGGAGGAAAATATTTTTCCTCCCTAGGGAGGAAAAGTACAAGTGACGTCATGGTATTGCATTCATGAAATATAACTTATTGACGCCCTGTACAATATCTATTTTCCATTACGTAAATATCTATACATTTTAACGTTTAGTTATAAAACATCCTGTATTTTGCAGAATGGTAAAAAACAGTAAATTGTTATTTTGATTTAACAATGTTTACATTAATAATTTGACTTATATTTGGCAGTTGACAGTTATATTGTACCTACTTGTTAGTTTTAGTTCTAATAAATTTTGTTGGTTAGTTACATAAATAAATTAAGTAAAAATGAAAAAATGACTTGTTATTCGAGGAAGGTGGAAAAACCATATGTATAACATGGGAGTAAAGTGCCTTTTCCTCCCTTGAATGATTACTGCCCTCCGCTACGCGTCGGGCAGTAAACTTCATTCTCGGGAGGAAATAGCACTTTCCTCCCTTGTTATACAAATAGCTATTAACGTACATATCAGCTCTCATTCACCCAATCCGCTCCACAAGTTCGGTATCTCCTGTCCAAGAAATACCACTCCATAGCACTATGCCGCCACCACCAAAATTAAAACTCTGTATGAGGTTACATCTGGCATACCGTTCATCATATGGAAGCAGGATTGACAAAACTTCGTCAACAGAAGAATTTGTGAACAGAATGTCAGTTGTAACCTCATACAGAGCGTTAGTTTTTGTGGTGGCGGCATAGTGCTATGAAGCGGTATCGCTTTGAAAGGACATACCGAACACATGAAGGTGATTAGGCGAATGCTAACTGACATGTACATTGAAAACATTTTAGGAGATCATGTTTTGCCATTCGCAAGCCACATTGGGTATGACATATTGGTGCGAATGCACGTCTTCATGTAGCTAGAACAGTGAATACCTACCTTAATGAGATTCAATTTAAAATTTATATTGGCCAGAATATAGTCCAGATCCGATTTAAATCCGATTATAGTATTTATATGACACTTTAAAACATAGCATTGGAAAACTGAATTTAAAACCGCATGGATGCGTTGGATTTATTCTTAATTTTAACAGAACAGTGTATACAGTGCTAGTCAAAAATCCGTACCCCCCTCGTATCTTTTAGACGGTTATAGCTATAATAGAGAAATTTGGAGGGACAAAATAAACGAACGTAAGCTTCTTAACTAGTCATGACAGGTGACGTAACAGTGACAGATGACTTTAGAGCGCCACTGTGACAGATAATTTTAAATGGGACCTTATGGCAAGTGATACCTAGTTTGAAAGGTATTGAAAATACCTATTCAGTCATACTAATTTTGTTTGATTTTAAGCTAATTTTGATGAATAAATGAAATAAATATAAAATTGTAGTTTCGCATTTAATTAAAAAAATTCAAAATTCCGCCTATGATTACTTGTCAAAAAGGTTGACGTTGACGTAAAAACTACTAGAGAATTGAACAACGTCATCTTTTTGACAAAAAAACTCATAGGCGGACATTTGAATTTTTATTAATTAAATGCGAAACTACAATATTATATTTATTTAATTTTTTCACCAAAATCAAAATCAACTTAAACCCCAAAAAAATTAGTATAACTGAATAGGTATTTTCAATACCTTTCAAATAAGGTATCACTTGCCATAAGGTCCCATTTAAAATTATCGGTCACAGTGGCTCTGTAACGTCATCTGTCACTATTACGCCACCTGTCATGACTAGTTAAGAAGCTTACCTCCGTTTATTTCCTCCCTCCAAATTTCACTATTATAGGTATAACCGATCAAAAGATACGAGGGGGGGTACGGACTTTTGACTAGCACTGTATAAATTATTTGTTTTCTATTATTATATATTTTTTATTTATTATTATTTAGTGTCGTCCGAACCACTAGGGTTATAAACAACAACAATGGAAAAATACATTTTAAAAATAAACAAAGGTTACAATACAAAACAATTTTGTTAGTGCATACGTACTAACAAAAAAGATACCTGAACGATTTGTGATACAAATTAGATTTTAATTCTTCCTCGGCATTCTCTTTTTCTTCTGTTTCCCATTTTGGCTTCATGTATCTTCTTTGTTGGTCTCTTTTGCTCCATTTGTTCTATGCGGCCAAACCAGTTCAATTGTTTGTTTTCGTTATTCTTCATTATCGGTTTTTGCTCCTGCTCTCTCCTTATATCTTCATATCTGAATCTTTCAAAGTTCCTATCTCCAACTATTCTTCTCATATATTTATTTCATCTCAGTCGTGTTTATCATCAATTCATGTTTTGTTTTGCACAATCCATGTTTTCTCCCCATATGTCACTATCGTATTAACTATGCTGTAATATACTCTGAGTAGTTTTGTTGTCTATTTCTGATTCCACAAAAATTGTATTATTTAACACTAGAAAGTCGGAGGGGCCAATTTGGTCCCTGTTGCGATTTGAAGTTATTGTAGTTTTTTTATTTGAGGCAATAATAATTTAATATTTTATAACTTTTAATATTTTGATACAAAGACTTATTTAGCACAAAAAAATAATGTTTACTAAATTTATTAAATGGTTTCTCTAAGAAATCTACCATAGAAGTCTAAAGGGGCCAAATTGGCCCTGTGTAAGTTATTATCGTTTTCTGGGAAATTCGACGAGCCTTTCTTTAAAATTCCTGTCGGATGGGCAAAATTATATTTATGTATGTTTATTGTAAATGGTTACCCTTATACTGGTACTGATCATCTACGTAATAAAGATAAAATTATTGGTGAACACAAGTGAACACAAAGATACAATTGTGGGTGTAGAGGACCAAATGACGCGTCTTTATACTACAAAAGTAACTTCAAGACGATGGCCTATGTACGTGTTTTATAATACTCTTGCACTTGGAAGCAATAAGTGCATGGAATATTTATAAAGAAATAACTGGAAATAGACTCAGTCTTTGTTTATTCTTCGGCTGTGTGAAGAATTATGGGTCCCATACCTTGCCTCCCGGAATCTGGAACTACGCCTAGCAGCACCAGGTCTACCAACAACTATCACTGTTACTATCCAAAAACGACAAAAATATCAGTTGAAAATATTTTCTAAAGGAAATCATACTTCCAATCATTGCCGCGGCTGTAACAAGGCAATGTGTGGCAAATATCAAAAACTCCAAACTGTATGGTGTTCCGAATGTTTTTGATAGGCAGCGAATGTGTTAAACAATGAAAGTAAAAAATAAAATCAGATTCTATTGTCTAGAGTAGATTTAATTTCTTTAAACTGAGTTTTATTTGATTAAAGAACGTGGGGACAAAATGATCCCTTCCGGCTTTCTAGGTAGGTAAGCTAAGCCCGACTTTCTAGTGTTAAAGAGTAATACACTGTAGTAGCCTTCTCCAGTTTATTACTTATTGCCATATTCATTGTCCCTTCATTTGTTATTATATTTCCCAAATATCCAAAAGTAGATACTTGTTCTATTACTTGTTCCCTTACTATTATGTTGGTATATATTATTAATTGCTTTTGTCTTCATCATCATCATCATCATAAGTGGCTCGACAATCCGTTGTGCATCTTGGCCTGCTCGCAAAGAAGTGGCCACTTTTGTTGATTCCTGGCAACTTCCCTCCATGACCATTATAAACAAGTGAGGACTTAGTCCATCTCCTAGTTTAATTCGCTTATCCCACTTAAACGTGCTTGATATTACCCCATTTATTTACACGTGGCCTTCTACTCCCACGTATAGATTTTATGACATTTATCTTTTGACATATTTTTTTTTCTTCTTCTTCATGTACCATGTCCTCTCAGAACGTTGGTTACCATCATAGCTATCCTAATTTTATTTACTGCCACCCTAAATAGCATGCTTGTATCAAGACCATACCAATCTCGCAAGTCCTTCAACCATGAGGTTCTTCTTCGTCCTGGACCGAGTTTGCCTGCTATTTTTCCTTGCATAATATTTTGTAGCAACCTATATTTGGGACCTCTCATTACATGTTCGAAGTACTCCAGCTTTCTCTGCTTGATGCTTTTTATGATCTCAGTAGTCTTGCTGAGACGTTCAAGTATTGTGGAGTTTCGAATCTTTTCCACCCAGGAAACTTTTAAAATTCTTCTATAGCACCACATTTCGAAAGCCTCAAGGCGATTTAGATCGATTTTATTCACAGTCCAGGGCTCGACACCATAAAGTAAGACCATGAACACGTAGCAGCGAAGTAGGTGGATCCTCAATGCCCATTTTAGGTCTCTGTTACATAATACCTTGGAAATCCTTTTAAAAGCGGCTCTAGCCTGCTCTATCCTAGATCTAACTTCGCCGTGACATCTTTTTGGTATATTATAACTTTCCAATATTTTCCACATTATTTCTCTGTTTATCGTATCACATTCCCACTTCACATCAACGAACTTGAGAAATAGTTCATCCCCTACGGAATTGTCACTCTGTCCTTATATTATACATACATACGTTATCGTTTGTTTGACGGTTTGATCTGAATGCAGCCTGCTCGTCTTCTATTTATTTCTCTACCACTGATCTTAGACGTTTTTGTATATTAATTCTCGTATATACCTTGAAGCCGACCGATGACAAGCATATTGCTATACATACAGTGACGACGTTTGAGTTGGAATAAATTTATTATCTCGAGAAAGGGCGAATTTGGAGAGAAATCGTTAGACTGGTCGATTTTATTTTTAAATTATGACTTTTTGGCATATATATCATACTAGTGACGTCATCTATGTGGGTGTGATGTCGTAATCGATGATTTTTTTAAACGAGAATAGGGGTTGTGTGATAGCTCATTTAAAAGTTGATTTAATTCTCTATTCAGTAATATAAATAATAACATAAGTATTTATACAGGGTGTACAAAACACAAATTAAATTAATTTATACAAAAAGAAAAATGGAAGCAATTTATTTAATTCAAAATACATTTTACTGCTCTCAGAAAAATAGGTAATAATGTTTATTTCACAAATAAAGATTGCTTTTCGCTTACATTCAATATTCAAACTGCTAAAAGACAGGTGGGTGACAGTTTTAACATTGAATTTAAGCGAAAAACAATGTTTATTTGTTAAATAAACATTTATTTATATTTTATGACAGCACTCAAATGTATTTTTAAATAAATGAATTACATGCATTTTAAAAAAAAAAAAAAGATTTTTAGACACCCTGAACAATTAATTATGTTAATGTTTACATTACTGAATAGATAATTAAATAACCTTTCAAATGAGCTATCACACCCCTACTCTTATTTAAAAAAAAATAATCGATTACGTCATTACGCCCAGATGGATGACGTCACTGGTATGATATATACGCCAAAAATTCATAATTTAAAAACAAAAATTGAACTGTCTCAGGTTCATTCTCCAAATTCGCCCCTTCTCGATATAATGAATTTATTCCAACTCAAACGTTCTCACTGTATAACTCTCACATTCATTATGTTTTTTTTTTGTGTATTGACCCCCCCCCATGTCTTCCACCTATTTAATCATTTCTGAAACTATTGGTCCCCTCCTGTCGCTTTTCCAATTTTAATATTCGTTAAAGCCTCTTCAATTTTTTTTATTCTCCAGTTCCTCTTCCTCTTCCACTTGTGGTATATTTCCTCCTGCTTTACTTCTTTCTATTTCTTCTTGCTTGAATTTATCTTCGTAGAATTATTGCCATACGTCTACTCTCTCTATAGTCTCTATTTTCAATTGGTTATTTTTATCTTTGATTCCATATTGTTCTCTGTCTTTTTCCATCTGAAGGTACATATTTCGTACCGCATTTATACTAATTTTCTATAATCCTGGCCACTTAAGGTAAAATTTGCTGTAGAATTTCTGCCCCTGAAAGAGTTAAAATCTTTATGCGATTCCAGAATTTTCTGCTATCTGTTTTGTAATTTGCTTCCAATTCTCTTCCGAATTATTTTCAGCTTAACTTTTTCATTTCCCTTGCCGCTGTCTGTGCTCTATTATGTTTGTCTATATATTCTGCTTTGATATTTTTATCCCGACACTACCATACTACATATATATAAAAAAATAATAATACAATTTTTTTGAATTCAAACTTAAATATATACAGGGGAGTGCATATAGATTTTCACTTCGGAAAAAATCAAACAAGATAGAACTTTTTGTAATTTCATCAAGAAATGTTTAATAAACAACATATCAAAAAGTTCTACTCGAGAAGTGGGTGCTTCATTTTTTATTAAACAAATGAACTACGAAATTAGATGTTTGTTAAATAACTCCGAAAATATAAATTTTAGAAAAAAACTGACTTGACCATTGAAAAATTCAGAAAATTTTACAAAAAAAACTTCTATAAAGAATTCTCTAAAATTAAATCTGTATCTTCTATAATTTTTAATTATAACGCTAAAGTCAACCTTCTCACAAACATTGGCGCACTGTAAACTAACGTACGGCGAAGTGCATGGTTGAGTTATTTTAATTTAATTCTTTAACTAATGGATCAAATGAAATTTTACAAATTGAACATGAAAGAAGAATAATTAAGCTATGTTATGGTTATAATAGAAAGAAATAAAATGTATGGGCATAACTACGGTGTGGGCGGAAATTGAGTCTTACATGAATTTTGTTTAAAAATCATTTAAAAATGTGTAACTAATACAGATTTTCTTATAAAACTCTCAGTTTTGCATAACTTACCTTTCAAGCATCTTGATAAATGATGTTTCATTCAAAAAAATCTCAAAAATTTAATTCAAATGATATGACGTCTCCAAAATGTAATTTTTGAAATCTTCGTAGTTTTATAGAATTACCACCAATTTAAGACGGTATTACTCAAGTGCGAACAAATCTATTACAGTTTTATAAGCGCTTTTTTTTAAAGCTTAGGATATAATCTTTAAAATACACTAAATTATTTTACTTTAGAAATGAAATAAACGATTTCTTTTTAAGAAAATTAAGAAAGATAACAAAAATGTAATAAAAAACCGAAAATTACCAGCTAAAAAATGTTTGTACAAAGTGATCAAAACTTTTTTCTGTAAAACTTACCTAAAATACATTTAATAATAAGCTTCAACAATAATAAATGTTCAGCAAAAAAAATTTTTTTAGCTCTTATACAGTATGTCTGCGTAACTTGGAACCTATTGACAACTTTTTTATTATCACTTTTACGAAAAAACGTTATTCTTTATAAAATACTCTGTAACGTATATAATCTAAGATGCAATCATCAAATAGCAAATATAATCATTGTTATACGAGGTATGTCAAAAACTATTAATTTCACTCAAGAGTAAAGTACCATTACATTTCACAATATCGAGAATTTTTATTAAGAAAAGTTGTTTGGAATTAAAAAAGTTGTTTTAGTGTTCAATTACATCCTTCTAATTAAAATATTGTGAATAATAAAGGCACTTAACCCTTAAGAAAAATTCATATTTTTTACATACTACGTATAAAATTAAAAAAGTTTGATGTCTGATGACTGTATCCTAGATTTTAGACCAAGGAGAGCATTTTATAAAATATAACTTTTTTTCGTAAAAGTGATAATGAAATAGTTATCATAATTGTAATAAAATGATGATGAGTATCCGTAATTTGAGAAAAAATTTAATTTACGATCGAGGCTGAAATTTTATACTTGCCTGGCGCATGCGCAGACAGACAGTATGTAGTTCGTTGCTAATCTTTCAAATTATGTATGTATCAGCGCAAATAAGTCATTAAAATAATTTATTAGTGTTTTTAGTAAGTGCATTATTTATTATAATTTTTGTGTCTTTGGATTTGTTTTCCTCGGGAATAAAATATTTTATAATAATAGTAAGTAGGTACATTTACTTTAAATTTTAAAGTATTTTTATACCTCACTTTCACTTGGTCTATTGAATTTGTCAGTATGTATGAGAAATCTTGTAAGCTGTCAAAGCAAAGGGAGTTTGGCTCGGTGGTAGCGCGTTCGACCGAAGATCGAGAGGTCCCTGGTTCAATTCCGTGTGTTATCTAACTTTTTTTTATTTTTATTATTGTTTTAATAAAAATTTTTGGAAAGTAGTAAGTAAAAATTAGTTTAATTTTTAAATACAAATAACACCCCCTCTGTGGCTCAGTGGTAAGAGCGCCTAACCTTTGGATTGAAAGTTCCGAATGGTAGTGAGTTCGAATTCCACCAGGGTCAGGAATTTTTTCGGTTATTATAAATTAATAAATGAAAATAGTTTCTGTCCTTGTGGGATCGGTACTCACCGGAGGGACCGCAGACGTTCGGATACAATTAGAGTCTCTTTGCAAAGACAATAACGTCGACTTTGCAAAGTAACAAGACACTTACTCAACACGCACACTACACATTACAGCTGACTTAGTGATAAGTTATACAATTACGTGGCTAAAGGTTCTAGTTCTAAACCAACGCCATAATAAGAGAAAAAAAATATAAATA
Organism: Diabrotica virgifera virgifera; assembly: GCF_917563875.1. Taxonomy (NCBI): domain Eukaryota; kingdom Metazoa; phylum Arthropoda; class Insecta; order Coleoptera; family Chrysomelidae; genus Diabrotica; species Diabrotica virgifera. Next base: position 70,160,818 of record NC_065443.1, on the reverse strand, counting down.
ACCTGTTGAAAGTATATTTATTTGTTGAAATCATATAATAGAAGTCAGAAGAATAACTTCTAACGTGCGCACAAAGTACACACACATTCTTTTTTTTTTTCTCTATTAGAATGATGTAATTGTATATTTACACATAATTTCTAATTTCAAAAAACTTTTCATAATAGCATTTTTTGATATGTTGGAATATAAAGGTACCTTACTCTTTAACGAAATTAATGTTTTTGACATAACTCGTATAAAATTGATAAAATTTGATATCTGATGGTTGAGTTTTACATTTTTGACTATTCACGGCATTTCATTAAGAATAACTTTTTTCGTAAAATTGATAATAAAAAAGATTTCCATGTGGTTCCTAGCTACGCAGACACACTGTATAAGAGCTTCTGTATAAGAATTTTCAAATTGCAATGCCATATTCGGATTCAGCATAATAAAAAACAAAATAGAAACATATTTGATCAAAGTAAAATGATGAAATTAACGATATTTTTAAAATTATTAATTTGTACAAAACAATTGTTATTGTTTAAACAATTAATAAACATTTAGCGGCCAAATCTGCGAGTAGAACTTTTTACTTTAACGTGTATATAAATAAACAATAAAAAGTTTTAGAAAAATATAAGTTTGTTTGAATTTTTCCGAAATAATGCATGTTTTCGTTCTAATTGCACCTCTATTCTATTACCTCATATTTTCATTATTATTTCATTATAATTATTATTTCACATTGTATTTTTTACCCTTTTGGCTTTTTAACCATAAATAAAATAGATAAACATTGATACCATCCAATTACCCTAACAATCTCGCTAGCAACAGGTTCATAATATACTCCTTGGCTGCTGTCCAACGAGAAATATAGTATAACCATACGTTTAGAATATATTATATGAAATATATTGATGAAACTGGGCGTGCACTGATTTATCTATATCTTTATCAGTAGAGCTCGGGAAATATGCAAAATGCATATTAAGTGCATATTTGCTTATTTTGGATAAATTGTGTAAGTCGATATGCAATATGCATTTATTAAAAGTGTATATTTTCATATATATCACAATATGACCAAGCATCTGAAGACACAAGTAATGCAATTTGGCGAGGTAGGTATACTCCGTTTGAAAATGATTAATAGCACAGTTTTAATGACACAACTCATTTACATTTTATGTTGTATATAAATATAATACAACGTAAAATGTAAATGAGCTGTGTGACAAAAATATTGCTATCAATAATTTTCAAACGGAATAATTATAATCGTCGTCCTGTCCTATCCTCAGTTAGTTCATTATACGGGATCCGAATATAGGTCGACCTGCACCGATCTGCTTTCCGGATGAAACATTTTTTTTTATTAAATTTCATACATAGACAAATACTACTTGCATGGGTTGCCTAACAAAATCGTGTCATAGCTATTAGGCGTCATAAAAGGTTCGACTCGCTTTGCAGCAGGTTCGTGCCAGCAGGCTTAAATGTAGTGAACAACCTTGACTGTAATTAACCTAGACGAGAAGATTTTTTTAAATTCGTGTAAAAATACCAGCTTTTGAAATTTCAAAGTAGATTTACTTTACAGTCAATATTAACAAAGCTATTCAAATTGTTTACAAGCTAAAAATGATTCTACTTTAGTAAAATGTTTTCGGAGTGATAAATATTACTTTTTAATGATTTTCTTTAATATTTTGAAAAAATAACTATTCTTCTTTGATGTGGTTTTCACAGAATTGCTATATCGTTATTATTTTCTGAACAATAATATTACGAAAAAAGCTCTTTGGGATAAACAAATTGAATAAAATTTAAACTAATGGACGAATCGTCTTAAATTTTTTTGTGCATTATGCGGACTGCTTGACTCGACTTTTTGTGAAACATAAAAGTATTAGCATAATTTTAGCGAAAGTTATAGCAAATTTTTTATTTTTGAAATTTTAGTCTTTTTTTGCAATTTCCGAAGTAACGAATGATCGGACCAAAATTAAAAAACTGCCGCTATAAACCTTGACTCATCTACTAAAAGCAGAATATTATAAATAAGATATTTAATTACCCTATTTTCACCTGTAGCGATTTAAACGAAAAAACTGCCATTTGTGACCCTTATTTGTTAATAACTAAAATTCTCGTCCGAACTGTGACGGGCATTTTATATGTTTAATGTATTAGGTATATAGTATCCAAAAAACCCATTTGAAACCTGGTTGCTCAAATGTGCCGACAAAAACCTTATTTCTCTGGATTATGATTGTACGTTCAAAGTTACAGCTTTGTAGGTCAAAGTGTATCAAAAATTCTGCACGGTATTAAAGAAAAATGAGGGATATCAAAAAATGTTTCAAATAAATAACACTATAACCCTTAAACGCCCAACCTTTTTTAGGTTCCATGTACGCCCAAGGGTGGGTAAAAAATGTCCACCTCGAAAATAGCTAATATATTTATTGAGTGTCGTTGAAAATGGATTAAACTTAAGAATCTTATGCTTAATAAACACAGCATTTTCCAAATTATTAATATAAACAATTTACAAACCTTACAACAAAATTACAATGTACATCAAAATTAACATACCAGTAGGTAATTCAGATTTGTCGATTTTCTCCATATTCTTTCTTTCAGCCTCCTCATTGGCGGATAATTATGTAGATTATGTAATTATACATCGATAATTATATGGATTATCTTCCTACCAACGAGAAATTATATAGAAACCTTTAGTAACAAGTTTTGCCAAGGGTGTACTTTTTATGCCCATCCATATTTAACTCAAGATGCTGCTTTTATTTTCAAAAATATTGGTAGAACCAAGTTAACATTCGATAATGGGCTGTCTATTTAACAACAAATAATTTTAAAAAAAAATTTAAACACGTAATAAATATGTTACAAGGGAATACGCATTAGGTGGACATTTTTTACCCACCCTTGGGCGTTTAAGGGATAAGGATGGGGAATTGTGAAGATGATTTATTGTTACAGGCCGAACCGTCAATTATGCAATATTTTAAGATTGCTCTAGACTTACTAATATTAAAATAGATTTATTTTTTTTTTAATAACTTAACGTTAACGTGAAGTAAAAACTCCCTGGTGTAGTTGGTATAAAATTTAATTAAGAATTAAAATTATAAAAACCCAAAACGATTACATTCATTGTTAAGAATGTTTTAGGACTTATCAGTCCATCATCAGTGAAGCTCCGTGTCCTTGCTAAATAGCCACAATGCCAAACACTAGTTGGATTAAATGTTCAAGCTACATTATAAATACAAGAAAATAAAGCGACTTAAAGTAGATGGCAATGGATTGCCTCCAGGAATATGTTAATACTCTACTCTTTTTTAATTTGGCAGACTAACGTGCAGACGTAAAAAACTATGTAAAAGTAGAGTATTCACATGTTCCCAGAGGCAATCCATTGTTATCGACTTTAAGAGGATGGGTACATATTTTCGGCTGCAATACTATCCAAATGGTAATTCAATTTTTTTTTTCGAATCCTGAGAAAACTAATTTTTTTGAACAAAAGTATTTTTGAAAAATTTAAACGCAGAATGAAAGATTACGTTATTGGCAAGGGCCGAAAGTCCCTGAGAACTTCTATAATGTTTATTTTAATAAGTTGCAGGGGTGAAAAACTAAGAGAAAATTTAGTGTGATATTTAATTTAAAATATCTCGTTCAAAATAAACTTTTTATTTATTTTAAGGGACTTTTGGCCCTCGGTAATAATATAGTCTTTCATTCTGCGTTTAAATTTTTCAAAATTATTTATTGGTTTTTTCAGTATTCGAAAAAAATAAACACAATGTCCGTGGTAATATTTCCAAATCTATCTTTGTCATACAACACACTCAGTCGAATAGAATATTGTCAGCACTGTCAGTCAGACAGTGCCAATCAGTGACAATTTTAAATATTTGACATGGCATCGGGAATATTTTGAGTTGTTGATTAAATAATATTGATATATAATGTATTTGATAAGTAATTGATTTAAGACGTGAACTTAATAAAAAGTTATTTATTGTGTATTATTTGTGGAAAATCCAAGCAGAGAATACATCGGGATAATAAATAAATTCTGTGATCCAATTATTTTGTTCTTAAAGATGTTCAAAACTGCAAGCGTTCCATAGTAACAATATATTTTTAAAAATCACTTTAACACTTTTTCTCTTTTCTTGATTGAGTATTACAATCACTGAATACATAATAAGTGAAAAAATTATCAGTAGTAATTGCACAAGAGCTCTAAAATTATTGAATTTTTCCCGAGTGACACTTTGACAGATTTAATTTCATGAGCCGAAGGCGAGTGAAATTATGTCAAAGTGTCACGAGGGCAAACATTCTATATTAATTTTGGAGATCGAGTGCAATTTGTTGCGATTATTTCATGAATAAAACTGTTCAAAACCAAATTTTTATTGTATTTTATTTATGTAAGAACAAATTAGTACAATTAAACACACAGTTGTTATAAATATTAATTTGACAGTTGAAAGTCATCACTTTTATAACTTTTAAAACATTAATTGTCATTAATGTCACTGAATGTATTTTTTCGTAGCAACGAAGGGCATCTGACGTAATATACTTGACGACGGGAAATTATCAAAAATTATTGATTTAATTTAGATTTATGTAGCTTTCTATTGGTCAGAATCTCCTATGAATGAAATAATCACATTTATTAACTGAATTAATAATTTGCAATTATAAAAATAACAGTAATCCAAGAACATTCAAGTAGACATTCTCAAGTAGAATGAATTCTAGTAATATTTACATATCCATACCAGTGTGAATTTTACTACACGTAATTTGCCGTGTAAAGACAGAAAAAGTAGGGATACCCGTAAAATATTTGCGAATTATGTACCGATGGCCTTAAGTCATTATATTTCCTTGTATTTATAATGTAGTTTGAACATTTATTAATCCAACCAGTGTTTGGCATTGTGGCTATTTTGCAAGGACGCGGAATTCACTGATGATGGACTGATAAGTTCGAAAACGTTCTGAACAATGAATGTAATCCTTTTGGATTTTTAGAATTTTAATTTTTAATTAAATTGTATACCAATTACACTAGGGAATTTTTATTTCACGTTAAGTTATTTAACTGGATGGTATACAGCCAACTTTCGACACATATTCCGTTTTATTTTTTTTATTTTTAGGTGCATTCCGTGCACTCATAGACTATTTGTCTTCTAATCGGGTGAACAGAATGTTGAATGTAAAACAGCAATACAGAGCAATCAAAAATTAATTTAAATATAAATATGCTCATTGATTGTATTAAATTAACCTTCCGATGACCAACCTTTTTTTGTTACACGGATGACCAAGGGGGGGGGAAAAATGACCCCAGGTCAAAAATGTCAAAAATGACAATTAACAAAAAAATGAAGCTTTTTAATTTTTTTTATGGCATGGACTTTATCTCATTCAGCCAGTCACAACATGAGTATTAGTGTCATATGGAGTGTGTATGTTGAGTAAATGTCTTGTTACTTTGCAAAGTCGACGTCGTTAGCGTAAAACTACTTGGAATTACACATTATAGACGGTATTTTACTAAACATCAACTTCAAAATATATTTTTTATTCGTAAAATATAGGGAATTTTTTTTATTTCAAAATATGAGGATATCTAGAATGATATTAAAGTCAAATAAAAAAATAATGAGTAAAAAATTGAAAATACTTTTGAATTTATTAAAGAAAAACATACGCTGGGGTCACAATTTCCCCCGCTTGGTCATCCGAAGGTTAAAGGCAACCCCAGTACTTATTCAAACGGCAACCTTCAAACTAAATTACAATTGCGGAGCAAGATCTGGTCGGATCTCCGAGGCAGGGAGGAAGTATGATATATATAATGATATGAAGAAGTTCTGAAATTGTTTTGTTGTGGCAAATAAGTAAGTATTATGTTTATACAGTGAAGACGTAAAGGTTTGCATAAATTCATTTCATTAAAAGAAAGGGGCGCCAGTGATTTTAAATGTTTGAATCCTAAAAAAACAGAATGCGATATTTAAAAAACAAATAGAAAATTAAATATCATTAAATAAAACATCGTAGAATTTCATGTTAGTATAATAAATCACGGTTTTTGGTCCAAATTTTAAAAAACTGCTTGGATTGACATGAAATTGGGCATACACATAGCTAAACGTCAATGAAAAAAGTGATATCGTGCCGATGTGTGTTTTCGCCCAGGGGTTGAGTTTTACCCCTTCTTGAGGTTGAAAAAACATGCGTTCAAAATTAGTCCAGAATTCGATAAAATGACTGATTCTAAGCAACTTTTACTCTATAGAGTTTTTTCACCAAGTCAAAATAAAGCACTCTTTGGGGAAAACTTATTACAACTTTTTTAAAGTGTTAAAAAAAGATTTATTCCTGTTTTATTTTATAAGCTTCTAGAATCAAATGTAAGCAAGTCACGCTCAAAATAAAGTTGATCCCTTTTGTTTGGGAAAAAATAGGGAAAATCACTCCCTAATTAGCATATTAAATGAAATTAATTATTACCGCTTTATAAATGGCTTTACTTGTATTCTGTTTATGTGATCTGTAAGTTTCAATGGTTCAAACTGCTTACTTTTGAAAAAATTAGGTTTTAAAATAAAATATTTAAAGTTTTAATTTTGAAAAAAATGCTATTTTCAAAATAACTTAAAAATTATTAGTGATGCCAAAAATCTCAAACAGTAGAAAAAGTCGGCTTTGCTTTTCTGGATATTCTGGATTTTTTTGTTTTCTGTAAGACAAAAATTGGTTAAGATTTATTGTTTCTAAATTTGCATACACTCGTGATAAGTGACTTTTTCAAGCCCGTTCAACTACAGCCCTTTAAAAAATAAGAACTTTGAACTGATGAAACTTACAGATCATATAAACAATACGTACACGAGTAAAACACCTTGTGAAGTGGTAGCGATTAAGTTCATTTGAGATGCTAATAGGGAGTGATTTTCCCGATTTGTTTACCAAAAAAATGGGACCAACTTTATTTTGAGCGTAACTTGCTTACTTTTGATGCAAGATATTTTTTTACAAAACAAAAATAAAACTATTTTTAAACACTTTAAAAAGTTGTAATGAGTTTTCCCCAAAAAGTGCTACATTTTTTGGCTATATAAAGTTAACATATTCGATTTATAATTTGACGAATATGAACCTATTATTTATTAGCTACAACTCTGCTTCTACTAGGTCTAGAGGCCTAAAGCATACACCATTATTTTCACTTTTGTACAGGCTATATTTTTGCAAGTAACTTAAAAGTACATATTAACTTAGTGAAAAAACTCTATAAAACAAAAGTTGCTTAAAATTAGTCAGTTTATTCATCTCTGCACTTATTTTAGAGGTATATTTTTTTACCCCCGAGAAGGGTTGAGACTTACCCCCAGGGTAAAAGCACACAATGGTACAATATCACTTTGTTTCTTTGACGTGTTAGTTATGTGTATGTGTAGGAATGCCAAATTTCATGTCAATCCAAGCGGATATTTAAAATTTAGAGGTTTTGCAATATTCAACAATGTACACATAATCATACAGTCCACAAAATAATCAAACAAAATATTAAGACAAAGTAATCCAATATTATATCAACTATTTATAATAAATAGAATAATTATTATCATGGCCAAGAAATAGTTAATTATTATCCTATCAATTATTTTATCAAGTAGGTGTCATAATTATACAAAATAATCAAATAAAATATTCTTCTTCTTCTTCAGGTGCCATCTCCGCTACGGAGGTTGGCAATCATCATAGCTATTTTAATTTTTGAGGCAGTAGCTCTAAATAGTTGTTTCGAGCTGCATCCAAACCACTCTCTCAGGTTCTTCAACCATGAAATTCGTCTTCTTCCGATGCTTCTTCTGCCATCTATCTTTCCCTGCATTATGAGTCGTAGGATACCATACTTCTCGCCCCGCATCACATGTCCGAGATACTGTAGCTTCTTTTCTTTAATTGTAAGTTCAACTTCCTTTTCTTTACCTATTCTTCTCAGTACTTCATTGTTTGTAACTCTATCTACCCAGGAAACCCTCATAATTTTTCTATAGGTCCACATTTCAAAGGCGTTAAGTCGTCTCATTGTCTCTACATTTAACGTCCATGATTCCACTCCATAGTATAGAACACTGTAGACGTAACATTTTGTTAAGCGTACTTTAAGAGCTAATGTTAAATCTTTGCTACATAGGACCTTTTTCATTTTTATAAAATAAAATAAAATATATCAGATATTAAATCAAAAACTGTATCACAATGTATCATTAAATTTATTATGAAACATGAGAATTAATTTACGTTCTCTTTCCAATGGATTAAATATGAAAATAAAACAAAACATGTGATTAAAAAAATATTAAATACGCAAAAGAGAATAAAAAAATTATTGTTGCGTTAATCCGTTCCGATTAAACATGATTTGTTTAAAATTATTAATTAAAATTATATACGTAACAAAAAATCATGCTATCAACACATATGTATAACAGGAAATTCTTCTTATTTATGTGCCGTCTTCTACCGAAGGTTGGCGACCATCAAACGATAGGTTTCTCTGTTTTGTGCCGCATGTATTATGTTCGCAGCTTCTGGTATTTGAAACCATTCTCTCAAGTTTCTCAGCCAGGATTTCTTCTTCCTGCCCAAACCTCTTCTACCTTCAATCTTGCCTTCGACGATAAGCTGTAGCAGACTGTACTTATCATTACGGAACACATGGCCCAGGTATGACGCTTTCCTCCTTTTAACAGTTGTTAACAATTCCAACTCTTTACCCATTCGTCTCAATACCTCTGTGTTGGTCACTCTGTCTGTCCAGGAAATTAAAAAAAGTTTTTATCCAGTCTCTCCTACTATTGTGTAACTTTCTAACTAGAAAGTGGCTACCACTTGAAGTGGGTCGCACTGGATTTACTTAAAATTACATCGGACTAAACGTTGGACTAACATTGAAATTAAATTCTGACACACATTGGACCCTAATTAAATGAGAAAACACTAATGTCAAATAGGCGAAATACCAGAAAATAAAAATATAAAGAATACAAAAGGTATCAAAAATAGCTTGTCCTTTGTCAGGGGTCTTGACGACACAAGTCGAACTTTTACTATATACTGCTCAATGGAAAATGAATTTAAATTCAAAACATATGCATTTTTATAAAAAAATATATTTACAGAGGGAAATCGTTATTTGATATGTGGTCTAAATTACTTGGAACCGTAAGTCTGGTCTATAACATTAATTTAAAATAAAATAAAAAGGAAAAAATTCCTCTCATTGGCTGTATATCATAATATAAAATTTACTAAGGAAGTAAAACTTCTCTTGTAGGTAGATGGTATATAAATTTATTAAAATTTTTCTAAAAAGATCCAAGTTGGATTAAAGTGTGTACATCACTAGTACAAAACAAACGTTTTAGGACTAATCAGTCCATCATCAGGTTGAAACTTCAGATCCAAAGTAGTTGGAACTAGCTTCATAGTTAGTTCGAATGACCTTAACATTACAAAAATTAAGCCATTTCGGCTACAACAATGTCGACAATAATTTGATGTTAAAAGAATACAATTAGATTATGAAGACTCATAGTTCCAACTACTTTGGATCTGAAGTTTCAACCTGATGATGAACTGATTAGTCCGAAAACGTTTGTGTTGTACTAGTGATTAGTACCCAGTCTACTGGATTATGTGAGCGGTATTTTGCAAATGTTTTTATGAGTAAGTGCAGATGAACCTATGTTTATTCAAAATAGATACAGTACGTCTAATTTACTTACCGTTACACGTCATTATTTACGTTAGAGATCTAAGTTGACATTGTTGCCCAATTCCAAAAAATTCTTGAATTCATTTTAAATAAATACATCACACAATTTTTGCGGAAGTGGATTATACAGCAAAACAAATTAAATAAAAACTTTAGAAATAGAAAACAAGAATTAAGTTATAATCTTACGTTAAAGTACATAACAAAAACAGTAAATATAATGAAACAAATACTTATAGTAAAGAATATAAACAAATATGAACTGTCATCACCGCAACAACTGTCAAATAAATGTTACCAATTTATGCCAAAATATCACCTTCGTTCGATTATAGTTACAGTGTGTTCCGAACAAATGTGCTTCATAAAAACGCTTTATAATCCATTTACACAAATTAAATGAAACATATTATTGTGTATTTCTTTAAGTTAATATTAATAGAAATCTTTAAATATTATTTCTACGCGTATATAATAAAATATGCCTAGTGGCTGTAACGCCAGTGTACTCGGCAAAGTGATTCTAAAAAAGAACACACCTACCGCCTAAATATTTCGTGTTGGTATCATGTAACGTCTCGTGCTATGACGCGGCTGACGTGCAACGGTAAGTAAATTAGATGTCGTATAAGTGGGTGGTTTTACTAAATGATCTCGTTAGAAAATGTTTACTAAAATTTAAAATGACCTACTAGGTGATCTAAAATTTAATAAAAATGGCGAAATTTCGACAAGAAGTAAAGTATCAGAATTTTGACACAATTACAATATACAGAGTGTGCCAAAAAAAGCGGGACGATCTAATATTTCGCGAAATAAACATCAGATCGCAATATTTAAAAACAAGTGCTAAATATTTTTAAAAAATCTATCAAATGACATCAAACACCCGCTCCCCAGCCGCACGCCTGAGCGGGGTGGGGGGCAACTTTAAAATCTCAAAGATGAAACCCCATTTTTTATTTCATAATTGCATTCCTTATAAAGCATTTTTTTCTCATTACTGATATATGGCGATATAAACGGAAAAAATGGTTTATCTACTCTGTCATAATATGTATAAGTTTTTAGTTTGTGAAAAGTGTCATTATAGATAGCAGTGCGTAAAGGATTTAAAGTGTGCGTGAAGTAATAATGTATTTTTTCTACAACCGTGTTAAAATAGTTATTTATGAAACAGTTCGTGAAGTATGCTTTTTGCGAACGCACGCGATATTTAGAGCACGAGCGACAGAGGAGCGAGTGCTATACATCGCGTAAGTTCGCAAAAGGTACTTCACGCGCAGTTTCATACAATATTTTATCTACGATAAACAAATAAAAAAACTGCAACTCTTCGTCACTGGAATTCATTTCTATTCTACAATTTATAGAACTTTGACATTTAAAAATTCTAACTTCTTTCAAACCACAAAACTGTCGAAATTTTGTTGTAATTTATTGCTCAAATGTCATCACCATGAAAACGCGGGTTAAGGATATTTGATTATACCGACAGAGATAGCTACATTGCATGTCTATCCTTAATTCAGATATACTTTCCAGTTTACCTCACATTTGCAGTGTACGTCAACTTAACAAGAAAAGTTAGGTTATGTAGAGATGTTGGTGGTGGACATAAATATACAGCATAATTGTTTTATATTATTTATTATTGTTTTGTTAATTATTTTTATTTTTGATTAAAGTTCTGTGTTAAAGGTTTTGACTGAATTTTTATGTTTTATAATGTTAATCAAAATTAATTGGTAAACCAATGATATAAATTTAGATTAAAACAAGACAAAGGTAAGTAATTTTTTGCACGGCTAGCTTTGATCCCAAAAATTGTGGATCGCTCGTTATGAAAGTGTGCGAAAAAGTAAACCCCATTTAAAATACATTGTTAGTTCACGCACATTTTAAATCCTTCACGCACTTTACTTATAATGACAGTTTTCACATACTAAAAACGTATGCATAATATGAGATAGAGTAGATAAATGCAATTTTTAGCACTCCATACGACCGGTAAAAATGCTACTTTAAGGCAATAGTGCTTTAAAATTTTTAAGGCACTGCAGTTCGTATCGAACGTATAGACAATTTTGATGTAATGTCAAAAAAATATAAAAATGGAATGTCAGTCAAGTTCAAGTAAAAGTTTTTGTAGATATTTTCCTGTAATTACGTTTGTAAAAAATATTGTATGATATGCGTGTTAAAAAGTACATTTTTAAGGCACTCATATGAATTCCAGAACTCGCTGTCGCTCATTCTGCAAATTTTCACATGCGTGCTTAAGCATGGACTTTTAACACTTATATCATAAATAGCTATTAAATGGGATTTACTTTTTCGCACTGTTTTTGGTATACTTTCATATAATCAAATGTCCTTAATTTTCGCGTTGTCATGGTGATGACATAATGAGCAATAAATTACAACAAATGTTTTGACAGTTTTGTGGTTTGAAAGAAGTTAGAATTTTTAAATGTCAAAATTCTAAAAATTGTAGAATAGAAATGAATTCCAGTGACGAAGAGTTGCAGTTTTTTTATTTGTTTATCGTAGATAAAATATTGTATGAAACTGTGCGCGAAGTACTTTTTGCGAACTTACGCGATGTATGGCACTCGCTCCGCTGTCACTCGTGCTATAAACATCGCGTGCGTTCACAAAAAGCATTCTTGACGAACTGTTTCATAAATAACTATTATCATCATACCATAGGTAAATTATTGAAACGGTATAATATCTCCAGAAATCTACTTCCACATGAAAAAGCACAAAAACATGTAGGTACAATATTTGTTAAAAATATATCGAATGGCTCCGAATAGGTAACACTCTCACCCCTTGGGGATGGGGCCTGGAACAACTTTGAAATCTGAAATCGAAAACGACATTTTTCATAGCATATTAGAATTCTACGTGAAAAAGTAAACAAATTTTATTTGAACTTTTTTCGAATCGTGATAGATGGCGCTGTAATAATTACAGAAAAACATATACAGATCCGAAGTCTGCAACCTAATTTTTTCGTACTGAATAGAGCTTTCTGTCGATGTTTTGCAGAATCATAATCGGCAATAAAAAATAGAGGCTACTATTAAAGATTTCAATGTTGCCACTCACCCCTACCCCATGATGTAGGGTGGGGGGTCTTATAAGAGTATAGGGATAAATTTTTTTTGTCGATTATAGTGCTATCTATCAATATTTCGAAAAATCTCTCGCATAAAAGTTACCTATTTTCGCATAATTAGTCGAAATCAAAAATATCTACCAGAACAACACAATAATATTAAAAGTAGATGATGAACTAACCCTAACCTAGACTAACTGACCCAATTGAAGCTGGCAATGGGATAAGACGGAGACTCCCTGAGTCCTCTATTGATCAAATTGATCACGGATGAAAAAATAAAAAAAGTAAAAACTAAAAAAGGATACCAAATGGGAGAAAAACAACTTAAAATAATCTGATGCAGACGACGCAATAAAAATCTCTCAACGTGAAGATGATTTACAACGTATCCTGCACCAATTTAGTATAACTTCTAGAAAATTTAACATGTTAATTTCCCCAAGAAAAGACCAAATGCATGGTTATAACAGCAAATCTAATAAGATGTAAATTAGAACTGGACGGTCAGATAATAGAACAAATCATGGAATTTAAATATCTAGGCATTTCGTGGATCACGAGGATCGTGATTTCTTCCAATATTCCTAACAATGTTTCTCCACTGGTCTCTATCTTCAGCTGCTCTAAGAGCTTCGCAGAATGAGTTTCCAGCTGAATTCTTTATTTGGCCGGAACATCTAGTTGGGGATCGTCCTCTTGATCTTCTCCCCAGAACGTTTCTAGAAACAATTAATCTCTCCAAACTGTCGTCACCTCTGCGAACCACGTGACCAAAGAATTGCAGTATTCGTTGCAGACATATTGGGGACAGATGCAAGGTGGACAACATTAACAACTGGGTAAAAAACAAAAGTCTAGAATGAATCGACCACATAAGCCGAAGAACAACAGAGTAGTAAGGACGGCGAGAGACGGTTCCCCAGTAGGAAGGCGATCAGTGGGAAGACCACGAAAACGATGGAATGACAACTTACTGGGGGCACCTTGAAAAACAGATAGAGACATGTCTACACAAAAGGAAGAAGAAGAAGAAGAAGAATAAGAGGAAGAAGAAGAAGAAGAAGAAGAAGAATTAGAAGAAGAAGAAGCAGATGAAGAAGCATAAGAAGAAGAAGAAGAAAAATTAGAAGAAGAAGAAGAAGAGGAAGAAGAAGAGTCCAAATTTGCAATAAAAATTGGGGATTCTTACCTAAATTTTAAATATGTCCCACTCTACTTTCAGGGGTGAAGTTGGGAGCCCTGTTTAGTGTCACTTGATCAATTTTTTAAAAATGTTGTACCCATGTTTTCCAGTTTTTCGATCCCATGTTTATTTCTCGAAATATTTGACCGTCCCGCCAATTTTGACACACCCTATATATATTCTATATATTAAATATGTTAGTTATTATCAATATATTACAGAGAATATATATTAAATTCCGTAGCAAGGAAGAATAAAACCATACAATTACGTATTTCTTTTCACAATTTTTAATATTTTTTGTAACAGAAAGCGTTTTCAGTGCTCTGTATAATCGAAAGTCAGGTTTTATTTTCTCATTGCCCTATATCGATATTTCCTTTACAGGGCATTGAATCGCAGATAGTTTATATTTCCTAAACCAAACGATTTCCTTAATTTATCAAGGAAAATCACCACTGCCTAAAATAAACATGAAGTTGTTTCTATTTTCATTCACCGACAAGAAATAAATCATTTTGTGAGCCATTGATTTTATACAATGGTAAATTGTTGATGCCCGATACAGATGATTGAATTCCCGTACTATTCAAAAACTTATAAGCAATCGATGATCGAGCAATCACGGTTAAAACACGAATGGTTATTAGACCTGGATCTTGCGTACCAAAAAAAGTTGATAAATAGCAAGCTGAAAATTTGTTAATAGCTTAACAGTCTATAGTCGGACAAACTTTGATGTATGAGAACACTGGAACAGGGGAAGCTTTAATCGTGGAACAGTTTAAAAATTTGGAACGTCAGCGTCAGATTACGAAAACGTTTCATGTATTTTGTCTGACAGAACTTCCAATTGATTTGTTACCATTTCATTAAACTCTCATGCAAAAATCAGACTGGTGATTATCACCAACTGGGCATTTTATTGAGCGGAACACGCATAACATATCAAATGACATGAATCATGTTGATTAGTAACACCAGTCTGATTTTTGCATGAGAGTTTAATGAAAGGGTAACAAATCAATTGGATGTTTTGTCCGACAAAATACATGGGACGTTATTGTAATCTAACGTTCCAAATTTTTAAACAGTTCCACAATTAAAACTTCACCTATTCCAGTGTTCTCGTACATCAAAGTTTGTCCGACTAGACACCGCTAAGCTATTAACAAATTTTCAGCTTGCTATTATTCAACTTTTTTTTGGTACGTGGGACCCAGGTCTATATGGTTAGTGATTGCGACAATAATTTATACCTGAAATTACAAAATTAAGTTACCAAGATTTTATTTACATACTATACTGAAATCAAAAGAGGAATTACACAGGGAGATACGTTATCTCCCAAACTCTTTACGGTAGTAGGAGAGAGCGGGTCAATACGAGGCTCGGGGCAGAACGGGAAATGCATCGGTGTGCATAACTTATAGTCGTCATAATATTGGCAATAGCGCAATTCGAACGAACGTGAGTTGGCTCACGTCAGTCATTAGAAAGAAACTTCTAGTCACGTACTGACTTCTTTACAGACATAAAAACCGTTTTCTTTTGTTTTGTTAAAAATTTTAGTGATATTTATATAAGTGTTATAAGGTGAGTAAGCAAGTTGTATCACGTTTTTCATTCAAATATGATATATGTTACTGAATTTTAATATTGCGTGCTGTGAACCGTTTTATATCTTTTACGTTAGAAATTACTAATTTTATTTGAAATGATTTCTCTTGGGTCAAAGCGGTCAAGGCAAGATGGGATATTATCCCAGCGTGCCCCGCTCTCCTAAATTGCCGCTACTTTACAGCATTTAAACTTTGTAAGAAAAATCTGATTAAAACTGACACTAATAAAAAAAAGAGAGTGTGTGTACACTTTGTACGCACGTAAGAATTATACTTCTATTATATGATTTCAACGAAATACTTTCAACAGGTTATTTGTATTTTATTTAAAGATTAAACTAATTTTTACTTACGACTTTCCAAAATTTTTTATTAAAACAATATCTACCAAAAATAAAAAAAAGTTAGGTAACATACGGATTTGAACCGGGGACCTCTCGATCTCCGGGCGAACGCTCTACCACTGAGCTATACTCCCTTTGCTTTGACAGGTTACAAGATTTCTAATACATACTGACAAATTTATTAGACCCAGTGAAGTATAAAAATACTTTAAAATTTAAAGTAAATATACTTACTATTATTATAAAATATTTTATTCACGGGGAAGACAAATGCAAAAACACAAAAATTATAATAAATAATACATTTACTAAAAACACTAATATATTCTTTTAATGACTTATTTGCGCTGATACATACATAATTCGAAAGATTGGCAACGAACTACATACTGTCTGTCTGCGCGCCTCGATCGTAAAGAAGTATAACTTCAAAATAAAAAAAAAACTAAAGAAGAAAACGAGATGGACACTGACTCATCAAAAGATGATGAAGATTGTGGTTGCATCTGCTGTGGATACTTATATTTGCAGTCAACTGAAGGGTGGGTAGTGTGTAGTGTCTGCCAGGGATGGGCTCATAATTCCTGCATAGATGTTGAGAAAAAAACGAAGGTGCTCATATTAGTGAACTCTGCCAGCCTGACTAAAATACATTCCCATCTTGCCCCGTAGCATTTCCCATTTTGCCCCGTAACCGGGGCAAAATCGGAATTTCGGACTGATAAGTTAAGTTCTTTATAACCAAATAACTAAGCAATTTGAATTATAAATAAAGTAAGTTATATGAAGTTTAATAACAAGTGATCCTGATTTTGTTACTTTTTAATACACAGTTTAGTTTTCTTTCTATGATTTTTTCTTCCATAAGTATCCCGTTCTGCCCCGGTCTCCCCTACTTGAACATGCTTTCAAACAATTGGAGTGGGACACCAAAGGAATAAATGTCGACGACGAAAAGCTCTCCCACTTACGAGTCTACGATTCGCAGACATAGTTGTTACAACAGACAACTTAAAAGAGTTTCGAACTATGCTTACTGAGTTAGATGCCGCCTGTAAAAAAGTTGGTTTAAACATAAATTTTGGAAAGACACAATACATTATGACGAACCTGGTTCCAAGCGAATATCCAAAAGTCGACGTCAACGAAATAGCATTGGTCCATAAATATAAATACTTAGGTCTCTAGACCGTACATTAACGTAAAGAATACATAGCATCTAATGATAGAGATTTTGGCACCAAGTGAGATACGAAAAAGACTTCATCTTTGAGAGCGCTGATCTTGGTTGTCATATGAGTTATTTTATTCAGTAGAGTGGTCCCATTTGTTATTTATGTAGTACCAAGGAATGTATAGCTGTTTACCCTGTCAATGGGTTGTTGTTAACCAAAAGCCGTGTATTTAATATTTCGCCCTCACTGACTACCATGTAAACGGAGAACTCGTTACAGCGACAGTTCGTAACTATACAAATTCGTAACGGACATTTCGTAACGTCAAAATGAAATTATTCTCTTTATTTTTGTTAACGTGAAAACTAACTGTAAATACAGTTACAATTTAAATTATGTTTATCAATTTAACGAATTAGTACCGGGATAAACAAATAAACATGTTTAACACATTTTATATTTCATGTTTCCGAATATTAAAAGTCTTTAAACACAGACAATTATCTAAATACATACAAGCTTTTAACAATATTTTTAATTAAAAATTTATCCCATCCCTCTTGTTGTTCCTTAAATTTGCATATACCTAATTAGACATATCATAAACTGGACATAGACATTAATGAATGATACGCAATTTGGGTTTCGCAAAGGCCTGGGAACTCGTGAAGCTCTTTTTTCACTTAACATACTTATACAAAGGTGTCTGGACGTCAATCAAGATATATATGCGTGTTTTATTGACTATAATAAAGCATTGGACAAAGTACGACATGAACAATTAATGCATGTCCTGGAATCAAAGAAGCTGGACTACAATAACCTCAGGATTATATCGAATTTATAATATTATAATCAACGAAGAAAAGTACATGTTAACGACCAGCTCTCAGAGGAAATTGAAATCAGACGTGGAGTGAGACAGGGATGCGTGTTATTGCCAATTCTTTTTAATGCCTACTTGAAAGAGATCTTGTAAAAGCTCTTAAGGGTTAAACAGCTGGAATAAAGGTAAATGGAGTTCCCATTAACAACATTAGATATGAGGAAGACACTGTCATCTTAGCTGAAAATATTGGGGATCTCCAGAGGCTGGTGACCAGAATAGCAGAGCTTGGACAAGAATACGGACTAACAATGAATGTCAAGAAGACACAGTTTATCAGAATATCCAAAACTCAAAGAAATAACGAAAATCTCTTCATAAACGGATCCAATATCGAACGAGTCAATCAATATGCATACCTTGGAATAATGATCAACTCCACAGGAGATGACTTACAGGAAATCAAAATCAGAATAGAAAAGGCTAGAGCAAATTTTAACAAAATGAGAAAAGTGCTCTGCACAAGAGAATTGAAGTTGGAGCTAAGTGTTAGGTTGGCTAGGTGCTACGTTTTCTCGACTTTGTTTTATGAAAAGGAAGCTTGGACCTTGAATGCTGCATCAATGGAAAAACTAGAATCATTCGAGCTGTGGGTGTACAGAAGGATTCTAAAAATATCGTGGGCAGAACACGTCAAAAACAAAGAGGTTCTGAGAAAGATGAATAGAGAAATTGAAATCCTAAATACCATCAAAACAAGAAAATTGGAATATCTCTGACATATTACACGTGGAGAGAGATGCAGCTTGCTCCAATTGATTATGCAGGGAAAGGTTCAAGGAAAGAGAAGCGTAGGGAGACGCGGAATATCGTGGCTGAGCAACCTGAGAAGAATTAGACAAAGGAATAATGAAGTAATTCGTGAAATCTTTAGCCAACACCCGTCTTTAAACATTTCCAACTTCCATTTATTTACAAAGTAAACATTTTGTAAAGGAAAGATTAAAATTACCTGTTATTATAATAAACCTTGTGATTGGTTACAGCGCGTTGGTGTATTCTGATACTGATTCGTTAAATTGATAAACTTAACTACATTTATAACTATAATAACAGTTAGATTCCACTCTAAAAAAAATAAACAGAATTATTCAATTTCAACGTTACGAATTGTCTGTTATGAATTTGTTTAGTTACGAACTGTCGCCGTTACCAAGTGTCGCCATTACGAACTGTCGCTGGTCGCCATTACGCCACAGTTACACTCAAAAAAATTTAGTTCGTAACATTGATTAACTGTGATTACTGAATAGTATTTCGTTGTCACAACAGTTTAATTTGTTGTTTCAACGAACTTTTAGACATTGACGAATGTATTTGCTTATTGTCACAATGATTGAATAATAATTGTGAGAATAACTAGAGTGCATTAATCAATAACACTCAATTTATTCAGCCAATAACTTAATTTCGTATATTTAATAAATACTGTTAATTCTGGCAGCAACTCACGTTCTTGATTTCGCAGATAACAAGCAATTACCTTGGTTTATCGTGACAACGTGCAGATTTCATTAAAACAATGTACAAATGTTGTTAATATGGAGTAATATATGATTATTGAATATATGTAAATTGATTGTTGTGACAACGGATGCATTAATCAATATACTACTACATTTAATACCCACAATTAATGCGTTCATTGTGACAATAATCGTAGTTGTTGAGACAATAAATGTTTTGCTTGACCATTTGAAAGTTAACTGCTTTTCCTTATCGTGATACCCCTAGCTTCTCTGTGTTACCGAAGTGCCGAATAATAATTGCATTTCGTTTTCAAGTATAGTCCGTAGTAGAAGGAAGTTTTTGTGTGTCTATTATCGTGAAATTTCGGTCGAATTCTTTTTAAATGTATTAATTTTTTTCGAATCTTGAGAAAACTAATTATTATTTTTGAAAATTTAAATACAAAATAAAATATTACAGTATTATCGAGGGTCTGAAGTCCCTGAGAACCTCTATAATGAATATATTAATAAGTCACAGGGGTGGAAAAGAGAAAATTTAGTATGATTTTTAATTTCAAATAGGCATGCCATTCAACAGAAACTTTTTGTTTATTCTAGGGGCCTTTCTGCCCTCGGCAATAATGTAATATTTTATTCTGCGTTTAAATTTTTCAAAAATAGTTTTCTCAGAATTCCAAAAAAAAATGAATGCGTTTAAAAATAATTCGATCGAAATTTTGCACCTGCACTCTCAAAAAGGATTAAAGTGTTATACATTTTTGGAATCACTATTTCAAACGCTTTTAAATAAGCTGTCACATGACGTACTTTCTTATTAAAAAAAATCAAAGTTATGCCGTGCTTGTCACCTGAAGAAGGATCGTGTAAAGTTCGAAACATTGATGTTATAATATACTTTGATTATTTTAAAAATCGACCTGTCCGAGTGTTTTGCTAATGTGCTAAAAATAAATAAGTTAATAAGGGGCTGGGGGGAGTGTAACACTTATTCCAGTACACTGTATAAGTGAAATCATATGAAAAATCACACAGTGTAAAGTCCTTTAGGTCAAGGAAAAAAAGGGGGATTTAAAAAATTATTATTAATCAATTAATATCATATATTGCGCTATTGCATTCAGTAATTATTAATATAAAATACGTTCATAGTAGGAATGAACGAAACTGATTGTAAGAATGAATAGGATTGCTTGTAAGAAAAACAGTATTTATTGTGGGAATAAGCGGAATTAATTGTAACAATAAACGGAAATAATTGTAGAAATAAACGAAATACGTTAGGAGAGATAACACTGTTATTGACACAACGAATAGTCTTCGTCGGTCAATTAACGACGTTGTTGTTTCAATAAATAGTGTTCGCTGACTCGGTGAACAGAGTTCGTAATATCAATAAATAGTGTTCGTTGTCTCAGTGAACAGAGTTCGTAATACCAATAAAGTGATATTATGGTATACATAATGAATGTTCATCCATTCAATAAACGTAATACATTGGCTCAACGAACGAAAATAATGAATTGATGAACATCGTTTTTTTGTCCCAATAAAACCAAGAATTGGAAAAATTTTAAGTATTGCGTTTGTTGTCTGAATTAACATTTTTATTGATATTACGTACCTTTTTCGTTGAGTGTACGGGCTGTTACGAATTGTTCGTTACCATTTGTCAGGTAACGAACTGTCGCGTTACGAGATGTCATGGAACCGCGACATTATTCTTTGCAAAAACATTTAAGCTATTTGTAAGAAAAAACAAGTAGGTACAGTTCCCCCATATTCATTAATTATTTGAATATAAACTTAAATTATTAAAAAAAAAACAACATATTGCTCTAAAAAACTTTACTTACACGGCTTGGATGAACTTAGTAGAACGAAGTCTTACAATATTTAAATAAACATTCCATCGATAGCGAAATTAATGATGTTTTTCTTGAAAGTATGCATAATTTAACCTATAGTTAATAGTTACAAGTAATTAGTGAAGTTGGTTGTAAATTTTATGTCAATAGAAATAAATATTTCTGTATTTTCTACAAATAAGTAGGTACCAGTAAAATTACTTAAATAACAATTTATTTAGATAGGAAATACATATTCACTCTTCGTAGAAATCTATCAAAAAAACACCTCCTTTCACAAGCTGAATGTAAATTTTAAACCAACGCTCTTTATTTTTCCATTCAATACCAAACCGAAGCAGTACTTCAGCTGCATACCAAATAGATCCAATCTTGTCTTGAAAATCTCAACTCAGGCTAGATAAACTTTATTGAGATTTCGTATTTGCAAAATCTGAAATCGTGCAACTGTCTAAGTTGAAATTTTAAAATCATTTGCACCGCACTACACGTTATCCTTTAATTATTTATCCGTGGCATTCGTATTCGCCTGCTCTCCAAACGTCCTGAAAATAGGTGACGTTTTCCAGATTTTACGTGCCAATTTAAATTCACCTCTTCTTACTCCGTTACCGAATGCATTGCAAATACAACGTCGCGCGTAGCCTTGGCAACGGCCGATATGAGAGCGGCGTTGCCGATGCACGTAAAGGGTTAAAGCGGAACAATCTCTGATGGCTATTTACGTTTCAATGCGAAAACAAGGGCTAGATGAAGCTCGGGAGAATGAAGTTCAAACTGGATGGTTTTTCTTTTTTAAACGCGACGACTTTTCAAGACAATCTGTAAGTTTTCGTAAAAGACAAATATTTATTTTTAGGTATACATACGAGTATTCTGCCCCAACAGAGAGCTTTGAACAATATCCACATTGGCCTTTGAGTGTTATCTTTATGTAATACAGAATAGGGATATATTTCAATTCTGGAAAAAAAAATTGGAAAAACCAGTGCATGCAGTTGGTAGTTATTCACCAAATGCCATAATTCCACGTCGCAAATCATAAAACAAATAGTTCACGTCAATGTCGAAAATACGGCTGCATTTTTATTGGAGACAAATTTTTTGAGCTATTTAAACACATACCTGGAAGAAGTCAAGACAAAACTAGCAGCCTCAGTAAACAGCCAAGTAAAGACAGTGTCTTCCATTACTAAATAATAAACCGAATAAAATATAAGAAACAGACATAAATAACTAAAAGATTCTGGCTTGATAGTGATGAAGTTAAAAAAAATGTTTTGGTATATAATCCCTAATCTACAAAAAACCCATCATAGGTAAAGGAATATTTACAGGAATGGGTTTGCACAGAAGTGAAGGAAAAATGTAAAGAGAAGAAAAAAGCTTACCTAAAATACATGTCAACTAAAACACCAGAGGCATACGATAATTACAAGACTATAAGAAACGAAACACATTCAGTCGTAAGAAGAATAAAAAATGATCACTGGGAACGTTTTTCAAAAGAAATGGAACATAATTTTTATGGTCTCCAAAAGGAAATATGGCGCTTTATAGGAGGTCAAAGAACGTAGATAAAGAAAGTAATAGAACAAAAACACATAGAAGAGAATACATGGATTGACTATCTAAAAAAGCTCTATGCAAAGGAAGAACAAATGATACTAGAACCGGAAATACCAGAAATTACCACAAATGAGGATGTTATTATAAGTTCACAGGAAGTACGAAGAACACTCGAAAAACACTCGAAAAGCTGAAGAACAGAAAAGCTGCAGGTAAGGATGAAATACCAAACGAATTAAACAACATTAATTAACAAAATCATAAAACACAAAAAAAAATACCGGAATAATGGAGAACGAGCGAACTAATTCTACTATTCAAAAAAAAGAGATAAAAAGCAACCAGAAAACTACACAGGTATCAACTTGTTAAATACTAAAAAAACTAAAATCTTACAAGACGTAATGAATCAGAGGATAAGTTTAGCAGATGAACAACAGGGTTTTCGTACTGGAAGATCGTGTACAGATGCAATATTCGGCATAAAGCAAATTACTGAGAAATCACTAGGGTATAATAGACCAGCATTTCTATGTCTGATTGACTTAAAGAAAGCATTTAACAGAGTAAGACTCAAAGATGTGATCCATCTTCTGTATAATAGAGAAGTCCCTCTAGACATCATAAAAACTATTGAGAATATTTACCAAAACAAATTATAACAACAAAATGGAAGTCAGAATAGATCGAAAACTTACAGAACCTATAGATATAGGCAGCGATGTAAGACAGGGAGACTCATTGAGTCCTATGCTTTTCAATTTAATCATGGATAAAATAATCAAAAACGTCAACAAAGGAAGAGAATATAGAAAGGGAAACAAAGAAGTAAAAATACTCTGCTACGCAGACGACGCAATATTGATAGCTCAAGATGAAGGCAAAGATTGGTCCACAGATTTAACATAAGAGCAAAAGAATTCAATATGACAATTTCATCTCAGAAAACCAAAACAATAGTAATCAGTAAAGAACCAATCAGATGCAAAATAGAAATTGATGGTATCAGTATTGAACAAGTAATGGAAGTAAAATACCTTGGAATTATATTGTCAAGTTACGAAGACCTAGACAAAGAAGTAGTCCTGTCGCCAGTGGGGGTACAACGGTCTCCTTAATTCAGATGGACTTACCCAAGTTTTTTTTTATGTATTTTGACCCGTAGAACACGAATTTTTTGGGTAACAGTCGATCCGGATGTCGATAAGATTGTTATAAACAAAGAACTTGAGGAATCGCATAACAGCGATTTTTCGCAAAAAAAAAACATTTTTTTTATATTTGTTGGGTCATTCTAAGCAAAAAATGTGTTTACAAGTTTTTTCGTAGGATGCATAGTTTTCAACATAAACGCGGTTGAACTTTCAAAAAATCGAAAAATTCCAATTTTTGAACTCGAATAACTTTTGATTGAAAAATAAAATAGTAATTCTGCTTACCGCATTTGAAAGTTCAAGTCAAATTCTATCTGTTTTGATAACTTTCGTTGCTAAAAATTAATTTTTTTATTGTTAAACAAAGCTATAAACACATAGTGATTGATTGATGTTTACAATGCATTTCTCATTTGAAATCGAACGAGTAGGCGCGCATACACACAATTTTTACATAGATTAAGTACATTAAAACGCATGCATTGGGCACGGAAAACACTACGTGTTTATGGCTTTATTTAACAAATAAAAACTTAATTCTTAGCAATACAAATAATCAAAACCAATAGAATTTGAATTGAATTTTCAAATGCCGTAAGCATAATTGCTATTTTATTTTTTAATCAAAAGTTATTCGGGTTCAAAAATTGCACTTTTTCGATTTTTTTAAAGTTCAACCGCGTTTATCTCAAAAACTACGCATCCTACGAAAAAACTTGTAAGACCATTTTTTGCTGAGAATCACCCAAAGAATACAAATAAATGTTTTGTTTTGCGAAAAATCGCTGTTATGCGATTCCTCAAGTTCTTGGTTTATAACAATCTTATCGACATCCGGATCGACTGTTACCCAAAAAATTCGTATTCTACGGGTCAAAATACATCAAATAAACTTGGGTAAGTCCATCTGAATTAAGGAGGCCGTTGTATCCCCCCTGGCGACAGGACTAAAGTGAGAAATCAATTACAAAAAGCGAATAGATTGGCAGGATGCCTTAATAACACTATATGGCGAAACAGACATATTAACACTGAGATGAGGTCAAGAATTTATAAAGCCAGTGTAAGACCAATAATGACATATACATCAGAAACAAGACCTGATACAGCCACAACACAAAGACTACCAGAAATGGCAGAGATGAGAGTACTGAGAAGAATTACAGGAAATACACTGAGAGATCGAAAGAGGAGCAAAGATATTAGAAGACAATTTACGTACAGGGTATAAACGAATGGACACTACATAGAAAAAAAAATGGAACAACCACGTAACCAGATTCGAGGAGACACGTGTCGTCAAAATAGCACGAGATAAATCACCAATTTGTAGAAGAAGTATCTGACGACCGCGCAAAAGATGGAGTGAAAACCTTCCATAGAGGTATCAAGCCGCCAATCAATTAGCAGAATTTCTTATAAATAGTAAGAAGAAGAAGAAGGTAAAGGAATAAATACTAGACGCATTAACAAAAAATGGTTTTAAACCTGCTGCTGTAGCCTTAAGAAATACTTAAGGCTCGAGATCGAAACCTTGGAAATGTAAGTATATAGAACAATTAAACGTGTATTCTGGACAGAACACTAAACCAACCTTACATTAACTGAAAAACCTTCATACAAAAGACATGCTATTAGAAAAAGTAAACCGATCATACCTAAATTCCTTCGGCCACATAGCCGGAAGGACGAGGAATGTCGAACTATTGGTAATAGAAAGAAAGGTAGAAGGCCGAAAACCGAAAGGAAAACATCCAACACGATGGGTTCCATCTGGCACAGGATCTCAGCCAATATAGACAGCGATTTAACCAGATTTAGTGTATCACCAAGCACTGACAAGGGCTAAAGAAATGGGAAGGTGACCCAGGTAAAATTGTGGTGAACTTAGGTAACGATTATGTTAGTAAAACCAATGAACTCTCAACACTGATGGAATGGCCCCGTCACATTCCAACAGTGAAGCGAGATAGGCGCCAACATAAAAGAGAGAGGTTCTAGCACTTCTAGAGAGACATGAGAGAAACAGAGAATTTGTCAGGTAAAATTTGCTAACTGTCAATTTGTTTGCTTACGAAAGATAGCGATTATCTTCCCTCCTTTACCTGATTATCTTCTATCTCATCCTGACGCCATTAACTTCGTTTTATGGCGATTCCATCAGTGTTGACAGTTCATTGAGTAAAACTGATTTATTCTAATATGGCTTAACGTAATTATCCAATGTTTATAATTTTTAAAATAGGATTAATCTTGTAACGTTACAAACGTCACATCTATGTTATTTTATTTTTAAATAATTATTTTACTTTATTTTCTTTAATACTTCATTAGTAATAATTTTTTCTATTTGTTTTACCTGTTTTCTTCGTTAAAAACTCGTTGACGCCCTCTTTTATTTTCCTCTTTTATTATCTTCTATTTACTATATCTCTTTGCATTTAAATTATCAATTGAACATACCGAACTTACCCTGTGTATGTGTAGTCTTACTCTGTACATATCTGTCTTAATACGGAACATGCCTACCTTTCTACAGTTAACGATGTCATTTCAATTCTTAAAATGGTGGTGGTAATCTTATAAAAGGCAATTACAGAGCTGATCTATTTCCAGACTTATTATTCTCTTGGTTTTTTGAGAACAAATCACTTTTCTCCCTTCAAGAGTTACCTGCCTTCATCTCCGGTGATGCTACTCATCAGGCAAGACAACAAGATGCATCAAACAGACAGCAACACCCGACATCTCTAGTTGCAGCGACCTAGGGCCACAACATCTGCCCAGGTCTACAAGTCTACAGCTGTACATTCGACATCAAAAAGTTACCATCGAACCAGATATCAAAGCCATAAGTATAATCTACAAACTCTTAGTTTTTGGCAAGAATTTGAATATATTTGTTAATGCATTTATAAAGTCAAATTTTTATTATATTTTTATGAACAATAAACATGATTAGTTAAAAATACTGTTTTGTTTGCTTCCATTCTGAATTTTCGTAGTTCATATCTAAGATTAGGACAAGACGAACACACACCCTGAGAATTGAGCTAGGCAGGGGTGAACGATAGCTATCTTGTTTGGTTGAGATATCCTTTTCGAATGGTATTTCAATTAGCTGGGGTAGTCTATCGCCATTTTTCGTTTCAATCTATACGAATATATTTTCTTAAATTTTGTGTTTTTATGATCGATCCAACTGAGATCCACAAATTTATTTTTTAAGTATATAAATTTAATAAAATAACTATTAGATATGCAAGGCAACCTAAAGCTCGATGATAATATGGATTACATACTCTCTGGAGAAAAGGCAGGCGGCTTGAGATTGAATTATGTTATTCCGTTCTTGTGAATCTTCAACTCCCTTGTCTTCTCTGGGGTTGTCGGTGTATTTTCTGGAGTTGTTGAGTGGTCTGTATTATTTGGAGTTTCTTTTAGTACGTAAAAGATAAGAGTAACACGATACAAACTTGTGTTTCTTTGCGCACTATAGGTAACAGGAACAGGTATGGGTGGCAATTTTGTACTTGACCAATTATTATGTACTAAAACATTGTTGGTTAGACATAAAGTAATTACATTTGAAAGAAAAGAAAGAAATTTAACTGTGGCATTGGACCTCAACGTTTGAGTTGAACTTTACCAAAATTAAATGATCAAATATTACTGCTGTTAATTATTATGACAGTAAATAACTAGTTACTGCTTTAAATTTCAGAATTGGCGGTCGAGTTTTATGAAAACTATCTTCTATCATTTCACTAAACTTGTTACAGGGTTTGCAAAATTTTGCTAATCTTTAAAAAACCGCCTAGACCATAGAAACCTTTTAATAACTCGTCGAATACATTTTGGTGGCAGAACGATCCACAGTAATATAAATTATCCTACATATCTAACCATGTTTTACAATTTAACCATATTTCATACAGCGATAAATAAGAAATCATTGCTGTAAAAAACAAATTCATAATCTAGAAGACCAAAGAGTTACATTAAAGCATCAGTAATAGCTTGAAGCCTTCGCCGCAGCTTATAAAAATATGGAAGGTTCGTTTTGCTGTGTTTTCCGACCACTCACGAATCTTTTCCTTCAATTCTGCAGTATTTCAAGGAACTACATTTTTACACCTGATCTGCCGTTATAGGATATATCAGATATTTTCCATTGTATTCATGTACGAATTGCAACTAGGCCAGTCCAAAACTATACAAAAAATAAATGGTACAAATGGAAATACATGTTCATCAAGACTGTCCAAAACATACCTACATGCATAAGGGTAAGCCTTGCTACAGGCACTAATAACATACAGCCAAAACATAAGACTTTCTCCATCAAATGATTTTCTCTAATCTGTCTCTAGAATGATCATATTATGGTGCTTGCAATCCAGTTTGAGTATCGTCTCTGTACATAATACGCATTTCCAATCCATTCTTTCTAATTACAAGAATAAACAATTCCACAGCACATGCTTCTCAAATGTAATGTTCTGTTTGGCAGAATATTGAGGCACAAAAAATTCTCAACCAATTGAGAGGTAGCTTTATGTCGTCCTTGTCCTGATCTTTTGGTGTGTGCTCCAGTCTCTCGAAAAGGTTTTAACGCTCTGCTTGCAAATTTTAGTGGGCTGAAGGTAATTTTAATACTCTCCAAATAAAGTCATTGCCTTCCATTTAAATTGGATGTTTTATTCTAGCCTATTTCTAAAAAGGCTTATGTTTTAAAACTGCATAAAAATTTAACGTCACCATACGCTTTATGTATGCTGGTAAACTAAACTCTTTGCTTAAAGTAAAATAACAAAAAATTAAAAGCAGAATTATTGCAATAACTGAATAAATGTATACAGAATAAAAAAAATGCAAAACTAAATTGTGTCAAATTCTGCTTATCGTTCTAGTACAGCTTTACAATTTTATTACTCTGTATTATTTTTTGTTGATCATTTATCTTCTTCTTCATATGCAATCCACAATGGATATTCGCGATCACGTTTGACCATTTTCCTCTATACCATGCAGTGTGTATTAGGTTCCTATATTTCTTATCCCTGTCATTTTCTTCCTGTCCACTCCGCTCCTTCGTTCGATTTTTACTTCAATTTAGGTTTGCAGAAATTGGTATCTTTTGGTTCTAATTACGTGCCTAAGGTACTCCGTTTATCTCTGTTTAATAGTGCATAGCAGTTGTCGTTCTGTACCAATTCTTCTCAAGATTTCTTCATTTGTTATTCGTGCGGTCCAGGAAACTTTAAGGATTTGTCGATAAATCCACACCTCAAATGCTTCTAGCTTACCCATCGTGTTTATTTTTAAAGTTTATCGTTTCATGCCATATAGCGGCACCGACCATATATATAATACATATGTCATTTCGTGAATCCTATTTAGGTTCAAGTCAAATTCAGAGCTCGTAAAGACGTTACTGAATTTTATGAATGCGCTTCTGGCCTTTTCTATCTGACATTAAATTTCAATATCCGACATCGAGTCTTCACCTAACCGGGTTCCCATGTACTTAAAGTTTCTTAAGCGCTCTACATCTTGATTGTCATATATTCTTGCATTTTGATGTTAATATAATTGACGACTAATTATAAGGAACTTCGTCTTTTTTATGTTGATGCCAAGTCCCATGTTCTTGCTATGTTCTCTAAATTTATTAAGGTTTTGTAGGTCTTCTATGTATATTGTCCGCTATTAAGACCGAGTCATCCGCATATCATATATTTATTAACATCTTTTATTAACAAAACAAAAATTAATGATAGAGTTTGTTGTAGCAAAGAGTACACCAACGACGTTGGTGTATTTTTTGGTTGTAGCTACTTATCAAAATAAACATCCGTCTATCGGTTAGTATTATACTGATCTCATTCTTCAAATAATATTTAAAATAATTTGGCAGAGAAAAAAAGTAAAAAAACAGATTAGCAAAATATCGTCATACTCTTAATGACAGGTAGTCTAAAGAATAGAACTTTTAAATTAATACACTTTTTTAAATTAGTGATAATTAAAAATTGAATAGGTACATAATATTAAAAATTACAAGGTTTAAAAAACAAAATGCAATGTAGGTAACTAGATATTATCGCTGAATAATATATATTTTTTCCTTGGCAAACATATAAGTTACCTCAAATATTATATAGATGGATTAGTATATTAAAAAACATAATATAAAATATTTGAATAATTAAGCAAAATCCATGCAAAAACACTGACAACGGCAACACCGGTCGAAAAGCACATCGACTACAGTGACGTCATGGAGTTGCAGTCCCCATTACTGCCTCGGTGACTTAATAGTACCAGTGACGTCATTGTGGTGGGAAACCGAAGATATGGAACAATACGTTATGTTCTCTGTTGGCGGAATGAAAAGCGGAAAATACGGCGGAGAAAATGGAAGAGGAAAAAGAGCATGTCAAAGATTTCGAATTCAGTGGAGCAAAAACGTTGGAGATGATTACAAAAATACAGGAATGCTTCTCGTCTCGACTTTTCTCGACTGTGCATTGTCCCGTTTCGAGTTTTTTCGTCGCAACGGCGTGATATTTACAAAACGCGGTTTATTTTATACCCTGTGCTACGTTAGTTTTTGCTTATAAACATCTTTCGTTTAAAATAGCAGATACATTAGTAAGATGTCCAAATGTAGCTTGAAGATATAAAGCAAATACTAACTATTTTTAAATATCATTATAAAATATGTTAGTAATTAAATAAAGAGTACACGTAAATAACCTAACCCAAAGCTACTTTATATCAATATAATATATTATTCAGCATTAGCATATTATATTTTATTGTGAAATTTAACTTATTGCTACAAAATATTAAGTTATTGATTATGTATTTTAGAAAGGAACTACTACGTTAACGGGGTTTTATCGTTTGATATGTTCAATGGACCCCTAAGTATGAAAAAACCGCGGAGTGCTACCATTTAAAGGTGGTGCGTTTTTCAGAAATGGGTGAATTAATCCCTAGACACAGGGTGAATTAGGGTTAGTTTTATGCACTTTTGGTACAAACAAGTCTACAGAAAAATTGTTCCAGGTTAAATTTACTATCGACATATCACTTTTTAAAATCAAAAATATTTTGTTTTACAAAAATATATTAAAAAAAAAAACAAAAAGACACGAAATAAAGCAATAATTTTGTTTTTTTTATATAACTTTTTTCCACGGGAAACAGGTATAGGCGTTGCTTCACAGAAAAAAACTTCCATCCCTCCTCTTTAAAATGACGGTAGGCAGAAGTCTCTGTGATTTACAGTTTACGAAATATGATTTTTCAAATTTCGCCACTCACAGCGATTTTGGACCATTTTCCTTGTTATTTCGCAAACACTGTTTTCGAACATTTCAAAATAAGCTTTCGTTTTTGTTGCACAATGTATATATACTCCATTCCACGAATATGCGACCCTCTTGGATTATCTCGACAACGAATATTTTGCTGTGCAAAATATGAAGAACGAAAGTAAATTGCAAATTATATTGTTGTTTATTGGAGTAATTATTAGAGCAAAATACTTTCGTACTTCTTATGTTGCACACTAAAATATTCGTTGTCGCGATAATCCAAAACAGTCGTATATTCGTGGAATACACCATATCTAAATATACAGAAAAAAGTTATATTGAAAAATTTAAAAATAATCGTAAACAATATCAAAAATCATTTTAAACTATAAATCTTTGCAAAACCATAACTTGCTTAAAAATGGTCATAAAGCCTTTTACAATAGATCATTAAAGGTATAGTCTGTTCGCTAAACTCAGACGCAACTTTCTAGATGTTTTAGTCGGTAATTTTGCCAATTTTAGTAAAATTGGCAAAAAATAATTACTAAATAGTTAATAATCACTAAATAGTTAGAAATTTTGCCCATTTTTGCAAAATTGGCAAAAAACTAAAAATTATCTACTAAAATATCTAGCCAGTTGCGTCTGAGTTTAGCGAACCGACTATAATTGGAAAAGATTGGTCATAAATTATACCACATATTCTGGGGTCAAAAATAGGTTGATTAAACCTCACTTACCTATATACAATAGTGCACACAAAAAAAAGTTACAGCCCTTTGAATTTACAAAATTAAAATCGATTTTTTTTCATATATCGAAAACTCTCAGAGATTTTTTATTGAAAATGGACATGTGGCATTTTTATGTCAGCAACATCTTAAAACAAAATTAAAGTGAAATTTGTGCACCCCATAAAAATTTTACGGGGGTTTTGTTCCCTTAACCCCCCTCCCCCCCAAACTTTTGTGTACGTTCCAATTAAATTATTATTGTGGCACCATTAGTTAAACACAATATATTTTTCAAACTTTTTTGCCTCCTAGTACTTTTTCGATAAGCCAGTGTTTATCGAGACATTTTGAATATTTGTCAAATCCACCACATATTTCTATATGGTTAAGTACAGTTTATAGAGACCTGTTAATAATCTGAAAATTTGTTTATAATTTACATTTTTAGGTATATTTTGAAAAAAAAGCTACATCTCGATAAAAGTTGACTTATGAAAAAAAGACTAAGCTGGTTTAACTGGAACGTACACAATCATTTGGGGGGTTTAGAGGAAAAAATCCCCATAAAATTTTTACGTAAATATACTGAAAAAGAAGCCACATCTCGATAAAAACTGACTTATCAAAAAAATACTAGGAGGCAAAACAGTTTTAAAAACGTTGTGTTTAACTAATGGTACCACAATAATGAATTAATTGGAACGTACACAAAAGTTTGGGGGGGTTTAAGAGAACAAAATCCCCATAAATTTTTTATGGGGTGGACAAATTTCACTATAATTTTGTTTTAAGATGTGCCTGCCATAAGAATGATATATGTCCATTTTCAATAAAAAATCTCTAATAGTCTTCGATATATTGAAAAAAATCGATTTTCATTTTGTAACTTCAAAGGGCTGTAACTTTTTTTATGAGCACATTTGTACTAAGGTAAGTTAGGTTCAATCGAAATATTTTTGACCCCAGAATGTGTGGTATAATTTATGACCAATCTTTTCGGGACACCCTGTATATTATACCCTATTCCACGAATATACGACCCTCTTGGATTATCTCGACAACGAATATTTTGCTGTGTAAAATAAGAAGAATGAAAGTAAATTGAAAATTACATTGCTGTTTATTGGAATAATAATTATTAGAGCCATTTACTTTCGTACTTCCTATGTTGTACACTAAAATATTCATTGTCGCGATAATCCAAGAGAGTCGTATATCCGTGGAATGACTCATTACCTAAAAATGCCCAGAAAAAGTTAAAGAATATTACAGAATGTTTGCGAAATAATGGGGAAATGGCCCAAAAGTGCTGTGAGCGACAAATTTTGATAAATTATATTTCGGAAAATGTAAACCCTGGAGACTTCTACAAAACATCATTTTAAACAGGAAGGATGAAAGTTTTTTTATGTGAAGCAATGCCTATACCTTTATCCCTGTGAAAAAAATTATGGGAGAAAAAACAAAATTGCTTTTAGTTCATGTGGTGAGAGCGCGCCCATCTGAAAAAATTTCTGATTCGGTTTCTTTGCGAATTCCTATTAAAAAATGTTCCCGTTAAACAAATCTGAAAGGGCGGGGCGGAATTTTTGGGCAGAAATTGTTTAAAAAAATTTTTTAAACTAATAAAAAATATCACATTTTTTTGGTCTGAAACATATTTTTTAGGTAGGTACCTATTTTGGGTCATTCTAAACAAGAAGGTTATCTTGTGATTTTTTTCAAAAATTGATAGTTTTCGAGTTAAAAAAGCGATTAAAAATCTAAAAAAATGAGAAAATACGCATTTTCAGGGCTTAATAACACATATTTAAATCAGTATCTTTGAGGTTGCCAAGTTCTTAAATTATAGTTTAAACATTCATCTTTAAGATTCTGCAGACTGATCCGGTCTAACTTCAATTTACACCGTTGTTATTGTTATTTAATTGTTAATTGTGCGTGTCCTTCCGATTTTTTTTCCGGTGCGGCGCGCACTATTTCCAAAAATCTCCGATTTTCCTCCGAAAATTATATTTTTCTTCTTCTTTGGAACATTCTAAATAAAATAGGTGTCTCGTCCATTTTCTCACAAGTTTATAGTTTTAAAGTTATAAGCGATTTAAAATCCGAAAAAAGCGAAAATGGAAATACACATTTTCGGATTTTTAATCGCTTATAACTTTAAAACTATTAATTTTAAGAAAAATTAAAATAAACTTATTGTATTTAGAATGTCCCAAAGAATCTAAAAATAAATATTTTTCGGAGGAAAATAGGAGATTGTTGAAATAGAGCGCGCCGCATCGGTAAAAAAATCGGATGGAGATGCATATTTAACAATTAAATAGCAAGGATGTAAATTAAAGTTAGACCCAATCACTCTTCAGAATCTTGAAAATGAATGTTAAAGCGACAATTTAAGTACTTGGAAACGTCCAAAATATTATCCTAAATATGAGTTTTTAAGCCTCAAAAATGCGCATTTTCGCATTTTTTAGATTTTAAATCGCCTATAACTCGAAAACTATCCATTTTGAGAAAAATCACAAGATACCTTTCTTGTTTAGAATAACCCAACAAATCCAAAAAAAAATATTTCCAGAGCAAAAAAGGTGATCCTTTGCGTTTGTTTAAAAAAATTGTTTTAACAATGTCTGTCCAAAAATTTCGCCTGGCACACTCTAGATTTGTTTAAAGGGGAAATTTTTGAATAGGAATTCACAAAGAAACCGAATCAGAATTTTTTTCAGACGGGAGCGGTTTCACCACATGTACTATTTCTTTCGTGTTTTTGCTTTTTTTTAATATAATTTGTTAAAAAATATTTTTTTGACTTTTAAAGGTGATATTTTGATAGTAAATTTAACCTGGAACAATTGTTCTGTAGACGTGTTTGTACAAAAGGTGCATAGAACTCATCGTAATTCACCCTGTGCCTAATTCACCCCCTTCACAAGGGACTAATTCACCCCTTTCTCAAAAACGCACCCCTTTAAATGGTAGCACTCTGCGGTTTGGTCAAATTTAGAGGTCCATTGACCACATGAAATAATAAAACTCCGTTAACGTTATAGTTCCTCTCTAATTTTGAAAATCAATAGCCTACATTAAACATTGCAAACATAAACCATGTTGTTTTGAATAGGTATTAATTATTATTGATAATTAGTTATATGCTAAAGAGTATTATACAAAATATTTGAGTATTTATTATATTGATATTGCTAAATTTTAATATATTCTTGTAGCCATGCCATCCATTAATAATGCGCTAATTTTCATTATTAAATATAATATTTTATAATTAAATAAATTTTTCACTATAAAATTTCGCTGCATGATCTTTATCAGAAAACACAAAGAATTTTTAAATAGCAATATTTATTTATAATTAACTATTCTAAATGGGAAATAAAGCCACAATTTAACTAAAAAATGATTTTATTAACGTTTCGACGTCCTATCGGACGTCGTTGTCAAAATACAAATTATTAATAAATTAAACAAAAATTGTTCCTTAGTAAAAAATTCTTCTAATAATTTAGTTTTATCTGTCTCATTTATATCGACAATTCTGTTTTTTTTTAATTTCATCACTGTTTCTATCAATTAATAATAATTTCTAGAACAATTATAATAATTTGCTAAAATCAATTATGTTTGCATAAATCAATGTTAAAAAAAATATTTGAAATACACAAGAAAATTTTAGTTTTTCTCTATATTTAAAAAAAAATATTGCGAACCCAACTTTTAAGAAAAATGACTTCACCTGGCTGTCCACCCTTTTAGATTTTGATTCTACACATTTAAATGAATGAATTCTGCAAGTTGGTTGCGGACATGTTCTCGATGACGAGCATCACCCAAAATTTTACGTATTCACCACGCCCCTTGTCCGCCCTTGGAGGTTTTGCATAGTTACGTTATGATCTACTTATTCCCAAATGCTGGTGCACCCTCTTGATACGAATGCCACAAAAAAACCTTGATAATTTTTATATTTACCCCTGTCCACCATCCCTTTGTTCCCCATGCAGCGTTTCGCCTCTAGAGATTTTGCTTAGTTATGTCATTAGTTACGTATTTCCAAATTTTGGTGCAATATCTCGATCATGAACGTCGCAAAAAAAATAATAAAAAACGCGACTTTGTCCCCGTTTAACTACCCTCGTCCCCGGCTCTGGTGTCAGCCTGAATGGGAAAGTCATACACAAACGTATAGTTTGTCCATCAGATTACTTCTTGGTAGCAAAATCCGCTTCCAACTCTTGGACTATTTCTATCAATATAGCATTAAAATTAAAATTAATAATACTCTGGGCTAATTAGCAAAATTCATGGAAAAGTTATTTACCAGCAATTTTATTGCTAGAATCGAATTATAAGACCCTATATATTAATAATATAGGTATGCAAAGTCCGCAGATAGTGTGCTACTTTTTTTATAAACAAAATGGCGTCGACAAATCGTATTTTTTTCAATTATTGCTCTATAACTTCGAAGATTTTAACTTTACAACAAAAACACCCAAATAAAAATTCACCGCAATTAAGCTCTGCATAAAGCTAAGTTTTTCACGATTTGCTCCGACGAAAATTTTCCTCGGAAAATGCGGGTTTTCCTAACAAAAACTCTAATTTTCAAATACAGTTTTAGGTAAGTAATTATTAATCAATAATTAAATAACTTAGTGACATCAAATCTTTCTTGGTATAGATTGTAATTCCAGAATCCGGTGAAAATTAAACGAATATTTTAGCAACAATTCAATTGTTAATTAACAATTTACGATCGCAATAATAACCAAAATAATTATGATACATTGATCAAATTTTAAAGATTATAAAGTTGAGATGCTTATTTAATATTTTATCGACAAAATATAAATTTTTCTTTTTTTTGCATAATCTTTAAATTTTGAGAAAAAAATAATTATAATACGCTAGTCTAATTAGTAAAGTACAAAGAAAGGTTATTTACCAGCAATTTTATTACTGGAATCAAGTTATAAGACCCTATTTATTATTAATATAAGTATGCAAAGTCCGCAGATATTGTGCTACTTTTTTTATAAACAAAATGGCGCCGACAAATCGTTCTTTTTTCAATTATTGCTCTATAACTCCGAAGATTTTAACTTTACATCAAAAACACTCAAATAAAAATTCACCCCAATTTAATTCTACATAGAGGCATGTTTTTCCCGATTGGCTCCGATGAAACTTTTCCTCGGAAAATGTGGATTTTCCCAACAAAATCTCGAATTTTAAAATATTTTTTTTGGCCAGTAATTATTTATTAATAATTATATAGCTTGGTGTAATAAAAGCTTCCTTGGTATAAATTATAAATTCAGAAGCCGGTGAAAATGAAACGAATATTTTAGCAACAATTCAATTGTTAATTAACAATCTACAGTCGCAATAACAACCAAAATAATCATGAGACATTGATCAAACTTAGAAAGATTATAATTGTGTGATGCCTATTTAATATTTTGTCGACAAAATATAATTTTTTCATTTTTTTGCATAATCATTACATGTTTAAAAAAATTTATTATAAACAAATTAACATTTCTCAGAAATAGTTTATTATATTCTAATTTTAAAAAATGCTTAAAATGCGTATTTCATAGGTCTTGAAAATGAAAGATTTAAAAAAATTTTCCAACCATTTGCAAAAAAGTTATGAAACAGCAAAATAAATATACGATTGGTCCGTTGTTTATAATTTGTTTTAATTGTTTCAAAGCTTAAAAGTGAGTCTATGGTACAATCTAATTACTCACAAAGAAAGTCAAAAATTAGTGCAATGGTTATATTTTAATCAAAGATTAAAAATACTTTTTTTGTAATTTTTAGCGCAAAAGTAGGCCTGATACAGAGTCGGAGCTAAAATGTTCACTCGAAGCGACTGACACGCAGCAGACATTATTTATTCAAAGTGTACGTCGCGCGGCCGATCGTCGTTCCGAGTGAAAATTTTAGCTACAATACTGTATTACTCTACTTTCGCGCGTGTAAATTACAAAACAATTTATATATAATCTTTGATTAAAATATAACCATTAAACTGATAATCGTTATTTTTTTGTAAATAATTAGCTTGTACTTTAAACTCACTTCTACGCTTTGAAAGAATTAAAAAAATTATAAACACCGTAGTATACGTATGTTTATTTTGCTGTTTCATAACTTTTTTACAAATGGTTGCAAAAAAGTTTTAAAGCATTAATTTTTAAGATATTTGAAATGCGCGTTTTAGCTATTTTTTAAAATTATAATAAAATAAAAACTTTCTGATAAACGTTAATTTGTTTATAACTATTTTTTTAAACATTTAAGGATTATGCAAAAAAAATTAAAAAAAATATATTTTGTCGACAAAATATTAAATAGGCACCTCATCTTTATAATATTTCAAAGTTTGATCAGTGTATCATAATTATTTTGGTTATTATTGCGACCGTAAATTATTAATTACCAATTGAATTGTTGCTAAAATATTCGTTTAATTTTCACCAGCTTCTGGAACTATAATCTAAACCAAGAAGGGTTTTAAGTCACCAAATTATTTGATTATTGGCAGATAATTACTTATCTAAAACTTTATTTGAAAATTAAAGATTTTGTTGGGAAAACCCGCATTTTCCGAGGAAAATTTTCGTCCGATCATATCGGGAAAAACACGTCTCTCTGCAGAATTTAATCACGGTGAATTTTTGTTTGAGTGTTTTTGTTTTAAAGTTAAAATCTTCGGAGTTATAGAGCAATAATTGAAAAAAAAACACGATTTTCGGGCGCCATTTCGTTTATAAAAAAAGTAGCACACTATCTGAGGACTTTGCATACCTATATTATTAATATATAGGATCTTATAATTCGATTCCAGTAATAAAATTGCTGGTAAATAAGTTTTCCCAAAAATGGCCTATTCTCCGATAATCAGCCCAGACTATAATTAAATAATAGAATTACATTGTGGATAAAAACCGTCAACTTCCTTATCTATCAACTCCCGGTATATTTCAATTAAAACCCATTTGTAAGACAAGCTTTTACCTGTCAAGTCAACAGTCTGTTTGATCTCAATATAAATATGTTAATGTTCGACTTGTGTATAAGAACCGTTTCAGTAGGCAGTATCGAAATTAGCGCATTCGCCACTCTGAAACGCCAAATAGGTTAGCGTTTGGTAAAACACCAACCGCAACATCCATTTGCTTTCTGTCAGCACCAATTCTAACCACAACTCTGTCTATTCACTATTCAATGACTTCGGAGCGAACGGAGGCATGGAATACCTTCAACAAACACCACTTTGTAATTAAAATTGAATTAGCATGGGCTGGCAGCAACCGCAAACAGATATAACCCTAAAGAAATCTTCTTTGCATGTTTATTTCAAGTTTATTTTTATTTTGTTTGGACTTTACATACAGGCAGAATTTTAGAGTATGTTGAGCAACAACACAATACGTACAGTCTTTTATAAGTTCTAAAAACTAAAGATGTTTGACAAGTTATTACGTCACGAGCTAGTTTTCTATGTGTAGTAGATTTCATTATTTTCCGGATGTAACAGAGAATGCCTCAGAGCTTACAACGCTTATAATCTTAAACAATTGTGTGCATTTAAGAATCCTTATTATTTAGTTTTATATGATTTAATCATTTTCAGTTAAGAGGATCGGTACGTATTTTCGGCTGCAATGCTATTCAAATCGGGATTCTTTTTTTTTCGAATCCTGAGAAAACTAATAAGTATTTTTGAAAAATTTAAACGCAGGATGAAAGATTAAGATATTATCGAGGGCCGAAAGTCCCTGAGAACTTCTATAATGTTTATTTAAATAAGTTACAGGGGTGAAAAACTAAGAGAAAATTTAGTGTGATTTTTAATTTCAAATATCTCATTCAAAGTAAACTTTTTATTTATTCTAAGGGACTTTCGGCCCTCGGTACTAATTTAGTCTTTCATTCTGCGTTTAAATTTTTCAAAAATATTTATTGGTTTTTTTCAGGATTCGAAAAAAATGAACACAATGCCGTGGTAATATTTTCTAAATCTATCTTTGTCTTACAACGCACTCAGCCGAATATAATATTGTCAGCATATCGACCGTTAAGTACCAATACCTTCTATCTAACGACAAGTAAATTTTACAGGAGAAGCAAAAAACTTATTTAATTTTGCTCTGCCAATCAGAATAATTTAATATATCGACCGTTAAGTACCAATACCTCCTATCTACATTTTTTTCAAAAATAAGTTTATCGCGCCATCTAACTGCAAAGCTTGTTACGCATCTTCTAACAAAATATCCTAACTGTATCTATTCTCAAAGTATTTAAAATAACATCATGGAAATATATCCTACCTTAATCAGCGTTTTTTATGCCGGAAATACCTTCTAACTGAATAGCAGAAATACCTTCTATCTACTCATTTGTGGTTGTTGTTTGTTAGTTGTACCGCCTATCAACAGTTTCCCGGTATTATTCGTTTTTTGTATCTTATTTAGTTCTTCTGCCGTACAATATTGTATTTACGTGTGTGTCTGGTGTTATCAAAAGGTAAGGAGTGTTTTACAACTAAAATTAACAGCCTAAGTAAGACTTTGTACAAAAAATAAATACCTAACCTCAATTTAACTCATGTTTTTGTGTGTTAAAGTTCTTATAAATTAATTTTAAGTTAAGATGATAGTTACATATTCAAGGCTTATAATACAGTTATAGTTAAAAATGTACACACAACCACCAAAGGGAGTTTTAGTAAATTGAAATGTAGATAGCAGATCTTTCCACAAAAATAATTAAAATTACTTAAGGTGTTCGTAGTACATAGGCGGCGCAAAAAACGGGCATATCGGATATTTTGTCATAATGAAAAGCTGTTTAAGAACAGAAAAATGCAGCTATTAATATTAAAGTACGTTTTAACAAACATTGGAAACAAAACATTTTGCTTTTATATGATAAATTATAATAAAGATTATTTTCGATCCCCTAATAGTTATATTTACGTAACAAGCAATGTTTAAAGCATTGAATTTTCAAGTAAAATCTCAAAGTAGTACCTAAATGCAAATTTTTTTACAGATGAATATCAATCAAGATCGACGTAGGAAAACACGGGCAGCTGAAATATTAGGATTGGCTTTGAAACTTGATGAAAACATTCCTTATGGCTGCACAAGTGAGTCTACTACTAGCGTTATTATTTCTGAAGGTTTAGAGCCCACAAGATCACAATCTAAAAATCTGAGCCAAGACGAACACTGTGTAAACTTAATTCATGAAACTACGACATTGATCCACAGTGTACTGTTACCAGATGGAAGTTCCTACATTCCGGAGACAAATGAAAATATTACTCCTCCTATTAGTACAAGCCAACAAGTTGGTAGTCTTGCCTTGTCTGACAATCAAGAAAGTAATCGTTCCTATCAAAATGTGTTTTCCTCCAACAATTTAGAAGACTCCCACTTCCAACAGTTAAACGAGGAACTTCATACTGAAAATGTAATTACAGAGAGAGCATCGACTCCAAGTACATCTTCAGCTCACGATTTTTCACCCAGTGAAAGTTCCTATAACCCAGAGTCTGATTCATCGGAGACTGAGAGCGAAGATAGGGTGTCTGAAGAAAATAGTGTGCCGGATTCTGAGCTGGTGCCAAGACAGGTTTATTTCGGAGAAATCAATGAAGAACGAAAAAGAAAAATTAAACCAGATAGTAAGACTTGGAAAAAAAATCGTAACAAAGAGTTAAGAATGCTTGGCAAAGATTACTTAGGTTATACAAATCCGAAAGAGGGAAAAATGTTACACAATACTCCCCGAAGCGCTCGCAAACTGGGTGAAGCATGCAAGTCTAAAAAATGTACAACAAGTAAAGTCAGGAATTGTGAAAAACTGACCGTGGAGATGCGACAAGATATATTTAATAATTTTTGGACAAACTTAAATTGGGAACAAAGGAAGATTTATATAAATGGATTAGTCTCCCGACAAACTACTGCTAGAAAAACTGTAGGGTGTGAGACAAGACGGGAAGGTACTTTCCAGTATTTTTTGCCTACAGCTGAGGGTAATTTGCGAGTTTGCAAGACATCCTTTTTAAATACATTTTCCCTAGGTTCTTTTACTGTACAATCTTGGGTCAAGAAGTCAGTTCATAAAACACTTCCATGTAATGAAGTCACCAATAGCAATCGAAAACGAGTTGTGCCAAGAGGAACGGCGACAAGAATCCAGATGCTACGTGAATTTTTTAAAAATATCCCAACACTTCCCTCTCATTATAATAGAAAAAATTCGAGAAAATTATTCATCGAGCCATATTACCGAAATAAAACAGAACTCTATAATTCCTATAAAATATGGTGCTCAAATAATAACGAAGAGAGTGCAAGCAGACATACTTTTGACAAGATATTTAAAGATTCAAATCTTTCTATTTATACCTTAAAAAAGGATATGTGTGACATCTGTGTCAGTTATAAAGAAGGAAATATTTCAGACGAAAAATATAAAGATCATATTCAACGTAAATCAAGAGCAAGAGCCGAGAAAGAACATGACAAGGAAAAAGCACAAGCTGGTGAATTTAATCTTCTTACAATGGATCTTGAAGCTGTCAAAGTGTGTCCTTATCTGACTGCAAGTGCCCTCTACTTCAAAACGAAGTTAAGTTGTCACAACTATACGGTCTACAATTTGGTCACTCATCATGCAACATGCTATTGGTTTGACGAAACTGCCAGTGACTTGACAGCAAGCACATTTGTTAACTTCCTTTTAGATTACTTGTCACAACACTGTCTCGCCAACAGGTTACCTATAGTAATATTTTCAGATGGCTGCACATACCAAAATCGGAATAACATTTTGTCTAACGCATTATCTGCCTTTTCTGTAAAATATCAGATAGTTATAACCCAAAAGTTTTTAGAACCGGGTCACACTCAAATGGAGTGTGACTCGGTCCACAGCGCTATCGAGACTAAATTGAAGCATCGTGAGATTCATCTTCCGAGCGATTATGCTTCTGCTACTAAGGAAGCAAGAAGTAAGCCATTTCCGTATGAAGTGAAATTGGTTGACTATCAATTTTTTAAAAATTACGCAAATGAGGACACATGGCGATACACTTCCATTAGGCCAGGTCGTAAAGTAGGAGATCCTGTTGTAACAGATCTGAGGGCTTTACTGTATACCATAGATGGAAAAATACAATATAAACTAAACTTTGATGATGAGTGGAGTGAGTTGCCCATAAGACCTAAAATTATTCCTGAACCGATTTATACTCCCTTGCATGACAAAGTGCTACCTATTAGTTCTACGAAGTACTCTCATTTACAACAATTGAAAACTGTGTTACCGCAAGACTGTCATACATTCTATGACTCACTATCTCAGAAGTCTTAGGGCCGGTTGTTCGAACGCTAATCAACAATGATCATTATTAAATATTTAATTACTGTCACTAAAACTGTCAATGTCAACTTTGTTTGGGTTGCTGAAAACATAATTAATTACAATTATGAGATTTATTATTAATTATGTTAATAATTATTGTTATATTAATTGATTATAGTCTCAGAATTGTAATTAATTATGTTTTAACAATTGACATTGACAATAATTAATTATTTGATAATGATCATTGTTGATTAGCGTTCGAACAACCGGCCCTAGATGTGTTGATATCATTAATAATAATAATAAAGTTTTTTGAGTTTAATTCATTTTTTAATTACATTTAAGACCTCCTATCTTCCATTAAACACATATATTTCAAGTAACAGAGAAAAACAATACCTCCTAACTGACAAACTGTCTTTTTCAAAAGCTCTTTCAAAATCAAATATGTGAGGTACGATAATCTTATACATAAAAAAGTAGAAAGTCCATATTATATTGTCAGTCAGACACTGACAATCACTGACAATTTTAAATATTTGACATTGCATCGGGAATATTTTGAGGTATTGATTAAATATTTTTGATATATAGTGTATTTGATAAATAATTGATTTAAAACGTGAACTTAATAAAAAGTTATTTATTGTCTAATATTTGTGGAAATTCCAAGCAGAGAATACATCAGGATAATATATTCTGTGATCCAAGTATTTTGTTGTTAAAGATGTTCAAAATTGTAAGCGTTCCATAACAATATATTATTAAAAAATCACTTTAACACTTTTCCTCTTTTCTCGATTGAGTATTAGTTTTTGTTGTACAAATAAATTATTACAATCACTGAATACGTAGTTAGTGAAAAAATTATCACATTTATTAACTGAATTAATAATTTGCAATTATAAAAATAACAGTTATCCAAGAACATTCAAAAGCCATCTCTTTAAATTAATGATGACATTTTCAAGTAGAATGACATTTTAGTAATGTTTACATATCCATATCAGTGTGAATTTTACTACACGTAATTTGCCGTGTAAAGACAGAAAAAGTAGGGATACACGTAAAATATTTGCGAATTATGTACCCATAGCCTTAACGAAGGAATGATATTATAAATAGTAGAAGGGGAGGGAGTGAAAGGATG
Organism: Diabrotica virgifera virgifera; assembly: GCF_917563875.1. Lineage (NCBI taxonomy): Eukaryota > Metazoa > Arthropoda > Insecta > Coleoptera > Chrysomelidae > Diabrotica > Diabrotica virgifera. Next base: position 70,115,935 of record NC_065443.1, on the reverse strand, counting down.
TCAGGGGGCCGACGAGCGAAGAGTGTATTGTTAAGAGGTGAGAAAAGAAGAAGGGATCGACCGGGGAAAAGTGGCTGGAAGCAGCCAAAGAGTATCTACGAAGAGCAGGCGTTTTAAATTGGAAGACATAGCTCTGGACAGAGTAAAGTAGAGAAAGACAGTTGAAAAATTTCAAGCCATGGGCCCTGAGGCCTGCAGTGCTGTTATATAAAACGAGAGAGCATATTTCTTTTCAATCTTGCTTTCACCAATTGGTATTTTATAAAAAATAATAATTATCTGTTTCGACTTTTTACTGTTTTTTGCAAATTTAGATATTTTAAATAAGATGACTACAGTAACCGGGCTTCAACCCTTGAAAGGTATATTGCTAATTGGTTTGGCTTTGAACCTACGCGTATACCGGGTTCCGGACAAATGATCCCCGGGCAAACAATCTTGGACAAAAAATCCCCACAAATTATCCCTGAACAAAAATCCCCAGACAAAAAATCCCCGAACAAATAATTCCCGGACAAAAAATTCCCACAAAAAATCCCGGACAAATAATCCAAACAAATTTTTTTGGACAAAATGTCTCCACAAAATATCCCGGACAAAAAATTCCCAAGAAATATGTTCTGCCGAATAGTTTTCCCAAAATTTTACCAAATTTCGAATTCCAATTCCATGTCGGAAACTTCAAATTTTACATGACAAAGGATGTGAGTTTTTTCAAAAACCTTTCATAGCTGCCCGGTGAGAGGCCAGATGGGAGAAGGTCTGTAGGATGGCCTAGAAGAAGGTGAGGCCTAAAAGATGCAGTCAGAGAAGATCTGGAGAAAATGGGAGAGAGACAATGGTAAATAGTGACAGGACCGACAAACATGGAAAGCAATTGTAAACGCGGCAAAGACTCTCGAAGAGTTGTAACGACATTGATGATGATGATGAATAAATATTTTTACGTTAAATTTACAAATAGGAAAAGGTTTCTGCATTACTATCAAGATTATCGTTTTCAAGGCGAGCAGTTATCATCACGAATACGCAATGTTCTGAACATAGTTATTCAAAGCAGAGTGAGCAAAACATTTAAGTGAACGATTCAACATGATTATCACAGCCTTAGGTCATTCCCCATATCTTTCACGATTTTTAAAATAACTCACACTCTTTTGTCATGTAAAATTTAAAGTTTTCGACATGGAATTGGAATTCAAAACTAGTACACCCTAAAACTCCATAAACAATAAAATTAAAATTCATAGCGAAAAGCGGTTTCATGGCGATTGCTATCTATAAATCTCATGCACTGAGGCTGAAAAACACTTTCGTCGATTGCATTCACGGGAAATCATCATCAGCCTCTCTCAATCCACTGCTGGACATAGGCCTCCCCGTTTGTCTCCAAAGTGTTCTATCTTGTGCTTTCTGTATCCAATTTTTTGTTGTCTTTCGTAAGTCGTCTTGCCATCGTATTGGTGGTCTTCCTCTGCTACGTTTATCGGTCTCAATTCAACTAGTTTGCGAGTCCATCTTCCGTCCTCCATTCTGGCAACGTGTCCAGCCCATTTCCATTTTAATTCACGGGAAAACTTTTCGTAAATTAGTCGGCAGCCAATATTTATTGGGGAAATTTTGTCCGGGATTTTTTGTGGGGATATTTTATCCCAAAAAATTTGTAGGGATTATTTTGTCCGGGATTTTTTAGGGATTTTTTGTCCGGGGAATATTTGTCCAGGGATTTTTATCCCCGGTATTTTTTGTCCAGGGATAATATGTGGGGATATTTTGTCCGCGATTATTTGTCCGGGGATTATTTTGTCCTAGCTTCGGTTTACCTACTAACTGATAACCACTTTTCATGAACTTCCAGATAATTAACAACATTCTGAATATGTGATCGTGTAAATAGGGCACAGATGTGGAAAATCCTTAGATTATATGGGATACCACAAAAAATCATAAACTTTATTAAACTCTTCTACGAAGGATACAAAGCCAAACTAGAACATTCAGGTGAAGTAACAGAAGAAATATCCATAGAAAGTGGAGTCAAACAGGGTTGTGTACTATCCCCTACCCTATTTCTTATTATGATATATTGGGTAATGAGGAAAGTAATCGACGATCGAACAGGCATCAGGTGGAACCTTTTCAAACAGCTAGAAGATCTCGAATTTGCAGATGACATCTGCCTGATAACTGAACACCGAAATCATATGCAAGCACAAATTGACAAATTGGCACAGTACTCCGACACGATCGGACTTCGAATAAACACAGAAAAAAATAAACTTCTAAAAAATAATAACCATCCAAATAATAAAATAATGATAAACGGTAACGAAGTAGAAGAGGTAGACAAGTTCACATATCTGGGATCTGTCATGGAAAGGAACGGGGGGTGTAAAAAGGATATACAGACGAGAATAACAAAGGAGCAACACGCATTTAACGCTTAAAATAAAATTTGGCAAACAAACAAAATATCGGAAACAACAAAAATTAAAATCTTTAACAGTTGCATTAAAAGTATACTGCTCTATGGAGCAGAAACATGGAAACAGGACGAAAATACAACTAAAAAACTACAAACATTTGTAAACAGATCTCTAAGAAAAATCCTGAAAATATACTGGCCAAACAAAATAACTAATACAGAACTATGGGAAAAGACAAAGCAAACTAACGTATCTACTACAGTCAAGGAAAAAAAAATGGAAATGGATCGGCCACACTTTAAGGAAAGACCAAAGCAGCATAGCAAGACAAGCACTTGAATACCAACCAGAGGGGAAAAGAAAGAGGGGCAGACCATACAACAGCTGGAAAAGAACAACAACGAGAGAACACGAAAAAATTGGACTAAGATGGGGCGAAGTCAAAAAGAGAGCAAAAGATAGAAGAGAGTGGAGGGAATTAGTTTACAATTTATCCAGAGAATAAAAACAAAAGAAGATGCGCTGTCCCGGCCAGACAGCAATCTTACACTTTTAGCCAAGAAACGCATAAGCGCCCAATACTCCACAAGGAGGGATGGAACGAGAGAGAGAGGATATGTGATACTTCAGTCTGGTAAATTATCTAAGAGATATATCTTAATATTCAGCTGAGCGGGGTGCTATTGTCAGAGTTAAGAAATTCCATAAACAATGAATCTACAGGTTTTATAAAATTAAACCTTTGTTTATACAGGGTGTCCCGAAAAGATTGGTCATAGATTATACCAGACATTCTGGGGTCAGAAATAGTTCTATTGAACCTAACTTACCTTAGTACAAATGTGCTCATCTTTTGACCACCGGTTATAGAGTAATCCTTTGTTTATTTAAGTACACATTTCCAACAATGGTACCCCGCTGAGCTGAATATTAATATGACTCTCTAATAGGCCGATGCCACATTATGGGTTTTGACCGGATGCGGTGAAAACGCATCCGTTTCCAACGCAACCGGACCGACCTGTCACACTATGCATTTAGTCTGGTGCAGTTTGTAAGCACGTACCGATGACTCAAAACGCATCCGTTTCCAACGCAACTGGACCGATCTGTCACACTATGCGTTTTGACCGGATGCGGCGGAAACGCATCCGGTCAAAACGCATAATGTGACATCGGCCTTAGTTTGCTAGTACAACAAATATTATTAATGAACCAATATGTATTTATTGAGTCTTGAAAGGAAACAGAAATAACTACAATGTTGTCAATTTGTTGCTGGCATATTGTGACTTAATAAAATATTAACAATTAATAATACTTGTTGTTATTTCTGTATCTTTTATAATTTTGTTAAATTTAGCATAATTAAGTGATGCATAACTTTTGAAACTATGTGTATAATACCATTCGAAATAGAAACACGAACTTTTAAGAGAAGGTACACAATATTTGTGATTGTTTATTACAATGTGATAATAACCACGATTTTTATAAAAACAAAAACTATGTACTTAACTATAAAAAAATTAGATAAAAACAAAGAGATTTATTTCTGCTAAGAACAGTTACCTATGACCCGTTTGCCGATAGGTGCTCAGTGCACTAAGTCAACATAATGTTGTTTGCCATCAGCACGCAGTTAGTAACTGTGAGGTAAAAACACCCAAGTTTACATGGCGTTTTTTACCTCTCAAATTATTTGAACATAGTGTTTTATTTTCTGGTAATTTCGTTTTTGTTATCATATAGTACCAAGTGTAATACACCTCTAGAAAGTTCTTGGAGATCTGAGTGAGTTAAAGGAATAGAAACAAAACAACACCATGTCGACGAAGTGGTCTCACGGTTGCGCTTATTGTCTGAAGTGAGCAAACGCGGCACCCATAGAGCCAACAGCTTTCTCATGCCCAAAATTTCATGCAGCATATGACCTACGCCGTATTTTGAGATACCTACTGTGTCAGCTATCTCGCGCACCTTCAGTGGATTTTTGTCACGTTATTCTCCGTGGTAGCCATTTTCGGGGCGCCTTCATCAAAAACCAGTGATGTGGGAGGGAGGGTATGCGGCATACGGTGAAGTAGATGGGCTCGGCTTCACTCGCAAAAACGCTCCATCCAATATGGCGGAACAACTCTTTGGTAGTATATTCTGCTCTAATTAAAATATTATGCTATATTATATAAATATATAAGTAATTAATAATTTTAAAAATTAATTAATAACATATTCCAAATATAACGTATAAAAATCTGCTCGTCGCCATATTGGATGTAGCACAAAAGTGTCAAATCAAGTGGTCCCATTTAGTAAATACAAAATCATCCCTTATGTCATATCCCCTCTCTCCCATATCACTGTCAAAAACCGACGTTTGTCTACGTTGAAACTCATTAAATCAATTTTTGACAGTTGCCATCGTAGGTGAACAGTCACCGGACACAGCATTATTATTATATTATTATTATTATATTAAGTGCTCTTTGATTTCGCTGCGTGATTTCCCTTCCAAAAACAAGAATCGATCACCGACAGATATTGCTCTTTTTCCATTTTATTAAAATTCGCGGACACGTTGCCTTTTACACGCAATCACAACAATACTATAATTTAGATATGGCTGAAATTTTGACATTGGCCGTCTACGAGAACGCATTCAATGACAGTACACTTCATTTGCGATAGTGTCGCCATCGGGCGGAGAGGCTAAGTACTTAGGGATTTCGCTTTGAAATTTTAATAAAAAAATATTATATCAATGTAAATTTAGTGATTTAGAGTGGCTAGGTTGTCGCATAGGATTACTGGTTTGATTTATTTTGTAGCGGCTATTGATTATTCCTCAGGCTTGGAAGTTATGAATGGGCTTTCATGTCCAGCAATCCAGCTAAAGCTTATTCTTTCTTTTCCCTCGCTCGATTGTGTTGTCCCGAACTTATATATCCTTTACATTCCGCCAACTTTCTGGAGGCGTGGTCCTGTAGTGTCCGTTGACAAACTACTTCGTACTTGACAAAGGGCCCCGTCCATAACTTTGGAAAGTACGTGGAGCAAGGGACCGGACGGACGAGCGGCGAACGTTTGCCCAACGGAAGGCCTCTCTTCCTAATTTAGTGCAGCTTTTTTCGGTTTACATCACCACCGGGTTAACAGCTAAATAAATAGAAAGTGGTTTCCAAGTGGGATGGAACTTTCCAAAAGTGCTACTTTGGAAAATTACTCGTTTTTTTAGTCTCGCCCTTCGTTCGTTCGCGAGGAGTGACCCGGGTGAGTTATGAGTTACATCTACAAAAATTATAACTCCAAGAAAACTATAAGAAAAAATGGCGTTCAATGCTCTTTTTTAATACACTCGGGTGCAAAAAAATCGATCCACGGAAAACTTGGTCATTTTTGATGTCTCGAATTTCCTAAACCTGTTGTCCGATTAAAGTGATTTTTTACCATGTTATAGTGTTATTCATTAACAATATCACTGTAATAATATTGTTGCTAAACAGGTAAACTGTCATTGTATACCGGGTGTACGAATAAAACTCTGTTTTGATTCCACCTAGTCCACCCTGTGGACTATTCTAGCGTTTATAAAATACTGAAATTAAAAACCAACTATAGCCTCAGGTTTTCTTAACATTGTGTTTTTAGATTCATTCGCTTATGTTGGATAATAAAACAGTTAGGTACTTTAACAACTAGCTATGTTCTTCATCAGTACGTGGTATTTCTAAATAAGTGCGACAAACTTTAAGGGGTAATTTTACATGAGAAAATAATGACAGTTTGCTTTACAATCATATGTCCGCAAACGCTTCTTTTCCGAGATACGGGATGTTCAATTTTGTTTTTACAAACTGACGATTTATTTATTAGTTTAAATCCAGTTAAGATATGCAAATCAAGTTTGGTGAGTTTTCAGACGTAGTTATTGCACATTTTTTGACATGCAATCAAGAATTTTATATTCACCATTGGCGTGCATACGGGTAATATGATCGGTCAAAATACCCGTTTGCGCGCTAATGGTAATATTAAATTCCTAATTGTATGTCAAAAAATGTGCAATAACTACGTCTTAAAACCCACCAAATTTGATTTGCATATCTCATCTGGTTTTAAATCAATAAATAAATCGTCAATTTGTAAATAAATTGAACAACCATTATCTCGGAAACGAAGCGTTTGCGGATATATTATGATTATAAAACAAACTGACATTATTTTCATGTGTAAAATTACCCCTTACAGTTTGCCGCACTTATTTCGAAACACTCTGTACTGATGACGAACATGGCCAGTTGTTAATGTCCCTAACTTTTTTAATATCTAACATAAGCGAATGAATCTAAAAGCATAATGCTAAGAAAACCTGAGACTATCGTCGGTTTTTAATTTCAGTATTTTATAAACCCTTGAATAGTCCACAGGGTGATGCAAACTTTGAGAAAAAAACAGTTTGATTCGTACACTCGGTATACAATGACAGTTTACCTGTCTAGCAACAATATTACTACAACGATATTGTTAATAAATAAGGCTAAAACATGGTAAAAAATCACTAAAATTGGACAACAGGTTTAGGAAATTCAAGACATTAAAAATGACCAAATTTTCAATGGATCGCTTTTTTTGCATCCGAGTGTATTAACTTATGTATGATAATAGAAAGTGTTAATATGTAAACTATTATTATAATCAGTATTGTAAAATAAGTGCCAAATTATATCAAAAGCACCCCAACCAGAAAAATGGAAAATTTCCAATGTGACCTAATTCCTTGTAAAACCGATTTCTGTTAAAAATTAAACAATATATTGTTTATTGTTTTCACCAGTTTTGAAAAAATGTTAAAATTATCCATGTGTGTCTGTTCGTCACACGACTCCTCAATCATTAGATCGGATAAAATAACAAATGAGGTGTCGACTAAAAGCTTACAATGCAAGGATGGTATTCAAGGTTAGAAATTTGAACTCGAACTGCTGGTTTTAAAGTTGTAAGCAAAAGTACTGTTCTAAAGTTGTGGAAAGAGTCAAACCGATATATTATTCGACGCGCCTTAGCAAGACGAGAACAAGTGTGTAGTTTCGGTTTCTATATATCATCATCATTCTGTTTGCCTTATCCCTATGCGGGGTCGGCTTCCCTAATTGTATTTCTCCACACAATTCTATTTTGGGTCATATCAATGTTAATCCCCTTTACCAACATGTCCTACCTTATCGTTTCCCCCAGGTCTTCTTTGGTCTTCCTCTCCTACTCCTTCCAGGAATCTGCACTTTAGCTATTCTTCGTATTGGGTCATTAACGTCTCGACGTTGAACAGGACCAAACCATCTTAACCTATGCTCTCTCATTTTGGCATCAATTGATGCTACACCTAGACTCTTCCTAATATACTCATTCCTAATTTTATCCTTCTTTGTCACTCCACTCATCCATCTAAGCATTCTCATTTCCGCCACATGCATTCGTTGTTCCTCTTTCTTTTTAACTGCCCAACATTCAGTTCCGTACATCATAGCCGGTCTTATGGCTGTTTTATAGAATTTTACCTTCAGCTTCGGTTTGTATATAATTTCCGGTTAAAAAGTTCTAACCGGTTGATCCATATTACTTTCGAAGAAAAAAATAAATATGACATATCAACCAACGTTTATGAAAAAGTACAGGTGGAATCTGTAGTTCCTATTTTAATGCCCATTTCGGTCAAAAAGTGATGACCGAAAGTTTGGCAAAAATGCAAAAATGAATCAAAATTAGTGAAATCGTATACCAATTGCCGCAAAGTTACACGAAGAGTTCAAATATCGTCTTTCGGTGCTACTTCCGGCCACTTTGGGTGAAAACCTAGGACCTACGAAGTCCAACTACTGGTTATGCCATGTCTTCGATAAGCCTTAATAACTGCGTTTATTTGCAGGTTTTCTAGTTTTTCGATTTTTATTCAAAGTTGAGCCAGCACCTTAACCCTTAAAGGCTCAACCTTTCATAGGTTCCATGTGTGCCCAAGGGTGGGTAAAAATTGTCCACCTCGGAAATGGCTAATGTATATTTACTGAGAGTTGTTACAAATGTTAGAAATGGATTAACCTTAAGAATCTTATGCTTATTAAACACAACATCTAAAATATTAATATAAACTATGTACAAACCTTTAAACAAAATTACGATTTACATCAAAATTAAAATACCAGTAAAAGCAAGTAATTCAGATTTGTCGATTTTCTCCACATTCTTCCTTTACGTCCTCATTAGTGTGGCGGATAATTATGTCGATTATGTAATTATACCTACCTCAATAATTATGTGGATTATGTTGCTGCCAACGAGAATTTATATAGAAATATGTAGTAACAAGTCTTACCAAGGGTGGATATTTTGTGCTCACCCATATTTAACTCAAGATATTAGTTTTAATCTTTTACCCACCCTTGGGCGTTTAAGCGTTAACCAATTCGAACTTTTGTGGTGTGATTTGTGTTAATGTAATGATACAAAGTATGCTTAATGCCCTTCGAAAGACAGAAAGACCGCATAAGTAATGAAATCCTAGAAATAGCATTAATTTTTCGAGCTGAAACTACACTTGTAGACTACTGTATGTTCCATATAAATTATATAAAAGAAAGTCGTGTTAGTTACACCATTTATCCAACTCGAAAACGACAAGTAATTTTTATAATTTTTGTTTTTTTTTTTGTTTGGCTTCGTCGGGAATAGGATAATAAGTATTAAAATATGATAAAAATTAAAAGCATTCTTAATATTAGATATTTAATATTAGATACGTGTACAATCTGTATATCTACATACTTCATTTTGCTATCAATTTTATTATATCGTTACCTAGCAACGGGCATACCACACTGATTATACTTAACGGTTCTCGCCTGATCACCGATCATTGTCGATTTCTGTTAGGGATTTGATGGGTGACCGCTTGGGAACACCCTATGTTGTCGCCTTACTTCTTTAAAACTTTGGTATTATTTAAATACGGTTATTACAGAGCAATATATAAAAACCAGAATTAAAATACGTTGTGAAATTTACATTTCAATAACTCTGGTTAGAGAAGGTAAATGTGACCTATAAGCATTGACTTATCATAATTAAAATAATTATATAGGCTTACACGACGACGCTAAATCGTCGAGTAAACCTCGAGAGATTAAAAACTACATAATTTTCGACGTATAGTATTTCCATTTTATCTTTGCTCATGTGGCGCGATTAATTTTCAAAAAAATTAAATCAAAACATAAAGTGAAACGTACACCGATGTGTATAGTATACAGAATACAGTATACAAAATGCATATACACATCGACGTTCGTTTCACTTTATGTTTTGACTTAATTTGTTTGAAAATGAATCGCGACGCATGAGAAAAGTTATAGTGGAAAAACTGTACCTACAAGAAGAGATTATTCACGTAGTAATTTCAATCAAGCAGCGTTTCTATACCTATAAAACAGTCATACTGATCCGTTGTGATGTATGGAAGCGAAACGTGGACGATAACAAAGGCAAACGAATAGAGACTACGTGTTTGGGACAAAAATTCTAAGGATGATCTTTGGGCCTGTGCTGGATGAAGCATCAGCACAATATAGGACAAGAACTAACAAAGAGCTCGAAGAAATTTACCCAGACGCCAAAATCATAACAGAAATAAAGTCCAGACGACTCCAATGAGCAGGACACCTCAGAAGACATTTTGGCCAAAAAACAGTAAGGCTGGTATGGGAGGAAGTCCCAACTGGAAGAAGACCAAGCGAACGCCTTCGACTCCGGTGGCGAAATAATATAGCAGGAAACCTGGACGCAATGGGCGTGGAGAATTGGATAAGGTTGCTCAAGACATAAAACAGTGGAGGCATGTTGTCGAGTGGCTAAAACCCACGAAGGGTTGTAACGCCACGGGGTAAGTAAGAAAGCGTTTCTATGCGATTGCTAATTTAGTGCAGCTTTTTTCGGTTTACATCACCACCGGGTTAACAGCTAAATAAATAGAAAGTGGTTTCCAAGTGGGATGGAAAAACAAAAAAATAAACAAAAACAAAAAAAAACCTCTAAACTATTTTTAGTATTTAATTTTAGTACATATTGTAAAATTAACATGAAGTAAAACTCCCTAGTGTAGTTGGTATATTTAATAAAAATTCTAAAGAATTTTAAAAATCCAAACGGATTACGTTCATAACGTTTTCGGACCCATTGGTCCATCATCAGTGAACCTAAAAGTAAGTAATCTCATTTAATAAAATTGAAAAGGGTGAAATTTTGAATGTTAAAAAATTGAAAGTGTAGTTAAGATTACTTACTCTCTGCCCTTGCTAAATAGCCACAATGCCAAACACTGGTTAAGATGTCGTTAAGATGACATCTTAACCAGTGTTTGGCATTGTGGCTATTTAGCAAGGACAGAGAATAAGTAATCTTAACCACGTTAATGTCGTTAAGATGACATCTTAACCAGTGTTTGGCATTGTGGCTATTTAGTAAGGACAGAGAGTAAGTAATCTTAACCACACTTTCAATTTTTTAACATTCAAAATTTCACCCTTTTCAATTTTATTATGTGAGATTACTTACTTTTAGGTTCACTGATGATGCACCGATAGGTCCGAAAACGTTATGAACGTAATCCGTTTGGATTTTTAAAAATTTTTAGAATTTTTATTAAATATACCAACTACACTAGGGAGTTTTACTTCATGTTAATTTTATTTAACTAGATGGTATACAGCCAACCTTCGGGTATTATCCCGTTTTATTTTTAGTATTGTATTTAATTTTTAGTATTGTACATAATAAATAAAAAAATAAACCAAAAACGGATAAAAACAAAAAAATAAAAAAAGACAAAGCAAAAAACCTCTAAACTATTTTCAATATTTAATTTTTAGTATTGCATTTAATTTTTAGTATTGTACATAATAAATAAAAATGAGCTAAAAACAAATAAAAACAAAAAACAGAGCAAAAAACAACCTCTAAACCCGCCAGTACTTATTTTGTGCTACCAGTTCTAAGCCTGGATAAAGGTTGAAGGGAGTTTGATGTTACCCTTGCTCAGATTACAATCCTGTTTGAGCACCCTGTGTTATGTACCTAATGGTTTTCGGTCTCCTTCTTTTCGGTCTCCTACTGTTCGGTCTAGTGAGGTTTCGGTAAAGTGCTTTTCGATCTAATGGGTTCGGTCTACTGCTTTCGGTCTAATGATTTCGGCCTCATTACAGTAAATAAGATGTAAATTGGAGCTGGAATGTCAGATAATAGAAAAAGTGATGGAGTTAAAATCCCTAGGCATCACACTGTCTAGCTACGGAAGGCTCGAAACGGAAAAGGAAGATCAAGTGAATAGAGCAAACAGAGTCGCAGGTTGCCTGAATGACACAATATGGAGAAATAAAAATATCGGAAAAGAAATGAAAGGCAGAATTTACAAAAAATAGTCATCAGGCCAATAATGACATACGCGACAGAAACACGACCCGACACAGAGAGGACAAAAAGATTGATCGAAACAGCGGAGATGAAACCCTTCAAAAAATCGATGGTAAGACGCTATGGGACAGAGCTAGAATAGAAGTACAGATATACGACAGAGATGCAAGGTGGATAACATGAATAACTGGGTAATAAACAGAAGAATAGAATGAAATTACCACATAAGCCGAATGACAACGCATAGGGTAGTCAGGATAGCGAGAGACGGTTCCCCAATATGAAGACGATCAGTGGGAAAACCACGAAAACCATGGAACGACAATTTACTAGAGGTACATTGAAAAAACAGACAGAGTCATGTCTATACAAAAAGAAGAAGAAGAAGAAGAAGAAGAAGAAAAATAAGAAGAAGGGGGTAAGATCCGGGAGCCCTTATATTTACTCCTAAATCTGCTAAAAATTTTACAAATAGATGGTGATAATGGTAATAGATAATGGTGATGGAAATAATTCCATTCTTCGTCTCTAACTATGATATGTTTTACAAGTATTAACTGCTCGTAAATCTTGGACGACCAGTTTCGAACACTTAACTATGCTGTTCATAGTTAACAGCATCAGGTTTCAGAAAAGGTACCTTAATGCTAAAATTACAAATTGCAATAATTAGGGTCCTATCACGCATATTATAAAGTATGCCAATACATATTATTATGTACCTATGCATAGTTTGAAAAAGTATACGGTACATTCCATGTCAAATCACTCAGGCAAAAAATTTTGGATCTCCGATTTGTCTGAAAATTGGTATATAGCTTCTGCGGGACGTAAAAATAAGATATTTAAGGTCAACAAATCTTCTTCTTCTTTTTTTCTCAAAATGTTATTTTATGCGATTTTACAGTGATTTGTTGTTTATTTAAACAAATTTGCATTTTCTGTCGTAAAGTTTCAATGAAAAACATAATATTTTAATAGAAAGAACTCAAAAATGTCATTATATGGCATTATAACAAGTTATTTTGAATCAAAACAAGTTTTTGATCAAATTTTATAGTGTAAAAAACGTTAAAATATCGTTTTTTACATTTTCTTTGGCTACAGATAGCCAAAAGATAGGACTTTAAGTGGTTAGAAGAATTTGAATTATACAATACCAAAAAAGTTACATGCAGTAATATCAGACTCAAAAGTATAATATATTAGTCCAGTCGGGATAGCATTTGACCTTGAATGCCGAGCTGCCCAAAATTCTATTTTTCTGGTCTTTAGGGGAGTCAATAGTAGCCTAAATTTAAAATCAGGAATGAATTCCTCCGTTACGTTAGCCGCCATCTTGATTTTAAAGGAGAACCTGTTTTGCTCAATATCTCTGACATTTTTAACTTCTCGACAAAAATGGTAGGAACTGAAATTGTTCCAAATAAATCATATTTACAATTATTACAATTTCTTTTTAACAATTTTTGTCGTGAGGTCGATATTCACGAGTTAATTGTACTTACAGTAGACGCCTATATTTTTGACTATAATATTGCATGTAACTTTTTTGGTATTGTAGTATAATTCAAATCCTTCTCACCACTTAAAGTCCTATGTTTTGTCTATATGTGGGCAAATTTTCAGCCACATCGATTATGATGTATTTTGGGAATGGAGAAAAATGTAAAAAACGGTATTTTAACGTTTTCTACACTATAAAATTTGATCAAAAGCTTGTTTTGAATCAAAGTAACTTGTTATAATGCCACATAATGACATTTTTGGGTCCCTTCTATTAAAATATTATGTTTTCCATTAATACTTTACGATAGAAAATTCAAATTTGTATAAATAAACACCAAATCACTGTAAAATCGCGTAAAATAACATTTTAAGAAAAAAAGAAGAAGAAGATTTTTTGACCTTAAATATCTTATTTTTAGGCCCCGCAGAAGCTATATACCAATTTTCAGACAAATTCATACATATAAATAATTGTACTTACATACCGGATTGTAATATAGGGATTGTAGTTACATATGTGCATACTAAAACTTTGTATATTGAAAGTTGTGGAAGGTTATTTGAGGAGAGAGTTAGGAAACATGCATGAATATTTTGAGAACGAAAGACTAGAGATGAGAGACTAATGAGTTTCGAAACCGGTAGAGGTGCTTGCAGCACTCTCTGATTGGACTGGAATATGGTTCGGCTGTATTTTCGTTTTGCAACGAAATTGAAAATGGTTATTCATTTTTGATTTACATTTACTCTGTGTGGAGTATGAAGGGAACCAGTCTCGTTGGAACTTTACCGCGCTGAGCAGATGTGACGTGAATTGTAAATTGTAGAATTCCCTCATCTTCCTTAGTCTCAGCATCCGTATGGCTTGCAAATTGTAGAAGCCTCGGAGGTGTAACCAGAGAAGGTTCCCATTGTTTTCATTCTGGTGGGATATGTTATATGCCATTAGAGTGAAAACTTAGTCTTTTGCTAGCAGTTGCCGCTAGGGCATCTATGCCATTTCGTTCGTTGCAATTCGGGACTGCACGCTGGGGTTTGTTTTGGTTGGATCAGGGAGAGCAGCATATGTGCCTCCTGATGAGAGACTAATGAGTTTCGAAACCGGTAGAGGTGCTTGCAGCACTCTCTGATTGGACTGGAATATGGTTCGGCTGTATTTTCGTTTTGCAACGAAATTGAAAATGGTTATTCATTTTTGATTTACATTTACTCTGTGTGGAGTATGAAGGGAACCAGTCTCGTTGGAACTTTACCGCGCTGAGCAGATGTGACGTGAATTGTAAATTGTAGAATTCCCTCATCTTCCTTAGTCTCAGCATCCGTATGGCTTGCAAATTGTAGAAGCCTCGGAGGTGTAACCAGAGAAGGTTCCCATTGTTTTCATTCTGGTGGGATATGTTATATGCCATTAGAGTGAAAACTTAGTCTTTTGCTAGCAGTTGCCGCTAGGGCATCTATGCCATTTCGTTCGTTGCAATTCGGGACTGCACGCTGGGGTTTGTTTTGGTTGGATCAGGGAGAGCAGCATATGTGCCTCCTGATGAGAGACTAATGAGTTTCGAAACCGGTAGAGGTGCTTGCAGCACTCTCTGATTGGACTGGAATATGGTTCGGCTGTATTTTCGTTTTGCAACGAAATTGAAAATGGTTATTCATTTTTGATTTACATTTACTCTGTGTGGAGTATGAAGGGAACCAGTCTCGTTGGAACTTTACCGCGCTGAGCAGATGTGACGTGAATTGTAAATTGTAGAATTCCCTCATCTTCCTTAGTCTCAGCATCCGTATGGCTTGCAAACTGTAGAAGCCTCGGAGGTGTAACCAGAGAAGGTTCCCATTGTTTTCATTCTGGTGGGATATGTTATATGCCATTAGAGTGAAAACTTAGTCTTTTGCTAGCAGTTGCCGCTAGGGCATCTATGCCATTTCGTTCGTTGCAATTCGGGACTGCACGCTGGGGTTTGTTTTGGTTGGATCAGGGAGAGCAGCATATGTGCCTCCTGATGAGAGACTAATGAGTTTCGAAACCGGTAGAGGTGCTTGCAGCACTCTCTGATTGGACTGGAATATGGTTCGGCTGTATTTTCGTTTTGCAACGAAATTGAAAATGGTTATTCATTTTTGATTTTGAGAACGATTTTCAACGTGAAAATGGGAATATCCAATGTCAAGTATTTTTAATTTACAATGTAGAAGTAAATATATCTGACGATCTTGACCCAGTCACAGAGGTACGTAGAAGAATTGAACAGACAAGAGCAATATTTTCGAATACGACCACTCTGCTTAACAACAGGAATCTTACTTTAACGATACAGTATCGTTTTTTAAAATGCTATATGTACTCAGTGATGTTGCATGGTGTTGAGACTAACAAATAAAGTAAGCAGTAATAACCGTTATAAATAGCTTTGAGGTCTTTAAAAAAATATGGGTGTTCATAAGGACCCTAAAAATGAACGATGATCATGTCCCGATAGGAACAGATAGGGAAGTAGTGCAAATAGTGAAGCGAAAGGAAGCAGTATATCTGGGTCATCGATTTAGGAATTCCAAGTACGAAGTAGGGCTTTTTAAAATTCATTATGAAGGGGAAGCTTCACGGAAAAAGAGTCATCGGGAGCAAAAATTATTCGAAGCTAAAGAATATACGGGAATGGATAATTAAATAAGGAACCCTAAGACGAAGCAAAAGGTAACATTTTTCAGTCAATATTGAACGCTCACTATTTTAAAACTGACCAAAAGATTACACAAATCAAGAAACACATACAAAATATGCATTTCAAATTTGGTATTACTCGCCATATAGGTCCATATCGACCCCTGTATAGAATAACGTTGTAACTAACATTTTTGTTACAGTGTTCTTCTTGTACAACTTTTTGGACTCTATTCCATTTACAAGAAATATTGCGAATGGAGTAATACCGTATATATAAAAAATATTTGAATTATTTGCAGAATTAATGTAGTAACTACAGATATAACGTATTAAAATAATTCTCATATTTCGAAATTACACCGTAACTGTTGTTACAATTTTATTCGTCGCACTGGCTGCTAAGTTCCGATAATTTTATTCAGGTAGATATTACACGTGTGTCAGATAAGAATATCGTGTAAGTGCAGTTAACAGATTATCCAATGAAATTTAAATCTATATCAAAATCTGTAACTGCCAGAGTTCAAAAACTTATTCTCTAATCAAAAAGAATACCTACTAGACCTTATTCTAAAAAAAAGGAGTTCAACATTGTTATAATTACGTACTTCTTACATTAAAAAAATGTTAAATCCATATAAAAATAGAAATCAAAGGAATTGGTATCATTTTTTATTATTTCTGAAGAATACATGCGGTTATAGCGTTATTCTTTGCAGGGGTCGATATAAAAATATAAAATGGGACCCGTCCGCTATGTTGTTAGAATTCAAACGGGCACTGTGTGTTTCACATCAACAAATTTTCGTAGTTTTTGATTAAAACATGATGTATCATGTATTATTATTGGAAAATGTTACAGAGACATAGACTAGATAACACTTTCTGATAATATATCATATTATGTAATAATAACACTGCATACCATAAAGCTCTAATTCAGCTTTTATTATTTGTTATGTTACATTAGCTCATTTAATGTGCTATTACCAAAGTGTCCTTGTTGATATACTGTTCTTAATCCCTTAGTAATACCATGACGTTCATTACGTTAAAATACTGGTTTAAGTACATTAAGTAATAAAATAGAACGTTTATTTCAGTCAAGTTCCGAAATGAAGTCCCAATGGCTATTATTAACACTAAAGCTGTGATTCCCAAACGATTGGGAAAACACTAACCAATCGATATTGAACAGAAATTCGAATACAAGTAGAATAATAATATGAAACGAGCTTTTAAAAAATTTATGAGAACGTGAAATTTTGCTTTTTTTGAGCATTATGGATGTGATTTTACCTTATATCGTCTGATTTAATATGGAAAACCAATAATAACATAAGGCTGTGAATCAAAAAATTATCAAATGAAGAAGATAAAAATATATTGAAGCTACACTGGCGTTATACAAATTATTTCATTCATAGGAGATTCTGACCAATAGAAAGCTACAGAAATTTGAATTAAATCGATAATTTTTGATAATCTCCCGTCGTTAAGTATATTAGGTCAGATGCCCTTCGTTGCTACGAAAAAAATACATTCAGTGACATTAATGACAATTAATGTTTTAAAAATTATAAAAGTGATGACTTTCAATCGTCAAATATTTATAAAAACTGTGTGTTTAATGGTACTTACATAAATAAATTACAATAAAATTTTGGTTTTGAACAGTTATATTCATGAAATAATCGCAACAAATTGCACTCGACCTCTGAAATTAATATAGAATTTTTGCTCTCGTGACACTTTGACATAAATTAAACTGTCAAAGTGTCACTCGGGAAAAATTCAATAATTTCAGAGCTCTTGTGCAATTACTACTGATAATTTTCTCTCTATTACTTTAGCCTGTATCGTAGCCCCCGTTAAGTAAATTATTCCGATTCGATTTTTTTGCACAAACTTACTCAAAAAGAGGTCCTTATAACAAATCCACAGGGTGACAGGCGGTGCCGTGTTCTAAAAATTGTTTAAAAAATTTTTTAAACAAGTTCACAGAAACAATTTTTTCACTTCAGACAAATTTTTTTAGATCATTTTGGTGATTCGGAGCAAAAAAGGTATCGTGTGATTTTTCTCTAAAATTAATTGTTGTCGAGTTGTACGCCACTTAAAATTTTAAAAATGCGAGAATTAGCATTTTCAAGACAATAACTCGGTTAAAAATTATTATTATTAAAGTGAGAAAGTGAACAAATCAAAGTTTAAGGCCGCCCCTACAAGGTTTGGACGGTAAATTCCGAAACAGGTCGATTTTTATTTTTAAATTACGATCTTTTGGCATAATCATCATACTAGTGATCTCATCCGTCTGGGCGTGATGACGTACACATTCGATGATTTTTTAAATGAGAATAGAATTTCTCTATTTGCTAATATAAACATCAACATAATTATTTATACAGGGTGTCCAATAACAATTAATTATACTTTTATCTTTACTCCATATATTTATTCATTTTATAACTCAAAAAGCAAGAAAGAAGATCCCTAATTCCAAACACCATTTAATTTAAAATACATAAAAAAACTAAAAGTCAAACAATTAGGAATGCACGTCGTAGATTTAATGTCACCATAATCCACCGGTACAAGCTTGACGGCAAACAAATTAACAAATTTTTCCTTGTATATTAGTTTTTTTGCTACCATCAGCCTACGAATATCTTGGATTCAAAGAATGTCGAGCATGGAAGTAACCAGAAGGATAGGAAATCAACCGGAAATAATACTAACTATCAAATGACGAAAACTTGAGTACTTGGGACATGTGATGAAAAGGCAAAAATACTCATTATCACAACTTATTATGCAAGGCAAAATCCGAGGAAAGCGAAATGTGGGAAGACGAAGAACATCCTGGCTTAAAAACTTACGGGAATGGTTCGAATGCAGTAGTGCAGATCTATTTAGAGCGGCAGTCAACAGGGTCCGCATTGCCATGATGATTTCCAATCTTCGATAGAAGATGGAAGTTAAAGAAGAAGAAGCTACCGTCAAGGTTAACAAAAAAGCGCTGTTGCCAAATAAATATCATATATGTATTTACCGAAGCAGTTATCGGCTATACTGTTTCTCTTTGTCTTTAGGAGTGTAAAACAAAGATAACTTATCTGTACTATAAGTGTCAAACTGACATTGTCCTATACGTTCCGAGCTTCACTGGTATCGCCACCCACGGTTCTTAGACTATACTAGTATAGTCTAAGAACCGTGATCGCCACCTACCTACAGTATTACTAATATAACTGTTACCGGAAATTTATCTGGAAAGAAAAAAGTGTTGCCTATCCTCTGTGAGTTTCGCTGATATGACTGGTATCACCATCTAACGGTTGACTAGTGTTCCTCTTTCGGCCGGAATTTTAAAGAGGACAGTAGAAAAGCAAATAATAGTTGCTTCAAACTTATTATTTACTTCTTATCGTGTTTGTAATCGATAATTAATATCAGTATGTACAGAATTTATTATTCATTATGATTATTTTTAAGATTTTGCTTATCGTTTTGACGTTTATGTTGACAACTAATATTAGAAAAAAAATTATTCTGCAAAAAAGTATAATAATTTAATATAATTATAGTATATAATACTTCTTAAATATTAACTTATGCATTTATTGCACCTAAATAATTAATTAATTAACACCGTAAACGTAAAATTGCGTTTACTTTTTTCTAATTCCATCAATCCATTTTTGTCGTTGAATCACCTTATGCTTAGCGACAGGAAAGTTGTAGAATAAACAGTTACTATTGTAACCAGTATTTCGACACTCTTTTAATACAACTTTGGTGAGACATTTAAAAGCTATATGAAACTCTTAAAGCAGAACGTCAAATTTCCGGTAAAGGTTTACAGACTTGTCACTACTGGCGCTCGCGAATTTTTAATTATCCCCTCTACCTACGAGCTCACAGCGTATAGATACGCTCTGAGCTTCGCTGGTGTCGCTCCTAGCGGATTACGAATGCAGCTTTCACCGGTAATTTATAAATTTGTTATTTAACTGTTATCGCTCAATATTTACAACGCAAAAAAGTAATTAAATTGTAATCGATTTTTTAAAGATTTTGCTAATCATTTTAACGTTCTGTTAATGAAATAATAATTTCTTACATCGGATACTTTCACAATTATCCTCTAGATGGCGCTTAGATTAATTTATAATTACATATTACGAAATATAAAATCAAAACTTAAATTCAGTATTTAAAACGTAAGTATATTTAAGGTAAAAATATACGCCACAGCTTTGACCAACTAATATTATTTCCTATTAATGAATTTCAATGTTTTAAATTAATTACTTTGATATTTATGTCAAATTTCCAGTAAAAGCTTACAGATTTGTCACTACTGGCACTCGCGAATTTTTAATTATCCCCTCTACCTACGAGCTCATAGTGTATAGAAGGTTATGTAAGATGTTTGATTGATTATTTTTTTCTTTTCCTTTTATGGATTTTGGAAGCTGTGCCCATTTATCCAGCAAAATTTCTTAAAATAAGCGCCTAACTAAACCTAACATACAACAAGACTATTACGAACCTAATCGACCAATCCAGGACAAAATAGAATAGAATAGAATAGGATAGAATACTTTATTTGTCCTGCAAGATCATTTACATCATATAGGACACGTCAGTTTAAAATATAAATATATGCATATATAAAATATCACTTAAAAATTATTATAAGATAAAATACAAACAGTACATAGAATTAATTATTTACATCACCCATATATTCGCTTACACTATAGAAACAATTTTGCAATAGGTACGATTTTAGTTTGCCTCGAAATTTATTTGGGTTTATTTCAGATCTAATACCATTGGGAA
Source organism: Diabrotica virgifera virgifera (assembly GCF_917563875.1). Taxonomy (NCBI): domain Eukaryota; kingdom Metazoa; phylum Arthropoda; class Insecta; order Coleoptera; family Chrysomelidae; genus Diabrotica; species Diabrotica virgifera. The sequence goes on along the minus strand of NC_065443.1, from coordinate 70,095,028 downwards.
GATGATTGAAAAGTCTTATACCCATAATACTGGGATTTTTCGTATCGTCCAGTATTATGTTTTGGTAGTCTTATAAAGTAATTTTGTCTTGTGGGGTACTGATGGTAATAAGAGTTTGAATGAAACGTAGTTATATTAGATTTTACATACAGTATACATTTAAAAATATAAATAGAAGTTACTGTTAAAATGTTATATTTTTTAAAATATTATCGACATGAAAACCTCTATGGCAAATTGAAAATTAATCTAATTATCTTTTTCTGAGAGACAAATACTCTTGTAGCACTCACAGCACTACCCCAAAGATTTATATTATAGGCCAAGTGAGAATACACAATTGCATAATAAATATTCAATAACTGTTCAATTGTAAAAAAAATTTTAATTGTAAAATTGCGTAATAGCTACTATTTATTTTCTTGCAAACGTGATTAATTTGAGATCCCCAGCTCATATTACTATCTAGATACAAACCCAAAAGTTTAGTGGTAGTTGTCGAATGAACCATGCTATCATTTACTTTGATAGAGAACTGATGACTTAAGTTAGATCTATAGTAGAATTGCATGCTAGTGGTCTTTTTAGCATTAACAACCAAAGCATTCTTTTTACACCATCGTGTAAAGTCTTCTGATATAACATTTAGTAAGACAGTTAATTCCTCAACACTTGAGGCAGATGTAGCAATAGTTGTGTCATCTGCATACATTAATATGTTATTTGATCTGACATATTTGGGCATATCATTAACATAGCATATGAATATTAAAGGTCCCAGTGTTGAACTCTGAGGAACCCCAATATCAACATCACCATAATATGATCGAGAGTCATTAAGTTTAACGAGAATATTCCTAGAATGTAAATATGATGACAGCCATAATGAGAACTGACCGCGAAAACCAATATTTTTTAACTTCTCTATAGCAACTCTTACGTTTATAGTATCAAATGCCTTTGAAAAATCAAAGAAATATAGAGAAGGGAATGTTGAAGTTGGTTAAAAAATAAACTGTCTTTAAAATATAACCTAAATACTTAAAATATAATTTGAAAACAATGATTTGACATTATATCTAACCTCCAATATTATGACAGAAGTCAATTACCATTTACAATCTCACCAAATATAATAATGACGTCATATAAACTCATCACTAATTCTAGCCAATGAAATGCTTGCTGTAATAAGAATGGCATGTCACAAAAATCTGATTATTTTCTAGATATTTTTTCAAATTTAGAATATGGCAACATCCGACGCCCTGATGGGCACTAAGGATTATGAGAACGAAGAATATGGCAATAATGGAAAAATTACGTGCATTCCTTATAGCCTAATAAAATAAAAAAACGTCAAAATGTAAATTCGTACAGGTTAAAACAAATTTTATATCAAAGTTTAGGTGGGTGCAAAAGATATTTTCAAGAAAGTATCCAAATCATACAAGGGGATCATTGTTTAAATAATTAAAAAGGGGTCATTTTTGCAAAAAAAATACTTTTTTAACTGCTAAGGTAATTCACTTATTAATGAAGGTCTATGGGATTTTTTTCTGCAAAGTTGAAGTGTAAATCTTTCATATAAGACTTACTAAATTAAATTTGACCCCCTATTTATTTAAATAATTGTATATAAAACTTTAAAAACAAATTTTCAAAAGATTATTTTTAGCGTTTTAAATAAGCAATATAAAATATCTTATTTTACAGACTAAGTTGCGCTATGTTATCAGTATAAGCAAAAAAAATTGGTCGAAAAATATTTGACATTTTTTGAGATATTGAATGTGTTTGGTAATTGTTACTATATTTTAAATTGCAAAAACGCGGTTGTTGACAAAGAAATATTCACCTGCTTAAGATGTCATTATTTTTATTTTTATGTATATTTTCGATAAATGTATTGATAAATTCAAATTTCAATTAAACTCCCCCCTAAAATGACATTTGAAAATTATTCAAATTTGTTTATAATTGTTTTTTTAATAACGTCGCGGGGATTAAGTATTTTGAAATGTCGTTTCGATAATTGGGTTCCTGGGAATTTTCTAATAATTAACAAAATTTTTTTGTCGTTTTTTCTTCTTCTTTTTTTTTTCTTGGAGTTACATTACTACGGGCCCTTTTAGGGTTAAATTTTATTAAGAATGTTGAATCTCTGAGTTGTAGATTCTAGACCTAAAATATTAAGATTTAACTAAAATCTCTTTAATAAAATGTGGCTACTTACTGAGTTACAGGGTGTTTTATTTAAAAATTATTGTTACCAAGTACTTTAAAACTATTTGACGTATCCTTATTATACTTGGCAGTAAAATTGGCTATTATACACCCTACTAAATTGTGATTAATAAACGTTTCCAGCTAGTGCCAGAGGCGTACGACAGGGGATAGTGAATGATTGACCCTTCCAGAATTCTACGCCACTAAGTGAATTACTATTTTAGCGAAATTTTTCGATTCTCCAATACTTTGTATGTAAATAACTTTATTGATATTGATAAAGTCATCAGTTTGAGAGATATTGGAAGTTTAAAATAAATGAATGAATGAATCAAAATAACTATGCCGTTTCATTTTGAACGTCCAATATCTCGAAAACTAATGACTTAATCGTTACCAGTAAAGAGTATATTATTTACATAGAAAGTATTGAAGAATCGAAAAATTTCGCTAAAATAGTATTTACCTCAGTGGCGTAGAATTTGGGAAGGGTCAACCATTAACTTTCCCTGTCGTATGCCTCTGGTAGTAGCTAGAAACTTTTATTTATCACAATTTAGTAGACTGTATAGTACACACACTTTCTGCCAAGCATGATAAGGATACGTCAAATAGTTTGAAAGTAATTGGTAAAAATTTTTTTAAATTTTTAAATAAAACAGTAAGTAGTCACATTTTATTTAAGTGATTTTAGAACAATCTTATTATTTTTATGTCTAGAATCTACAACTTACAGATTCGACATTCTTAATGAAACTTAACCCTAAAAGGGCCCGTAATAATATAACTCCAAGAAAAAGAAAAGAAGAGGAAAAAAAGACAAACAAATTTTTTAATTAGTGAAAAATTCCCAGGAACCCAATTATCGAAACGGTATTTCAAAATATTTAATCACCGCGACGTTACTAAAAAAACAAATTATAAACAAATTTGAATAATTTTCAAATGCCATTTTAGGGGATAGTTTAATTGAACTTTGAATTTATCAATACATTTATCGAAAATATACATAAAAATAAAAATAATAAGATTTAGTACAGGTGAATATTTCTTTGGCAACAACCGCATTTTTGCAATAGAAAATAGAGTAACATTTAATAAACAAATTCAATATCTCAAAAAATATTATATATTATTGGACCATTTTTTTTTGCTTAATACTGATAATACAGCTCAACTTAGTGTGTAAAACAAGGTATTTTATAGTGCTTATTTAAAACGCTAAAAATATTTTTTTGCAAATTTGTTTTTAAAGTTTTATATACAATTATTTAAATAAATAGTGGGTCAAATTTAATTTAGTAAGTCTTATGTAAAAGACTTATCCTTCAACTTTGCAGAAAAAAATCTCATAGACCTTCATTAGTAATTTAATGACCTCAGCAGTTAAAAAAGTAATTTTTTTGCAAAAATGACCCCTTTTTATTTATTTAAAAAATGATCCCCTTATATGATTTGGATACTTTCTTGAAAATATCTTTTGTACCAACCTAAACTTTGATATACAATTTGTTTCAACCTGTACGAATTTACATTCTGATTTACATGTAGTGTAATTTTATTTTACTAGACTATTATTGTTTGACTTTTCCTTATACCGATGTGTACGAATATAATATATTTGTAGTTATATAGCTATTATAAACTATTAAGCGTTAGTTGTTGCTGCAAATGGAATATATTTTAAATAAAATTGTTTTTGCCCTACTTTGCATCTAACATTCACATTATTTAAGGTACATTTAAAGAAGAAATGCACCAATTTTTCTTATGTCGTGTACACTTCCTAGACAATTTTCAGTCTTGTACAGAAATATTTCAGTTTCCATGCGGCACGGTAATCATTTATTCATTCATTGCCTATAAAGTTAAAGTTTAAACTACCGTGGCCAAAACTACTGCTTAAAATTATGGTACATTGTACATCTCCTTGTACATACTGAATGCTGTAGTGAGTGCAATGTCGTGTAGTTATTGTCTGGCGGAAAAAGCTTATTGTGTGCCATCTTACATATTTATAGAAGAACTGTGAGCTGATCTCATCAAAGTTTTATGGCCAGGGTTCGCGTATTGGATTCAACATATTCTTTTAAAAGCATTTCGAAACTATTTTAACAGAGAAAATAATACTTTTAATATTATAAGATTAACGTGGAAATTTATTTACAAAGTTATACATAAAGACATACAAAAATTGGAAAAAAAAACAGAAGTGGAGTAAATCCTCGTAACAGGTTTAACTGTCATAGTTTTAACCCTTAACCACTAACATGAGTAACATGCGGTATATCATGCCTTGCCGAAAATATATAATTTTTTTGTAAAATGTGTTTTATAAAAGATTTCTGGAACACCATCTGTGTACCTTTAAGTAGTGTGTAATTGTACCTGCTCAAAACTGCTGCAGTTTTAGTATGGTTTAGTCTTTGAGGTACGTTGACGTAAAGTTTTCTTGCGGTTAAAGTTTCAGTATTTACGTTTCTATTATTAAAAGTAATCCAGTGTATTCTTCTGCTATTAGTATGGCAGCAAGTTCATCCACTTGTTCTACATTCAAGTGGAAAGCACCATTCTACACTCTGGGCCAAAGTTAACCGGCCTCCTTAAAAATGGGTAATTTTTGATGTCTTATATCTCCTAAACCTGTTGTCCGATTTAACTGTTTTCTTTTAATATGTTATAGCCTTATTCCTTAACAATATCGTTATAAAAACAGTGTTGCTAAACTGGTAAATTGTCATTTTATACCGGGTGTACGAATCAAAATGTTTTTTTCTTAAAGTTTGCATCACCTTGTGGAATATTCTAGCATTTTTAGAATACTGAAATTAAAACCTGACTGTAGCCTCATGCTTTCTCAACATTTTATTGTTTGATTGATTCGCTTACGTGGGATAATAAGAAAGTTAGGGGCTTTAACAACTAGACATGTTTTTTTATCAATACAGGGTGTCTTTAAAAATTTTTGGCAAAGTTTAAGGGGTAATTCTGCATGGAACAATAATGACAATTTGCTTTATAAACTTATGTCCGCAAATGCTTCGTTACCGAGATAGGGGCTGTTGAAATTTTTCTGACAAACTGACGATTTATGTATTGCTTAAAAACCGGTTGAGATATGCAAATGCAATTTGGTGGGTTTTATGATGTAGTTATGGCATATTTTTTGACATACAATTAAGCATTTAATATTCACCATTGGCGCGCATACGGGTAGTATGAGCCATCATATTACCCGTATGCGCGCCAATGGTGAATACTAAATGCTTAATTGTCTGCCAAAAAATGTGCAATAACTACGTATTTAAACCCACCAAATTGCATGTGCATGTCTCAACCGGTTTTAAAGTAATAAATAAATCGTCAGTTTGTCAGAAAAATTTCAACACCCCCTATCTCCGAAACGAAGCATTTGAGGACATAAGTTTATAAAGTAAACTGTCATTATTTTTTTATGCAGAATTGCCCCTTAAACTTTGCCATTTTTTTTAAAGACACCCTGTATTGATAAAAAACATGTCTAGTTGTTAAAGCACCTAATTTTTTTATTATCCCACATAAGCGAATCAATCAAACAACAAAATGTTGAGAAATCATGAGGCTATAGTTAGGTTTTAATTTCAGTATTCTAAAAATGCTAAAATATTCCACAGGGTGATGCAAACTTTAAGAAAGAACCACAGTTTGAATCGTACACCCGGTATACAATGAAAATTACCTATTTAGCAACAATATTATTATAGCAATATTGTCAAGAGATAAGGCTATAACACGTTAAAAAATCACTTAAATCGGACAACAGGTTTAGGAGGTATAAGACATCAAAAATGACCCATTTTTAAGGGGGCCGGTTAATTTTGGCCCAGAGTGTACTATTTTTGAGTTACCAATACTCAAGTTCTTTTGCAATTCAGGTTATAAGTAGGGATGGGAAAACCTACCGGTTATAACCTAAAACCGGTTTAATTCGAAACAACCGGTTTTACCGGTTGTTTTTTTGTCCAGGTTATAACCGGTTTTTTCTTTTTAAAGTAATAAGCGGCGAAAAACCGAATAAGTTACTAGTGGAAAAAAATTAATTTAGAGAAAAATGAAGAAATTTCTATCTATTTTAGATCTCAATCATATGTATTATAAATAATATGCGAAGTAATTAACCCAAACAACCATGATTCAACTTTTATTTACTAATAGAGAACTGGACGAAAGTGTCACATCAGCTTTTATGAAACAATTTTGGGAATATTTATTTCGATTTAGATTTAGAAGCTATTAATGCAAGAAGGTGTTAACTTACATTTTTGTAAATTAGATCTTATCAAATGCAAATAGGTGTTAACATCCATTTGTATTAAGTAGTAAAGCCTTTTGTTAAAAGATGGCATTAATAGCCCTAAAAATGTATATAAAAAAGGAGTTAATATCCCATTATCAAAGGACCTGAAGTGCATAAAGGTGATAACTCTCGACGTATCTGCAAGAAGGTGTCAACAGAGCAGTTAACACCTTTTTGCAGAATATGCAGAAGAAAATCTGCCTATTTTTGCGCGGTAAATCAAGCATTAATTGTTTATCAGGTGTTATTACATGCCGTTGTGTTTGTTTTCGGTGCAATTATTTTGTTGTGAGAGATGAGAAATGAAAAAAAAAACAACAACAAGGCTGCTGGAAAATCATAAATAAACTATAAAGGTCAGGTGCAGTCAGCTAAAAAGTCAAGTGTAGGTAAGCTGTTGTGTAAAGAAAAATGTCGACTAAAATGTGATTCACGTTTTACGGATGAAGATAGAAGCTTACTATTTAACCACTACTATGTATTACAAAATGACGACAAAAATCTGTACTTGTTTAGTTTGATGAAACCTATTGGAGTTAAGAGGCCCACTTTACATGCTGTTCGCACAAATTTTTACGAATATTTTTTTAAATAGATTGAGAATCTTGGAAGGTTTGTAAAGACGCAGTTTTATCTATGTTTGATATTGGTCTAAAAAAATTTGATTTAATTCGAAATCAAATAACAGCTGATAAATTAACTGCAAAAAAGGACGAAAAAGGTCGTCATCACAATCGGCCAAAAGCAATACCAGCAGAAACCAAAATGATTGTTCATGAACATATTTAGTCTTTCTCAGCAGAAATGTCCCACTATGCTCGTAATAAGAACCCTTCTCGGCTGTATTTATCACCCACCTTATCAATAAATAAGATGCTCGAGTTATACGAAGCGTACTGTGTCAGGAGGAAACTGGAGAATGTTGTGTCAGAAGCAATGTACAGGAGAATATTTGTTAAAGATTTTAACTTGGGATTTGGTACTCCCCGATCGGATACTCGTAAAGTCTGCGACTCTGGTAAAGCAACAGATGGACATTCTGAGAAATTTAAGAAAGCCTTTGAAGAACAAAAAAAAAGATATGGAGTTGGCTAAAACTGATGTTATACCTATACATTACTTTTGACATGCAAAAAACTCTTCCATTACCTAAAATCTCCACTAGACTGCTTTTTATTTAAGGTAGGTATGGCTCTATAACTTGGGAATGTACGTTATTAACAAAAACGAGCCAAACGGCAAGGGGTATTTTCATCTTTGGACAGAAGACAAGGGAGGTCGTGGACCTGAGGAAGTTGGAAATTGCCTGCTAACATTCTTAACCACTCTGAAACCACAGCAAAAACATCTTGTAGTCTGGAGTGACTCAGCAGGTGGTCAAAACAAAAACTGGTTTATTATATGTGTTTGGCATTACTTGATAAAACAAGGTGTTTTTGTTACAATAGAACATAAAAAATTTATGGATATACATTTATGGATTCCGACCGGGATTTTGTTTGCTTTCGAAAAAGTAAGAAAGCATCAGAATATTTACACAGTGGATAAGTATGTCAACACCATGGTACAATGCAGGAGAAAAACTCCTTTTCATATTATTAGAATGGAAGATAAGTTTTTGGATGTAAAACAATTCCTAATAAATTGAAACTAATAAATAAAAAAAAACTGACAATGGTGAAAAAATATAATTTAAAGAATGTAAAGTGGATAAAAATTACGGAATTTGGTAAAACAAAGTACAAATATTCTCTAAATGATGATGACAATTGGAAAGAAGTTTCCATTTTAAAAAGTAAAGGAACTGCAACGCGCCAGTCAACTTCAAGTACAGGTGAAATCTTATGGCCAGTGAATAAAAGTAGGCCAATAGCATCTAAAAAATATGAAAATATTCAACAGCAAATGCCATACATTCCAGAAAAATTTCTGGGCTTTTTACCATGGCCTCAGAAAAAAAAAAGACGATAATTAAATCCTTTTTTTATTAACTATAAGTTACACAAATTTTCTAGTTTTTTTAACAATAAACTTTTTTGAACTCCTTTTTATGTGTTATTTGATTCTCAAATGTAAAAATATGTTTGTACAAAAAGGGGTTAACTTACATTTTTTTCGTAATTTTTATAAAAACTCTCTTAGTCTTATTGATTTATAGGACTATATGTATCCTCAAAAAATTGTGGTTTCATTTACTTAACACTTGTTTTTGTAAAATGCAAATTGAATTATTAGCAAAAAAGTTCTAGTCAATAAACTTTGAACTTAATTATCTCACATTATGTAATTTGCTGGTTAACACCTTCTTGCATTAATAGCTTCTAGTTACTTGTGGAAAAAAATTAATTTAGAGAAAAATGAAGAAATTTCTATCTATTTTAGATCTCAATCATATGTATTATAAATAATATGCGAAGTAATTAACCCAAACAACCATGATTCAACTTTTATTTACTAATAGAGAACTGGACGAAAGTGTCACATCAGCTTTTATGAAACAATTTTGGGAATATTTATTTAGATTTAGATGATAATATTTACTAGGTCTGGATCCCGCGTATGAAAAAAAAGTTGACTAATAGAAAGCTGAAAATTTGTTACTAGCTTAAGGGTGTCTAGCCGGACAAACTTTGATATATGGGAACACTGGAACAGGGGAAGGGGAATAACAGGTTAAAAATTTGGAGCGGTCAGACCACGAAAACTGCACTGTAATTTGAAAGCGACTGGCAAAATTTTGATAAGTTGAATTGGTTGGTGAATTTGTCGGGAAACTAAAGTGTAATATAAATGTAAAATTATAACATTGAATATTTGCTTTTGATTAAAAAAACCGAAAACCTGTTTTTCGAACAACCGGTTTTTTTGACCGGTTATAACGGCCAGGTTAAACCGTAAGTAAAAAAACGGTAAAACCGAAAAGGGGTTTTCTGTTCAACAACCGCCATCTCTATTTTAAAGGATTTTGTAAGAACCTCCACCATTTTTTTAATGTTATGCATGCGTTCATAATTTTCTTGCAAAAATAAAGTTTATTTTATTTGGAGCACTATTTTATTCTACAGCAGTGTGAAGAATCATTCCGTAGTTGATGTAAAAAACAAATGAAGAGTACAGGTGAAAACCAGGAATGTCACTTTTTCATGAATTTGGGATTTTCTCGCCATGTGGTAGCAAAAACTGAGTACTATCGACTAGCCTATCGATTCAGGACAATAACCAGAAAGATCAGTCCATATAAATTTTCTAAAAATTTGTATCCAGGCGAAGAACCAGGATTGTCCGCACGCCACTGAACAAAAATAAGGTATGTTAGCAGTTTTTTGGTGCATTATTAAATTAATAAGTTAATATAGATCAATATTATATTAAGATTATGGAATAAGAATTACTAGAATTCTGCTAAAAATCTCCTAAGTAGTTTTTCGATATCATAAGAATTAAACTGTTTTTGCCGTTTATCTCAATATGTATAAAATTTGACTTTCCTTGTTTTTCCCCTGTACCCTTATAAGACAAATTCATATTGAAAACACAGGAGTATAGACAACGGTATAACATACCGCATGTCAGAATCTACGTCCTGAAACATTCATGTCAGCATTTAAGGATTAAGATCATTTAATAGTTTAAATTGCACCAAGAAATATTTCTCTGGTAGGCAGAAGAACATAGAAGTTAGAAAACAATGATATACGAAGTTAAAAGGGGTTCTCGATTGCTGAGTGCTGTATGAATAACAATTATAATGCGTCTATTAAAACATTAAAAAAAAATAGGGAGCCAGTAAATGTTAAAACAGGTAAATATGTATATGTCTTTTTGGGTTTTGATATGTTTAGTTATAAATACTGCAATTCCTTCAATTAAAACATACTTTCTATTACTCTACTTTAACAAAATACAGGTAGAAATTTGTGGAAGTAGAAATGTAACATTACTGGGTACGGACAATTAAATGTAACATGAAATAAAATTCAAGATCTAATCAAAATTCAAGAAAATAAAAAAAGGAAAAACTCTACAGCACTCGTGGCGATAAAAAAAGTTAAATATCCTTTCTTTAAAAGAGATTAAAATTATAAGATAATTTCTTGTAGAAAAATAGAGATACTGATTCAGAAGCTCATGTAGATCGTTGCTAAATACAGAGTGAGATTTATGTATGGATCGCCTTAATTATCTGGGAAACGGCTTGTACGATTTTTATAGGTCTTGGAAGATAAGGATCTTAAAGGGAGACAAAAAGGTACAGCCAATGTTATAGTGGTATTAACATTGTTGTCAACTCTTCCGTTTTTCTGAAAATCTAGTTTTGTTTCCTTATTTCAAATAAAAAATCCTGTATATTTTTTGCGTTTGAAGTCCTTAAGAAGTACTGATTATTTTTCATGTAATATTCCCTATACCGAAATGCCGTAATTTCGGATTTATTGCTACATTTATTAAAAAAAAAATTAATGGCGATTTTTAAGGCTCAAAAACACAATTAAAAATTATTATTTTTGGAATTAGAAAGCACATATGAATTCAAGATCAAACCTTATTTTATCAGTTCCCGATAGCATTTTGAGCTTATTTCATTTAAAACAGTGTTGTTTAGTTGTTAATGCACGTTCTCTGAAACAGCTTCATTAACAATTAAAAACCAATATTTTAGAATAAAAAGTGCAAAAATTCTTATTGGGAGCTGATAGAAGAAGGTTCGATCTTGAATTTAGGTACTTCCTAATTCCAAAAATAATATTTTTCACTTGTTTTTTGATCCTTAGAAATCCTCATTTCTCGATTTGTGTCATTTGTTTAAGGTTTAAGAAAAATTTACAGTAAAGAAGTGTTCCAATTCTCAAGAATCAAATGTTCCAATATATGTATTTTCAAGAAATTTCCAACGAAATTAAAGTCAGAACCACTAGTCTCATATGAATGGAGTTCAAACAACATTCTTTTAGAAACCATTAATCAATGAAACTTACGACTTAATAATATACGACCCATCATTTAGACAATAAGCCAGAATTCAAAAAATTATTTAAAAAAATCCTGATTTCGAACACGAACTATAGTAAATGTGGTCCGCCGTCTCCTCATCAGCCTGACAGAATCTGCAATTCGCACTTTTTGATAGTCCGATTTTTTCGTATTAAGCACCTTGAGCCGATAGTGTCCTGTTATGAGAGCTACTATAATTTGCAGATCATTCCTATTCATCTCTAGTAAATCTTTGTATATCGTCTTCGAAGATCCCTGTATAAAATTCTTCGAATATCCGAGACCCATTTGTTCATACCAGTGGTTACGTTTTAGCCGTTCAACCCAGTTCGATATTGTTCTTTTGGCTGTGTTCTTTTTGATATGCTATCGAAAGGTTCTGGGCCTATGAGTGTTTCTTTTGCCCATCCCCTGGCAAATAGGTCTGTTTTTCCGTTCCCTTCATAAGAATATGTCCAGGCACCCAGAAGTTACTTTGTTCCTTTTTCCGTTTCGGACAAAATTTTAAAGGAAGTCTAGACTAACGTGGAGTCAGTCCTATCCTATTATACATGGTGATTGATTAGTTCGAGGAAGCTCAGTAGATCTGTTATAGTAAAAATTACAAAAAAAGTTATTGACAAAAATTGTAGGCAGCTTTAAATTCCACTTTTTAAAATTAGTTACAATCTTACAGGGTGTTCCATAAGATGGTGGCAGACCAAATTTATGTTTTTTTAAATGGAACAACCTGTATTTTATTTTAATTTTGAAATCTGCGTCACTTCCACATCACAACAATGTAAAGTTTTATTATGTTATACCGGGTATTTAAAAAGTTATAACCAATATCCCCTGAAAATCGTATCAAGTTTAACTCCCTGTATAATTAAAAAGGAGTATAGGAACATTGATTTATTGCAACCATAGTTTTTTAGTAATTGTTAAAAATAATAAAACATATTCGTTTTCATAATATTCGTTAAATCAAATACAGGGTAAGTCAAAATGGAAGTACATTATTTTCTTGGTAATATTTAATAGAACACCCTGTATTTTATACCTCTATCGAAAAGTACTACTATCGAACTTTAAATTTTATGAAATACTCCCTATACCTAAAGTTATCACTTTTCTAGATATTTTTATTTTTCCATCAAAGTATTAATTTGGTAGATATTTTAACGTATACCAATAATTATTCTGAGTTGGCCAGGATTGATTTGTCAGAAACTGACAGTTTGGCATTATTATTTATTAATTCAGTATTGGGGTACACCGTAAATTAGCAATAATTATTATTTAGTAATTCAGTAATTAATTCAATTTAAATTAGCAATAATGAATGTTACTACTGACGAAATGGTAGATATGATCTGGATTTTGGGGGAATGCAATAAAAATTCATTACTATCAGCTAGAATTTATCAAGAACGGTTTCCAGATAGGCGGAAACCTAGACAAGATACATTTGAAAAATTGAAAGATCGATTTAACCCCACTGGTTCAGTGAATTATGAAAAACATGAACGAACAAAAACTAGTATGACAGGGGAAAACGAAATAAGTGTTTTGATGGCAGTTACAGAAAACCCACACACAAGTATAAGGAGTATTTCCAATGAACAAGAACATAGTTACTACTCTGTTCAAAACATTCTATCTATAAACAAGATGCACCTTTATCATATTCAAAAAATTTAATAATGATGATTTTCAGAAATGAATAGTATTTTGTGAATAGGCCTTAGAAAAAATTAATGAGCAGAAAGATTTTTTTGATTATATCCTATTTGGTGATAAAGCTACATTCCATCGAAACGGTTCTATTAATAGGCATACCTTTCACCACTATTCAACAAGTAATCCATACCACATAGTACCACATAGTCAAACAAGATGGTCTCTAAATGTGTGGGGAGGTATCGTCGGTAACCATGTAGTAGGACCATATTTTTTTAAGACAGCTTAAATGGTGAGATTTATTTAGATTTTATCGTAAATTAGTTACCGATATTATTAGAAGAGGTTCCACTTAATATGCGTGAAAAAATGTGGTTTCTACATGACGGTACTCCTGCGCACCACAACGAATTAGTACGTGGTGAACTTAATGATCAGTTTGGTGAAAGATAGATCGGAAGGGATGGAGCGGTAAGGTGGCCCCCAAGGTCACCAGATTTCAATAAAATGGACTCATTTTTTTGGGGTTACGTTAAGAACGAAGTATATAAAATACCTCCAACAACAAGGGATGATATGAAAAATAGAATCCGAATTGCATTTTAAAATATTTCTTTACAAATGCTTAGTAGTGTAAGCAACTCTTTCAATGACTGCTTTCAAGTATGTATAGATGTTTTGGGAGGTCATTTTGAACATCTTACTTAAGTAAGATAAGTTAAAATTACTGTTGTTTTTTATTTTTCTATGTGTTGTATTTTTTTTTTAATTTTCCGTCGGTTATTTTTTAAAATTTTTATTTGAAATAAATTGTTTTCTTTTCTGTGTCGTTATTTCGTTATTGAATTAATAAACAATAATGTTAAACAGTCAGTTTCTGACAAATCAATCATGGCCAACTCACAATATTTATTGTTAAACGTTAAAATATTCACCAAATTAATACTTTGATGGAAAATAAAAATATCTAGAAAACTGATAACTTTAGGTATAGGGAGTACTTCATAAAATTTGAAGCCCGATATTAGTACTTTTCGATAGTGATATAAACTACAGGGTGTTCTATTTAAAATTACCAAAAAAATAATGTACTTGCATTTTGACTTACCCTGTATTTGATTTAACGAATATTATGAAAAAGGATATGTGTTATTATTTTTAACAATTATAAAAAAACTATGGTTGCAATAGATCAATGTTGCTATACTCCTTTTTAATTGTACAGGGAGTTAAACTTGATACGACTTTCAGGTATTATTGGTTATAACTTTTTAAATACCCGGTATAACATAATCAAACTTTACATTGTTGTGATGTGGAAGTGAAACAGATTTCAAATTTAAAATAAAATACAGGATTCTCCATTTAAAAAAACATAAGTTTGGTCTGCCACCATCTTATGGAACACCCTGTAAGACTGTAACTAATTTTTAAATGTGGAGTTTAAAGCTGCCTACAATTTTTGTTAATAACTTTTTTTTTGTAATTTTTACTATAACAGATCTACTGAGCTTCCTCACACTAGTCAATCACCCTGTATAGTCCGTCTAGAAAGTATCGGGAATTTTATATTTTTCCTAATTTTAATATATTTCCTTTTGGTAACATTTTAAGACAAAAGTAATGCATCAAGTAGATTGGCCGATAGTAGGTTGTAGACAAAATCGCATGACAACACCCTTTGTCAAATATTGTTGTTTGTAAACAGACTTAAGATTTGTGAAATTATGTATGTCGCAAGTAAAAAAAAAGAAAAGTGGTGGAATATTTGTATAGAAAGGGTGTCCAAAACGTTAAAAAATTAGTGCAATTGCATGGCTGAATTCGGAAAAAGTGCAGTGTATGAGACAATAAAGGGGATAAAAAATGGCATTGATATGAGACATAGACCAGTTTCGGGTAGACCGCGTAAGATTCGCGGAAACAATTTAAATGCTTTAGTGTAGTGGCTTTAGGATGACAAAATCCGCGCTTAGGGTTTCGAAAATTAGCGAACAGATTTGGAAATCAACGAAGAATAAAAGTGTGCCCAGAAACTGTCCGCATGTCACTGAAAAAGCAAGGCTACGTATCAAGGAATTCAAAAAAAAACTCTACAATGACACCTCTGCAAAGGCAACGAAGAATAGATTTTTGTCAACGTTTTCGAGAAGATAATTTTAATAATGTCTTTATATCACATGAAAGCTGTTTCCAGCTTGGTGCAAATCATCTAAAAGTCCTATCAAGAGAAAATGTTACCGTTCAAATTTCCCACTAAAATAATGGTTTGGGCAGCAATATCTCAGCGTGTTGCTACACCTCCCTGTATAGTTAATGGTACTGTTGATAGTGCGGAATATTGTGACATACTAAATGGTTTTCTTCTTGAAACGGCATATGTTTTATATCCAGAGGGGTGGCGTTTTCAGCAAGATAATGCAAGATGCCATACTTCTGCTTATAATCAAGCTTGGATGCAAGAACACAAATTGGCAGCAAATCCGTGGCTATCAGCATCTCCAGATCTTAGCCCCATTGAAAACATATGGGGACTGATGAAGATTGAAGTGGAACGAGCAGCGCCACGAGATAAAGAAAGTATAATTCGGTCAGTTTTACTGACCTGGAACACCATTACCGAAAATTATGGCCTTGACCTAGTTTCGGGTGTACCTGGACGTTTAGTTAAGTGTTTAGATTTAAATGTAGGTTATATAAGTAAATGAGATAAATCATTTGTTGAAATTTTATATTTCAAGTGATAGAAATAAATACCGTAAAATTATAATTCTGTTTTCGTTTTCCTGGATACTTTCTAGACGGATTATATTTAGCTTTTTGATTAGACACGTTTCCATTGCATGAATTCGTATCCGCTTGAAATAAAGTAGAGTGATTAACTAGACTTTCACTAAAGCTTAGCCTTGGTTCCCCTTTTTATACTTCAGCGGCAAACCGCATTTGGATTATTTTTAAATATTTCTCCAGATTTGATCATGGGATCCTTTCGCCCTGCTTTCTGGCATCTTATCCGCCTTTTATACGCTCCTACCTTCGCCTCCTTCTACTCCTTCTTTATCGATTGGGGTAGCCGACAACACTACGGTTATGATTTAGCATGATTGTCGTTAAAGCTTATTCAGTTTCTCTGGTGGGGTGGCTTTTTGTTCATATTTAGACAAATATATTATTGCACCCTACGTAGTTATACGTCTGACTAGTCATATATAGCAAGCACATCTGTTTGGATTTCATACCCCGTATTTTTCTACATATCCTTCAATATGTCCAAACGGAAAGCTTTGATTTATTGGTTATTTTTCCAAGTGGGCCTTTTATATAAACCACTTATACAGTACTACTATTACATACTCCTAGATATTTTGCCTAGATATTTTGGTAGAACTGACAGAGGAAGTAAGTATACTTAGAGGAGTTCGACAAGGGTGCATACTTTCACCACTCTTATTCAACGTCTACAGTGAAGTGATATTTCAAGAAGCTTTATTGGATATTGTGGAAGGTGTTTTGGTCAACGGAAATAGCATTAATAATATTAGATATGCGGACGATACGGTCATATTTGCAAGTGACACGGAAGATCTACAGTACATAATATAACATGTCATACAATGCATGTGAAAGGTACGGACTGCAAATGAGTCTCAAGAAAACGAAATCAATGATATTATCAAAAAAAAAAACACAAAATGTAGATAACCTGATCATCAATAATACAGCGATAGAAAGAGTAACAACATATAAATATTTAGGAATGAGGCTAACCGAAGATGGAGATCAAACAAAAGAAATCAGATCTAGAATAGAAATGGCAAGAAACACGTTCATAAAATTGAAGAACTTACTTTGCAACCGTAACCTTAATCTAGAGATCCGCACAAGAATGCTACGTTGTTACATTTTTTCTACCTTACTATACGGCATGGAAGCGTGGACAATAAAACAGTCTGAAATCAAAAAATTAAACTCCTTTCAGATGTGGTGCTACAGGAGAATCCACAGAATATTGTGGACTGAAAAATAACTAATATAGAGGTGTTACAAAGAATGAAGAATGTGAAGTCATAAAAACTGTTAAAATTAGAAATATTCAATATCTGGGTCATATAATGAGGGGCGAGAAGTACGTATTACTTAAGTTAATTATGCAAGGGAAGATACATGGGAGGAGAAACCCAGGACGACGCAAAATATCCTGGCTAAGAAATTTGAGAGAGTGGTTCAGATGCAGCTCATTAGAATTATTCAGAAGTGCGGCCAATAAAATTAAAATAGCGATGATGATTTCCAACCTCCGATAGGGGAAGAAACCTGAACAAGAAGAAGATATTTTGCCTCATTTACCTCGTAGATATCTTTCCATATATATATCCGACACCATGATGTTATCTAAGTCTCCTTGTGAAACTGACTACTAGTTTTTCTTGTCGGATCAACTAGTTAAGATATTTAATATTCATATATCTTGCCGTGGTTCAATGTGGAATACCCATTAAGCAGTGGGCATTTGAAATCTGTGTTTGTTTGGCCATTGTATAAGGATGCAATTAGCACAAATCTCAGATGACATAACATGTCATAAGGAGAAACGACTTGATGTAAAAAAAGTAAAAAAGCAAAGATGTATTTATTTACTCTTGTTTTATTTTTTGTCTGTATTATAAAAAAATTGTTTTTAATCAAAGAAAATGTTTGCTGGATACATCAAATATAATAAAAGTCACAGAAATAAATATTTAATCTCACATGTTTTCCGAAGCCATAAAATTGTCTCTTAACCCTTCCAGCCCAACCCCCGTGCTGCAGAATCGAATGTGATTTTTCTGCAGATGTATAGAAAATCACCGAATTGAAATCGGCTTCCATCGAACAGGTTTCAATCAAACAGTGTACGGACAGAATTACAAAAAGCCATTTCGTTCACCACGAAAATGTGTTTGGCAGACGGACAACGCCTTTTTGTTCCTTTTTCTTTTTGTTTTAAGTTTGTGCTGCTACTACCAATAGACCGGCTTGAAAAGCCGCTGCAAAACGTTGTGGGGGACAAAAGGAAAATAATCAAAGCGAAAAGTTAATTAAGTAATAACAAAAGATTAAATAGTGCATCTGTAGAAGTAGTATTTTTTACTTATACTACTAATAATTATTAACAAAATAGTATTATAATGGTGAAGTGAATGCAGTTGTTTAAAAAAAATAGCGTTCTAGTAGGGGCCCGACATGGCACTTTCTTACAAGTTTAGATGCCTCCGTGTCATAGACCTTCTTCTTCTTTGAGTGCCTCTCCTATCGGAGATTGGATATCATTAGGGCGATTCTAATATTATTTACTGCTGTTTTGAACAATTCGTTAGTGGTACAGCCAAACCACTCTCTCAAATTTCTCATCCAGGACATTCTTCTACGGCCTGGATTTCTTCGTCCTTGGATTTTTCCTTGCATTATGTTTTGTAGGAATGTGTACTTTTGTCCCCTCATCAGGTGGCCTAAGTATTCAAGTTTTCTCTTTTTTATATTCAGTAGAACTTCTGGCTTGTTATTTATTCTGCGTATTACTTCTTCATTTGTAATTTTATCCACCCAACTTATTTTTAGTATACGGCGGTAGCACCACATCTCAAAGCTTTCAAGATTTTTAATATTCCTCTGTTTAAGAGTACATGACTCAACACCGTAGAGCAAAGTACTGAATACATAGCATTTTAACATTCTAGTTCGTAGATGAATACTAATATCACGATTACAAAATAATTTTTTCATTTTTATAAAAGTAGACCTAGCAATTTAAATACGTCTTTTTATCTCGTGATTTTGGTCACCTGTTTCATTGATAAGGGTTCCCAAGTATTTGTATTCGTTTACTTTTTCAAGTTGGGTACCGTTTATTGTGATACTAGTGTCATTTATTGGATTCTTACTGAAGGTCATATATTTGGTTTTTTTGACGTTCATCCTTATGCCGTAGTTATTACATATCTCATTCATACTTTCAACTAGATGTTGTAGATCTTCCGCTGTTCTTGCCATTATCACAGTATCGTCAGCATATCGAATGTTATTGATAGCTTCTCCATTGACTATTATCCCTTCGTTTGCATATGAGAGAGCTTCTTGGCATATTTGTTCGCTGTAGATATTAAACAAGAGCGGTGACAATATACAACCCTATCGTACCCCTCTACGTATTTCTATTTCGTCCGATGTTTGGTCTTCTATTTTTATATTAGCTCGCTGATTCCAGTACAGATTTAATATTATTTGTATGTCTCTGGTGTCAATGTTCGTACTCTCCAGGATTTCTTTGAGTTTACTGTGGCGTACTTTGTCAAAGGCCTTTTCAAAGTCTATAAAGCAGGCGTGTACCTCTTGGTTAACATCTAGGCATCTCTGTGTTAGAACGTTCAGGGCAAAGAGAGCATCCCTTGTACCCAATCCTTTTCTGAATCCCATCTGTGTATCGTTAATATCGATGTCTAGTTTTTGATAGATTCGGTTGTGGATGACTCTAAGAAATATTTTAAGCAGGTGACTCATCAAGGAGATTGTTCGATGATCTGAACATTGCACTGCCTTAGTTTTCTTCGGTATGGTGACAAACGTAGACAGCAACCATTCTTGTGGTATTATACCAGTACTGTATATTGTATTGAATATATGCAATATTATGGTTACGGATTGAACATTCAAAAGCTTCAGAAGTTCTGTAGGGCTTCTGTCATAGACCAAGTGGGTGTAAAAATAGAAATAGAGGATTTTTCTTTTTGTTGTTACCTATTTTTAAAAAATGTGAAAACCATGAATTATACATGTTTGTTTGTCCGTCTGTAAACACAACTTCTCCGCCATTAGACGA
Source organism: Diabrotica virgifera virgifera (assembly GCF_917563875.1). Taxonomy (NCBI): domain Eukaryota; kingdom Metazoa; phylum Arthropoda; class Insecta; order Coleoptera; family Chrysomelidae; genus Diabrotica; species Diabrotica virgifera. The sequence goes on along the minus strand of NC_065443.1, from coordinate 70,074,953 downwards.
GACAGAATGACAAATGAGGTGCCGAATGAAAGCTTATTATAACCTAAGATTTAAGATACAACAATTATCATAAAATAAATAGACCTAAAAAAGACTAAAATAAGAGAAGCAACTCCTATCTTACTTAGTGATGAAAAATGTAAAGCAACTTCATCAAAAGAAGAAGTCAGCAAGAAGAACATACGAATATTAATGGATCAAGAGGGTAAAATTACCCTCATCAGGAGTTTTAACTAAAAAATAAAGAATTTTCTCTACAATATCGGAAACAATTAAGACACCTGTTAAATTGGTTGTTTGTTGTTTATTCGGGTTTATATAATGTTAAATTGGTACAACAAAGCGCCAATTAATAAACATATACATTGTGCATATCCTGATTTTTTAAAATAATCCTTTTTGAAATTCAGTATTGCTAAATACAATATTTAGCAGGAAAATAATATTTATCCGCAATGTAATCAAGAATATACCATTACTTGGCCAACAAGTTGAGACTCAATTAGTCCACTTCGAATTAACATACCTATCATATTATATTATCTATTAATATAATTATATATTATATTATCTATTAATATAATTATATATTATATATTGTAACCTTTAATATACAAAATATTTAATTTTTGCCTTATTACGGTCCTGTTTCAATAGTGTAGTAATCGACAAGAAGCAATTATCTTCCAAGTTGACAAACTAGTGATTATATATACAGTATATATATAGTATATATATATATATATATATATATATATACAGTATATATATATACAGTATATATATAGTAGATACAATATTATAAATTTAGATAGGATGGATTTGAGACGATATAACCAGTTTTTTTTTCATTTTACTAAGTGCAAATTTACAATCTACTCAAATTACAACACAGAGTATTTAGCAAATAGTAGCAAAGTCTTGAATCCTGGCATGCTTTGGGCACCATCCATCGATGGTTCTCCAATACACCTGATCAGTTAGGTCCTCTGGCCATGTCCTTTTCAGTCTTCTTCCCACAAGTGGCGGCTGGTAGAGTTGTTGAATAGTTTGACTTTCATGGGCGAAATGTCTTTCTTGGGCTTTGTTTGCCTATAGTTTAATAACATCTTCGATGAAAGGTATCCCAAGGTCATTATGGATAGTTATATTGGAAACGTACCATGGTGCATTCGCTATCATGCGCAGCGTCTTTGATTGAAAAGTTTGCAGTATTTTAGTGTTGCTCGGTTTGCTGCTACTCTATACCATAACTCCATATCGGCTGTAGTATAATTTTGTATAATAATACTTTGTTTTCTAATGATAACTGGGATCTTTTACCTAGCAGCCAATACATTTGTCTGACTTTTAAATTTAGTTGAGCTTTCTTGGTTTTGATATGGTTCTTCCATGTCAGCTTTCGGTCCAAATGGAGTCCCAGGTACTTGACATCTGATTTTAAGGGGATAGGAATGTTGTTAATATGAACCTGTGGACAGTCGATCCTTCCTGTTGTGAACGTAATTTGTGAAGACTTTTCACCGTTTACTTTAATCTTCCATTTTGTTAACCATGTTTGAAGTGAATTTAAATAGTTTTGCAGTTTGTTAGAAGCTCTATCTGGGTTATCTTCTGATATAAGGATTCCTGTATCGTCGGCAAATGTGGCCATAGTAATGTCATCATCAGCAGGTATATCAGCAGTGTAAAGGAGATAAAGGAAGGGACCGAGGACACTACCTTTAGGTACTCCGGATTGTATAGGATGATATTTGGAAAGTGAGGTATTTACTGTGATTTGGAAAAATCGTTCGCTCAGATATGATTTTAATATCAGGTATATTTCATTAGGCATATTCTTTTTCACTTTATACAACAGGCCCTTATGCCACACCTTATCAAATGCCTTTTCCACATCAAGGAATACTGCCGCACACATTTTCTTTCCCTCTAAAGTTTCTTTTATATAATTTACAATCCTATGGCACTGCTGTATTGTTGAGTAGTTCTCTCGAAAGCCAAATTAATGGTCAGGTATTATGTTATTTATGTTTATTATTTCGAGAATTCCGACTAAGAGAAGTCTTTCGAAAATTTGTGACATTATTGGTAGAAGGCTTATTGGACGATAGGAGGAGGGTTCTGTAGGCGGTTTGCCCGGTTTCGCAATCATAATTATTTGTGCGTATTTCCATTGAATAGGAAAGTGACACAGTCTTATCGTGCTGTTATATACAATAGTTAGTAGGACTATCGCTTTTCTAGGCAAATGATTTAGTACATCACCATTAATTAAGTCATAGTCTGGAGCCTTATGAGGGTTTATTTTATTTATCGCCTTCCAGATCTCTGTTGGTGTACATGGTTTCAGTGGTAGTGATAATTGACAAGGAGCGTCGAGAAATGTGTATACTTCTTCATCTTCAGCATTTACTGAAGTGTTTGATTTTTCTTCATCAGTTTTTGCCCAGCTTAGATCCGATTTTCTAATTGGTGGAATAGATGCTATTGGTCTCTTGAATTTTTCGGTCGCTTGCCATAATGAATGGTCATTAGGTGTTAGGTTGGAGATGTAATATTTAAAAGTCTCATTACGGGCCTGGATTAAAGCTGTACGCAGTTGATGTGTTAACCGATTTAATTGTGTTTTATCCCGGGGATTCCTTGACCTCTACCATTTGGCTCTAGCTCTTCTTTTTTCATTTAAAATTTCTTTAATTTGTAAAGGAATGTTATGATCATGGGTGGTAATTTTTTTATCATCTGGAGTTCACTTCCATGCAGCATCTTGTATTACTTCTGTTAAATGTTGCACTGCTTTTTCTATTTCATGGGGTTATTTATTTCGATGTTTTAAGTTTATATTTGTGTTAATAACAGCTTAAAATTGTTCCCAGTTGGTTCTTTTATTGCAGAGTTTTGCCACAGGTTCCTTCCATATTACAGTTGTACTTAGTGTTATGATTATTGCGGTGTGATCTGAACTTAAATCGAGACTGGGTTCTATTTTGTAATGTATATTTGAGATACCTTTGATAACGGCAAAGTCTAGCAGGTCAGGAATCCTGTTTTGATCGGTCGGCCAATACGTTGGCTGACCTGTCGAAAGTAAGTTTAAATTATTTATGTGCGAGCACGCCAATAAATTTCGACCCTTTGGTGTTATAAGCCTTGATCTCCATACGGTGTGTTTGGCGTTCCAGTCTCCAGCTGCTATAAATTGGGGTCCTAGTTCTTGAAAAAAGGTCTCGTATTCTTCAATTGATATGGAGTATCTAGGAGGACAGTAAATTGCTGCAATGGCAAGTGGCCATGTAAATGTTTCTATTTTTTGTATGGTCCCTTGTATTTTAGGTGTGGCGTAATTTTGAAGGAAATAGTGTTTAATAGAAGATTTAATAATAATTGCTGTTCCTGCGTGAGCAGTTCCATCAGGATGATGAGTAAGGTACGTTGTGTATAAAGGGATTTTTACTACTGTTCTTTCGGTTGAGTGTGATTCTGAGATGAGAGGAACATCTAATTTATTTACTTTTAAAAATGCTGTGATTTCCTGTACATGGTTTGGTAGCCCGTTGGCGTTCCAGGCGGCTATTCTAATAGATGGAGCCATTAATTCGTTATTTTACTAATGACTGTTGTTAGCATGTTCAGGATCATGCTATTTTGGTTCAGAAGTTGATTAAATAGATTTTTGAATTCATTTAAGAAGCTTGTCATCATGTGTGTTAAATCTTCACCATTATTTGGTCTGTTGATGTTTTCTGAGGTTACTTGAGCATAATTGATTCCATTTTGCGCATATTGTTGAGTCATTTGATGCAGTGCTGGATCGGGATTTATGTATCCTTGTGTGTTTCTAGGTCTAGTTGTGTCGTTATTCCTGTTTTTTGCTTTTAATAAGTCTCGATAAACAGTGCAGCCTTTATAGTTCGTTGGGTGGTTGCCCTTGCAAAGAGTACATGTTGCAGGTGTGTCTTTCGGTTTTGTGCAACTTTTGGTGTCGTGTGATCCTCCACATTTAATACATTTATAAGGTTTATAACAGTATGACTTATAGTGTCCGTATGCCTGACATCGAGTGCATTGCACAATGGTGTTCTTGTGTTTCGGAGCTTCTACTCTAATTCTGGTATTGTATATAAATTCCACATTAAAAACTTTATTATTGTTGTTTTTTGGTTCCAAATTGACGAAAAATAATGGTAGGGGCTCTTTTGTTACTCTGTGCCGGATGTTTAAAACATTTCTGACTGTGTGGCCTTGCCTTAATAATTCAGATTTTATTTGCTCTAAGGGTATAGAATGGTGTAAACCTCTTAGGACGACTCTATATACTCTTTCTTGTTTGAGTTGATAGCTATGGTGTACTATTTTTTCTTCTCTCATGTAATTTATTATTTTCCTATAAGAATCAGGTGTTTTAGCATTTATTTTAACAACATTTTCAGGAAGAGTGGTAGTATAATATGTTTCATCTTCAGTAACTTGCGCTATAGAGTCAGTCATTGCTTTGTAGTCTATTACTCCGTAAACATAAATAGGGGGCGGCTTGGGATCTTTCGTTTGGGTATTTGGGTTGTCATCGTTTCTTTTACTGGTATGGATTTGGTTTGTATCTGCGTTTTCTTCTGAGAGAGTTTGAAACCTATTAGATGTGCTTACTGAAGCACCTTGCTCAGTAGTTTCTGCTATTTTGCTACGTTTTCTTTTTGATCTCGACTCTTTTAGTTGTTGCCACGGACGAACATTTGCATCACTTTCCATGTTTTCATCGTCACTTGATGAGGACGGTAGGGAATAATCTATTCCTTCTTCGAAAGTTTTTGAGCGTATCTCTGGCTGTGGAGGAACTGAGTTTTGGTTCATTTGAGGTAAGGATAAATTTTGGAAATTAGATGGATGAGTGTACATATTTGGAAGAGGTGGGAATTGATTTTGATAACAGTGCATCATGTCTGCTGATACAGAGTTGTGTTGTTGCATATATTGATGATTTGGTTGCATTGGTATCATTGTATTTGAGGGTTGATTCATTTGTGCATTAAATATATTGTTGACTGGACCGGATCCGTTCCCATTTCCAGCCAAAAACATTTTTATAAATGGATGATTAATATTTCTTGTCTAGTGCAATTGAGTCGCACCCAAGAATAATAAAATAAAAACATTCGAAAATAAATTGCTGATAAAAGCCTATATAGTCTTTGTGTAATTCTAATTCTAATTAATAATCTATTTGTACACATTGAATTTGGCAAACACTTACCCAGCTAGTGGATAGTGTAATGTTCTTGCTGGACCACTTTCACTATTTTTAAACTACGCTATTTCACTATTTTTGAGCTATTAGTACGAAACAAACAATGGCTGATGTTTACCATGTAATAGGTCAACTGCACCTGATATAACCAATAAAAGCATAATAATCTGCACAGACAGCAGACAAGTACTACTAGCCCCGAATAGACCACGCGTCACATCAGGGTTAGTAATTGAATGTCATGAGTCACTAGTCTAAGCTTAGAATGGTAATAATGGCAACATTATCTTGAGGTTGGTTAAAGGACGCAATGGAAATAAAGGCAACCGTATTGCTAGCCAGCTAGTTAGGAAGCGAGCGGACCTATGACTCCTGAGGGCCTGGTTATCTTTTTGCTGGTCAATTACAACAATCGCGGAAATTGCCAAATGTCGTTTCTACACGCAACCCGTGAAAAGGTGCGAAGAATGGCCAGGATGTAGACTTGCCAAGGTAACTAAGGAACCTTGGGAAATCAGCATCCCAAAAGTACTTGGACTGACCAGAAAAAACTTATGCTTAACAGTTGGGTTTTAAGCTGGCCATTGTCAATTAAGCAAACACCTTCAGAGACTGGGGCTAGTGGACACATCTTTATACAGTCAGTGTGAACGAGACGACGAAACTGTCGAGCATGTCCTATGTGAATTTCCGGAGTTATCGTCAATTCGAGAGTATGCGTTCGGCAAGCCCTGGCCTACACCTGCCGACATTAGACATAAGACAGAAACTTATTTTTTTTAAATAATCGTTTTTTGAAAACGATTTCAGAAGTGGAAATCGAAACGTCAAACACAAATGTGAAATGTAATTTTTTACAATCAGTTATGGGTTGATCCCGTAATATAAGTACAATATTTAGCAGGAAAATAATATCCATCCCCATTGTAATCAAGAAGATACCATTATTTTGCCAACAAGTTGAGACTACATGTATATGAGTCTACTTCTAATTAACAGATCTATTGTAAAATTTAATATACAAAGCCTTTAATATTTACCTTATTACGGTCCTGTTTCAAGGATCCGATAGTGTAGTAATCCACAAGAAGCAATTGTCTTCGGAGTTGCCAAACCAGTGATACATTATTATAAATTTAGATAGGATGAATTTGAGAGTAGACCTTTCATCCGTTCTAAAACGGAGCTTAACAGGGTTATACCCTGGGAATTGCCCATTATGTACTGCATGGGAACAAAGCTGTTACTAATGTGATTCTGAGGTATTATTGATAGATTTTCGTTGTTTTAGACTGGTGAGGGTTTTGTTAAAGTTGTTTCGATTAAAACTTAATATTACCGTTACATCGATATTAATACTACTGATTTCGTAACTAAAAGTGTGTAAAATAAAGGGTAAGTTCCCGTTTTATGATATCTGTAGGTTTTAATAAAATAACATATAAAAATGAGAGAGTTACAATATCTGGGACACACGTAATGAGAGGGCAGAGATATGAAATGCTAAGAATGATTATATAGGGCAAGATAAGAGGAGAAAGAAGTATACATAGGAAGAAGAAAAGTGTCATGGTTAAAAAATTTAACGGGCTCGTTTAAAGTCAGTTTCATAGAATTCTTCAGAGCAGCGGTACATAGAGTAAAGATAGCGATGATAACATTATCCAATTTATCATAGTGAGACGACACTTTAAGGAAAAGTAGGTTTTAATACTATTTTCTTCAATTTTACATCTACTTCTACTAAAATCAGTTCAAGAAATATACAGAAAAATATGTATTGAAGTAGTACCACCAATCAAAAAAATCAAACAAAACTATAATGAATGTTAGAATAAGTAGAATGAAAATTAGTTCAGTATTTAAACAGAACCTTCAGACAAACCTTGATAAAATCCAAAAATGGCAAAAAAGATGGCGTATCAGAGTTAATGAAACGAAATCTACACAAGTGACATTCACTTTACGCAGAGAAACATGTCCACCAATAAAAATCAACGACTGCTACCTCCCACAAGCTGACGATGCTAAAAATATCTTGGCATGCATTTGGACCGACGGATGACTTGGAAGAAACATATATTCACCAAAAGAAAACAGCTAGGCCTTAAATTTAGCAAAATGTATTGGCTGATTGGACGCAAATCTAAATTATCATTGGATAACAAAATACTGTTGTATAAGGCCATTCTCAAACCTGTGTGGACATATGGTATACAACTTTGGGGAACCGCCAGTAATTCCAACATTGACATCCTTCAAAGATTCCAAAACAAAGTGTTGCGAACCATCGTTGATGCACCTTTCTACATCCCCAACAGGGTCGTTCTACACGACGTCAAGTTGGAATCCATCAAGGAAGTGATCTACCAGTTCAGTGTTCGTTACAGTGAAAGAGTGTCAGTGCATCCTAACGTGTTGGCCAACCGCCTAAACGTGCCCGATGTCAACGAAGTGCGTAGACTTGGACGCCTGCTGCCTGCCGACCTGTCTACAGGACTCAGATAAGTTTTAGCTTTTAATTACATATAGACACCAATAAGTACTCTCATTGTCAAAAAAGACTAAATTTAAATTTAGCTAGTTCTTTAAAGGAGATCACTCACTGGAGTGATACTCTACATGTCAATCTCACAGTTGTCAAAGCAAACGCTTATTGCCCTTCCGGCAGATTGCAGAATCCATTAGGGGTTATATAAAAAAAAAGTATTTAAGCATTTGCTATAAATTTCCGATATTTAATAATTTAATATATTTGGACCATGGCAGTATTCTCTAGTACACAACAAATCACAAATATCACGCAACACCTCTTCGTTCTTTTCATCTATTCACAGGTTAACATGAATTTTGAGTCTGAGTTCTGTACCTCTGATTGTGTGTGTGTGTGTGTGAAAGAATGGCTTGGATGCGAGTCCGTTAGACACAGATTTTTATTTTATTTTTACCTGAATTTATTAGTTTTGTTATATTTATACGTATTTCATTTAAATGATTATATTTGTTTCTTTCAAGTAGTTTATGAGTAATTTAAATATTTCCATTTTATGACAACTTAGTAGATATTCTATACTAATTGGAAAATGAACTTGTGTTTGTCGTAAATTGTAATATAATTGATTTATATGTCTCTCGTTAATTTTGCATTCCAAGAAAATATGGTTTAAATCTCTAATCCAAACATTATCACAAAAACAGACTGATGAATTAATTATTCCTAATTTGTGCAGATGTGCCTCATATTTCCTGTGTCGAGTTTTTAATCTGACGATAGTAGCAATATCTTGCTTTGGCAGGTTATATTTAAATATGTATTCAGGTGGCGGAGGAAGTTCTTGATGTAAAGAAAAATATAAATTTTTTGACATGCTTGTAATATTTTTCCATTATTTTTTCCATATTTTATTTATTCTAACTTTGACGTCATTTATTGCATCTGTCGATAAGATGTGAGTTAGTATCTCACATCTTATTGCATCATTATTGCATCATATTGCATCATTATTGCATCTGTCGATAAGATGTGAGTTACCTCTGATTGTGATTACATAATATGCCTAACTAAAGAAAGAAAAATAGGTTTATCTAATAAAGTTTACCTCTGTACTTTATCACCATGCAACCTCTTCTGTCCACTTCTGGACATAAGTCTCTCCCATTTTTCGCCACTCTTCACGGTTCTGTGCGTCTTGTTGCCATTTCTTTGATATTCGTTTAATTTCGTGTTGGTGATCATCTTCTGCTGCGTTTGTCTTCTCTTGGGCGCCATTCAATTAGTTTTCTGGTCCATCTTGAGTCTCTTAATCTCGCTATGTGACCTTCCCAATTCCATTTCAGCTTGGCATTAAGTTCGACGACATCAGTGATACCTGTTCTTTTCCTTAGGCCTTGGTTCCTTATTTTGTTTTTGTTTGTGCCACTCGCATTTTTAGTGCTGTTGTTTTTGTTAGCGTAAGAGTTTCTGCTCCGTATGTCATAATAGGAAGAACACATTGGTCAAATGCCCTCCTTTTAATAGCTGTCGCGATGTTGCTCTTAAAGATGTCTGTTAGTGAACCATACGCCGCCGAAGCAAGTGTTATTCGTCGTTGAAATTGACAGGTCTGGTTATCCTTACTTATTCTGATTTTATGACCGAGATATTTGTACTTTTCTGTGAAATCTACCACTTGATTGTGGATGGTTAGGTGTTCGCTGGGAACTAAATTTGTCATAAATTTGGTCTTACTGATGTTCATTTTTAGACATATTGTTGAAGATACGTGTTTTAATTCTTGTAACATTTGTTGTGCTTTAGATGTAACACATTCTCTTGTAACATTTGTGTGTCAGATAATACAGACTTAATTTTATTCATGGTTTTTGAATGGATTCGTCCAATCCGAGCTTTAACCTTTAACTACCCGCGCATCAAGTTATGACATAACTACACGCGTGGCGTACTTTATACGCCACAAGAAAATACACAATAACAGCGGATTTGTTTTTTTTTTTGAAAAAATACACTTAGTTGTTTGTTATAAACCTTATTTGGCATCAGTGAATACTTGGAGTTCCTTCCCAGTAAGCCAATTGGGATTTATAACTGGAATTATGGAACAACTGGATTCCATGATAAATAATATTGCTAATAAAAAATTTTTTGAAATGTAATTTTTTACGGGACAAAAATATTGTTTATAAAGAAAAATATATTTTGTGCCATAATGACTAAGAAACAATTGAAATATGTACTTATATTACTACTTATATTAATATAATCGTGGCGCATATTGTGCACCACCGGAAACAACAAACAATAAACTGTAAATTACGATCTTCCCAGAACGCCGATTATAACGAAACTAAAACCAAATTGTAAAGCACATTCCAGTGATAGGTTAGAGACATAAGCAAGGTCAAAAATTAAATTTTTAAATATATTTGCAGAAGAATTCTTATATCTGGCGTACAAAATACGCCAGCGCGTGTAGTTAAAGGTTAAGTGATCCCTGCGCATAAGAGATTTTTCAAAAACTGAATGATCCGAGCCATTCATCTGACTGTTTTCGACAAGCCGACCCCAGCTCATCTCGAGCTTGACGATTCACAAATAAAATACGGTAAAACTCAAAGAAATACTAGTCGAAGAGCAACCAAATGTATATTTCTCTCCGTAGGCTTAAGCGGCAGGTACGGCACATTTTAAATTTTACGTCGTTTAATTAATATTGTAATTTATTTAAGTGTTCAGGAATTATCATTTACGGGACATGATGAATCAGAGCATTCGTTAAATCAAAGTAATTATAGAGAACTAATAAAATTGTTTAAGAAATACGATTTGAAATTTTTTCTGATTTGAAGATATTTAGCGAAGTGTCTAAAACAGTACAGAATGAACTAATATAATCAATTAGTTACATTTTGAATAACGTTATTGAATCTGAGATTCTGAAAACCATTTGCTTTTAGCAAGAAGTAGATGAAACTTCTGATTATCATGTCATCAACAACTATCAATTGTTATTCGATAGGCGTTACGTGGTAAAATTTATGAGAGGTTTTTAGGTTTTACAGACGTCAGTAAAATCAATAAGGCAGAATATATCATTGGTTATTTAAAGGACAGATTAAAATTTTTGGATATCAAAAATAAATTGGTAAGGCGCGTAGAATGAACATATTTTTGCAGCATACGTGTAAAAAAAAGAATATCGTATTTTCTTACCATTTTAGCTCGCCTAAACGGACTACTGTTTTAGAACAATTTGTTTCGAAAAAACTGCAAACAGTTTGTCAGACGAGATGAAATTTTAATCTCAGTTAGTTTTCACTGTAGCAGATTTTCGTGAACAGCTTTTTGGAAGTTTTTTATTTTATTATCGAAGGCGAAGATTTTGAAAGCGGTGATATCTCGATCCGTGAAGCAATTGGTCTGAGAACTTTATTAAATGATTACTCTTTTAATATTCTTTTAAATATTTTTAAGAAAGTGTTTGCCCAAACCCATTTGATGTTCATTATTGTTCAAAATCAGTCAATTGTCATTGTTTATTCCAAAAGTAAAATAAGAAAGCTGGTGCAAAATCTCAGAGATTTTCGTAATGATAGAAGTTTCCAATATATACGCAGTGACGTTTTGGATTCGCTTGATATTTCCGAACCACCCCAAAAAAGGCAAAGTTATAATACATATCTCGAAAAACTAGTATATTTTCAAATTTTGGATACCTGCTATTATGCAAATAGTACTCGTTTTTCGAATTTTTATGATTTGCATATTTTTGACCCCTTTGATAATTCAAAATTTAAAAGTTACCTTCGACAAAAAATTTCCAATACCTATATTTATTTAGGTACAAGTTACTTAAAAATTATGCTGATCCAAATATTTCCGGCAAGTGGGATAATTTACAAATATGTATAATTTTATATAGTAAGTACTGCAATTCACTAAAACAAACTGTTCATAAATTCTCTTATTACCACTTAAATTCCAGTATCAGTACCTAAAAGTTCAGGAAATTCGAGACATCTAACATGTCCCATTTCTAAGGTGTTCCTTTAACTTTGCCGGTGTGTTTAGTTACACTTATAGGTTTACATCCTTTAAGCCACCAAAATATACGGATAAAAACCCTTAAGTTATTTAAAATTGTGAAGGTAACGTTATGTTATAAAATTTTTAAAGGACGTTCATAGTATATTACATACCTAGCGGGAAAGTACTCTATTTCAGCCGAGCGGCAAGGTAGTTCAACTACAGACGCGAGGCTAGAATGAGTTCCCGCGAGGTTTGTATACTATTTTACTCACAATCGGTTAGTAGTTTATGGATTTCTAATACTCACAATCGACCAATAATAATTTCGTTTCAAATATCTGTATCCATTTTCATTATGTGATAAGATGAATTATTTTAAGTAACCTGTGAGATCGTTGCTAGGTAACAAAACAAGTTTGTTGAATCTGACATTTAGGCGATACACGACGCCATTAATTGTACATATAATTAGAAAATCCAGAAACGTCGGCGTCATCATCTATTTCTGAAACTTATAATTTTGAGCAACACGGTCTTACTTTAACCGTTAATAGTAATCATAATTCCAATGTAAATATTAATATTTATAATTCGAAATAGTTTTCTTTTTGTTATTGTTGTTGTTGTTTCTTAATTAAATAAATGTTGAGTGGATTCTATTCTTTCTAAACCATCTTTTAATCAAAAATGACATTGACATTTGCAGGTAGAAAAGTGACAGATGCTAGCCGGGAAAGTAGTTTCCCGGCTAGCTGGGAAAATAAAGTAAGTAATAAGTCGCTTCCTGATTACTTCAAAAGTTAGAAATCCATAAATTACTAACCGATTGTGAGTAAAATTATTTTCAGGTTAACTCTGGCATTACATGACATCAACCATATTGGTTGGAATACTGACTTGAAGGTAAAAAAATAATTCTTTAAAAATTTTATAAAAATAATGTAACCTTCACAATTTTAAACAACTTAAGGGTTTTTACCCGTATATTTTTGTGGCTTAAAGCATGTAAACTTGTAAGTATAACTACCTATTTTATTTTCAACTTAGTCAAAATTTAACCTCACGTTTGCTTTGTTTAGAGTTATACCTACTTATTTTAAGTGATCACACTGATGATGAAATATTGATTCCGAAAACGTTCTGTTGTGGTATAACCCATTTTAAGGATTTTAAATAAACCTTTTACAAAATAAGGGTTTTAATTTTTGTGATTTATGGTATGGCCAGTTAGAGGAATTTTTCCTTGTGGTATTATAATTGTTTCTCTTATGTAATTAGACAGTAGAGGAAAAATTAATCTTGTTTACTTCATAAACTAAATTTTTAATGTATTCAAAATTTTCCACAAAGATGACTAAAAAATTATGCGTACTCTAGGTATCCTCTTCTCAGTTAATAAAACCATTTGTTCATATATAATATGTAAAATAATCAAAATTGAATACGTCTACACAATGAAATTCGTAGCCCTCATAATCTAAATGAGTGCAAAAATTAGTTAATAAAAATAATTAGTAAAGTTGAATATATTAATTAATTTATTTTCTTTAAAAGTGGGAATAACCTCAGCTACCACTAGTTATGTTATATAGTAGTTAACATTTGTTCGAGTTCGGAATACTTGTCATCAAATCCAGCTGCATGTAGGTTATTTTTATGAATATACGAGCAGCAATTTTTCGTGAATAAAAGCAGAATAATTATTCGCGCAAAAATATGTTCGTTATATCCTTTATATAAGCTTGACATGATAATATAGGATATGAAATTTTAGGCGCAACAATGGAAAATGAACATGTAATTCATGTTTGTTACTTTTTTCTGGATGAACGCTTTTGGTTCTTTTATGTTCGAAAATAATAAAAAGTGATCATTAAATTATTTTATTTTACTATTATGATATAGCATCCCTTTATTAGAAGAAACTAACTATTCGTAATATTATATCAAAAATTGGCTCGTCAACATAGCCAACTATTAAGGTTGCAGTTTCAAATTGGTATACATAAACTCAAACTTAAAGGTGTGATGCAATTAACGAGCTAAGAATACCTTACTAGTTCTAGAAAAAAATTTCTGATTCGGTTTTTTTACGGATTCCTGTTAATTTTAAAATATTTTTTGTGTGATTTTAAATAAAAATGGGTCTCTTATCATTTTTCTTAAAAGGTAATAGTTTTTGAGTTAACAAATTAAAATTTAAAAAATGGAAAACTACACATTTTTGATTCCTGATAACCCACTTTGTCCATTCAATCATGGTAAAATATGACAAAACCTCCAGATTTTATAGAACCGCTTGGATTCACATAAAATTTGGCATAAGCATAACTAACATGTAAAAGAAAAAAGTGATATTGTGCCGATGTCTGCTTTTATCCTGGGAGTGAGTTTCACTCCCAGGGTGAAAAAGTATACGTTCAAAATAAGTCCGGAAGTGGATAAACTGACTAATTCTAAGCAACTCTTGTTCTATAAAATTTTTTCATAATTTTCGAGATATTTGAGAGAGAATATATCGCACTAATAATACAATAGTATCGTAACTAAAAAAAGATGATTTTTCAGAATCAACGAAAAACTCATTGCTCATTTCCTATTGCAGGTAAACAAAAAATTAATGCATAATGTGTTTCTAATTAATATTAAAGGAAGTTTCTTTGTAATCTTAGTTTAGTAAAAATACTTTCGGTGAAGTTATTTAAGAATTTTGAGTTAAAACGGTATTGTTCTAAGCAAAATGTTCGAAATGAAATATTATTTTTAGTTATGACATTATTTATGAAATATTTTGTGTTACTACAATTTGATCTATTAATTTTTTTCTGCGGTTTACGTCAGTTTTTGGGAAATTTTTGCGGACGCTTTGTCGCTCATTCTAAAATTAAATCAGTTCATAATTTTCGAGATATTTGAGAGAGAATATATCGCACTAATAATACAATAGTATCGTAACTAAAAAAAGATGATTTTTCAGAATCAACGAAAAACTCATTGCTCATTTCCTATTGCAGGTAAACAAAAAATTAATGCATAATGTGTTTCTAATTACTATTAAAGGAAGTTTCTTTGTAATCTTAGTTTAGTAAAAATACTTTCGGTGAAGTTATTTAAGAATTTTGAGTTAAAATGGTATTGTTCTAAGCAAAATGTTCGAAATGAAATATTATTTTTAGTTATGACATTATTTATGAAATATTTTGTGTTACTACAATTTGATCTATTAATTTTTTTCTGCGGTTTACGTCAGTTTTTGGGAAATTTTTGCGGACGCTTTGTCGCTCATTCTAAAATTAAATCAGTTAATTCTACTTTTATAAAAAAGTAATGAAAGTTGGCCTCTTGGTACTGGCAGCACAGCTTGCAAGTCATATACGGCGACTATTGTTGAATCTATGTTAGCATTTTTGTTTTTTCTTTCTCCTTTCTGGACAGTTCTTTTCCTTTCAAGTTGTTTTCGTACGTCACAACAATACTGCTTTTTCCATCCTCATCAGCATGTTTGAAATGATCACAAAGATCACATTGATCTTTTTTGGTGAATGGAAGGAGATGTTAAAATCTTTAGTAAAAATGCGGTTAAAAGAAGTTGCAGACGCAAATGATTTGAAGTTTTCTTCTGTACATGTATCTTTGTAGTCTCGATATAAATCAGCTAAAGACTTGTCACACTGGATATATTCCTGTGACGTCTAAGCTCTAAGGTAATGTGATTCGACGCATGGTATAGCCTTTATAAAATGTTTGACATCTTAATAGATCTCAGGTTCCACAGAACGTTGTTTGCCATGTTTCCCGCGTAATGTGCCATGCTTTCTGCGTTTTCCAAGAGCTACTAGTACAAGACCTACTCGATGAAGAGCTTCTTGAGGAAGAGCTACTTGATGGTTTTACTGTTCGACCTTGAAGCAAACTATAGGTTTTCCTTTGCACAACAGGAACGAAATTATAATCTCCGTCGAAATCATCGGAATCAAAGTCGCTCTGGTCTGAGTGCACCGGTGAAATGTGATATTGCCTTTGGTTGGATTCTGTAATAGGTTTAACATTACTAATTACTGACCTAACCAAAGGTCACTATTTACGTCAATTTCTTGAAGTACTTCGATGACTCGTAAATGATGAAAGTATAGGTGCCGGTTGTACTTTCGTAAGATCACTGTTCTGTATCTGGGCACCAGGTTCATTATTTGTACTCACCAATGGGAATAACGACGGTGAAGAGTTTTCCTGCACGCCATCCTCAACATTTGCTGCCATAGCAACAAGTAATTAAGTAATTATTAACATAGGTAATTGACGAAATGAACAAGAATATTACGAACAGTGTGGTAACTCTAAATTTATAAAATAGTTAGTATTTAGTAAGCCTGTTTAATAACACTGCTGCACTTTTTAAATTAGTTATTCCTATACGGTGATTGACAAATAGATAATGACTAATAAATGTTTTACAAACAACAAAAAAATGGTTTAAATTTATGATTCAACAAAAATGTAGCATGTCAAAAATAATGAATTGAACCAATAATAGTGTTGTTAGTAAAAATATTATTTTAAAACGTGCTTGTGTAAATCAGTAACAGTGTAATAAGTAGAAAAACAACAATGTTATGGTTAGGTTCAAATCAACAAAAATGCAATAACTCAAAATATAGATATGCAAATTACATACCTAATTTAGCAATAACTTGGAAACTCGAAATGATAAGCAAAGCAACACGTACGTTCCCGATCACTATTGGCCGCAACTAAAAATGGCGCCATATTGTGAGGGCGATAATGACAGTCGGTCAGTCATGAATAACGTCTTAGGGCGCCATCTCTTATTCATTTTTTGCACTATTAAAACGACGGTTTTATTGACTTGTAGGGAATTGAATTTTACATCTAGATATAGTGTTATGTCAAATTCGAAATATTTTGAGTTACGACACTATTGTATTATTTGTGCGATATGTTAATTTTTCAAATTTTTCGTAATTTCGCAAATAAATTAAAAAGTAAGTATTTTATCAAAAAATAACATTCCTACTATAGCTTATAAAAAATGGAATTATGTATGTATGAGGTCTGTAAACACAGTAGAAGCAGAGTTGTAGCTAATGAAAAATGTGTTCTTATTCGTCCATTTCCAAATCGAATATTTTAACGTAAAATAACCAAAAATTAAGCATTTTTGTGGGAAAACTCATCACATCTTTTTAAAAGTGTTTAAAAAAGCTTTCTTCGCATTCTTCGGTAATATGTTGAAGGTCTATGTCCCAGTCTGGTTTCATATTAAACTGAAACCATCTTGTGTAAAGAAATCACAACATCCATGGAGACTGATCAAGTTTTCACGTTATCTTTATTAGGAACATCTCCAAATAATTGATCCAGTAATTCAAAGGAATGATTACTTCTCTCACACAGAAAATGTGCTCCTCTCCATGGCATGTGATAGGAGAAAACGCATAAGAGAGCAAGGTCTGCGGCGACTTTTGAAGACAAGATCGGAACTCATAAAGTTTGGGCCACACATATCCGCAACTAGTCCGCACCGCGTCCGAGCCAGCATGGCCAACGGCCATTGGCAAGCCTTGCAGAGACAGCATGGCCATTGGCCAGCCATGCTGGCTCGGATGCGGTGCGGATATGTGTGGCCCAACCTTTAATGGTATACGAAATATCCTTGTTTTGAAGCATAACTTTAATGCCAATGACAACATTGTTATAATTAACTGAAAGGAAGAAGGTATTACTGAGCCTTCTCTTAAAAAACCTATAACTGACGAGGACTTAAAAAAGTATACTAGTGAAGCAATAGACCCTGGTTGGAAGGTGCAGTGTGTAGACTTTCCGTGTTGTCCTGTCATACACAGGCAGTGGAAAGAGTTATAAATTTTGTGACTGAGTCATCTCTTAATGTCTGTTGTCTTGAAACAAGAAATGGCTTTGTTAGAGAATAGATTGCTTCCCAAAAGAATTTGCCTAAGTTTGAGAAAAAAAATCACTTTGTATAAGTAGCAAGAGGAATAGTATAACTAAAGAGATCTTATGGCAATAAGTATATCTTGCGTTTTCTAACAACATATTATTCATAGTCTTTTATGAGTATTTCGATGTAACTGTTCTAGTTATTATTCATAAACCAACTTTGTTCTTCTTCACTTGATAATGGTGAATTTATACCATTTATCGTTGAATATTTTTAGTAAAGTGATATATAAAAATATATTACTAAAATTTTATCATACAATTCAAATTTAAGCACATATTATGTCTATTTATTGAACTTATCATATTGTTGGGAAATCGTAACATAAGCATTATTTACTAAACCAGTGGATCCAAATTTATGTACCACGGTGTGAATAGGCTTCTAGATAAGGTGATTATGCTACCGTCAAATGGGCAAACTTTTGTCTGCATATTTTTGCGTTCTGTCCTGTAATTAACATTCAATTTGACAGAAAGTTGAAACATAACAACACAAAAAAATAAGGTGATAAAAATGATGCCAACTATTTCAGAATATTAAGTAATTCAGGCTAAAAAAGAATTACATAAAACATAAATAACGTTATAGAATAATTTATAGGGTAGGTGGGGGCAAAAGTACGCACGGGGCAAAAGTACGCGCTTACATTTTTCAGTAACTTCTTATATTATGTTGGCGACAACATCTTGTGGCATATGTTTGTACTACTCAGTAGCATTAGATGAGAAACTTTGGCGCAATCAGGGCGAATACAACAACAAAAATGAAGTAAAAATTATTTTTGTACCTTTTGATCTAATTTTTCTTAAAAATTGATTGATTCTAATTCTTAATCTCTCAAACTCTGATTATTATTGGTTAGGCAAATTGAAAGTTTATTGTTAGAAGACTTCTCCTACATGACAGTTTGAAGTTCACATGTGCATAGTTTCATATTGAGGTTAGATATATTATTGGTTGCGGGATGGGGCAAAAGTACTCACACAAATGGGGCAAACGTTCGCAGTGCGGACCTTTGCCCCCAGTGAGGTAGACTTGGCAAATGCATGTTTCAAGTCAATCTTCAAAGTGAATATCAAGTTGAACTTGATATTCTATCAGCTAATCTTGTCTCAATTGCAAAATGTCTCAAATCCTCAAAAGTACGCACATGAGTACTTTTGCTCCATTGGGTGGGACAAAAGTACGCATTTACATTTTTCTTTTCAAAAAGTTATCACACAACAAAAATAATATTGAAGAATTTCCATTTGCCTAATATGATTACAAAATGTATCAATTTCACTTTCATCTATACTCTGTGCCAATTCAAGCATTACGAAATTCACTAGAGATGAAAATTTAGAGAATGCGTATCTTTGCCCCCATCTACGCTATATTAATTTTTAATTGTAAATAGTATCCTTACCCTTTTATTGGTGAACCAAAAACTGTGTGTACCTACCTGAAAAAAAAACACATATTTAAATACTTGTGGTACTGAATGCTAATATATTTGTAAGATGACTATTTTAAATTATCCAACATAATTAACATGCACTTAGCGGATACTGAGTTGCTGAGAGTAACTGTTTGTCGATTTAAAAAGATAATGTCTCTGGCAAGTGCAATTTATCGATCCTCTGCTTTTGTCACCACTTATTTTACACTGGTTGGTTAAAAATGGTTTTAAATAGTAAATGTCAATTGGGTACGTAGTCTAGAATATCGGCAAGAAAAGGAAAATAATGTACTACGTATTAATAGAAACGAACAAAGAAAATCTACATTATATAATGTTATTCAAATAACAATAACAATTAAATAACAATTTCAGTTCTCATACTTTTTGGTGAAAAGTTTAAATTAGAGGACAGATTGAGCAAAAACGGTTCCCGTTTAAAATCAAAATGACGGCTAACGCAACGGCGGAATTCAGTCGAAATTCATCAGAATTTGCATCTGTCACTTCAGGGGTGCCTCAAGGTTCGGTTCTTGGTCCTCTTCTTTTTTTAAATATATATTTCCGACCTGTATAAATCTTTAAATAATTTGAAATTGCATTCTTTTGCAGACGAGACACAACTGTATTTCTCTTTTGAACACAACTCTGTAAATCAAGCGTCACAAAAAATAAATCAAGATTTGGAAGCTACTTGTACTTATTCCACTAGACATAATCTTAAACTAAATGCTAAAAAATGGAATTCTTTGTTATATTGTTCAAAAAATTATAACACCACTGTTCAGGCTGATTTAAAACTAATTATAAAAAATGAACCTCTAAAAAATGTTAATAGTTGCAGGAACTTAGGAGTCATAATATGACTGTACGCTAGGATTTCAAAAGCACGTCACCCTTTTAGTAAAAAAGTACTATTTAGTTATGCGTCAACTGTATAGAAGTAAAGGCATTTTAAACTTTAAATTGCGTACGTTATTTTGTGAAAGTATGGTAATGTCAATTCTTAACTATGGACTCTTGGTATTTTATCCTTGCTTAGATCAAGTTACGAAATTAAGGTTGCAAAAAATTCAAAATAATTGTTCCAGATTTGTCTTTGGCATAAGAAAATTTGATCATGTATCATGCAAAATAAAAGAACTTCAATGGTTAACCATAGATAATTTATACAAATATCACCTCGCCTCTTTGATATATCGAATTATTTCGTCTTAAAATCATATTTATTTAAGGATCAAATTAGTATTTCGTGGAGATGTTCATTATTTGGATGTGGAATATCCTCATATTCTGATGCTGCCAAGATATAGACTAGCAATTTTCCAGCAATCGTTTACTTACAATGCTGTTTTAGTGTTTAATAGTTTAAAAATAAATTTAAGAGGTAAATCTCTTGATTTCATGAAGCGGCATTATAAGAAATTTTTACTACAATCGCAGTAACGTTATTATTATTATATAGTATATATTTGTCGTTATTGTTATCATTATTTTTGTTTGTATTTAACATTCGCGTATCATTAAATTTGTCACATAACATCACAAATTATTTTCTTTTTATTATTTTTCTAGTAGCCACATGACTATTTCTATCATTTCAGTATTATATTATTGTTTATGTCAAATTATAAATCACTTTATTTCAAATTATTTCAACTAACTTTGTAAACTTAAAGTTAAGTGGAAGATAAGTGGTTAAGTACCTCTAGCTAGTAGGTCTGGATCCCGCGTATGAAAAAAAAGTTGATTAATAGCAAGCTGAAAATTTGTTAATAGCTTAAGGGTGTCTAGTCGAATAAACTTTGATATATGGGAACACTGAAACAGGGGTAGTTTTAATTGTGGAACAGGTTAAAAATTTGGAACGGTCACAGCACGAAAACGGCACATTTATTTTGTCCGACAGAACAGACTTAAACTCTCCGAACAGAGATTAAACTCTCATGAAAAAATCAGACTGCTATTTATTAAGTGTCATAATTCCTGTCATTTGACATATTCTACATGTTCCACTCATTAAAACGCCCATTTGGTGATAAATAGCAGTCTGATTTTTGCATGAGAGTTTAATCTCTGTTCGAAGAGTTTAAGTCTGTTCTGTCGGACAAAATAAATGTGCCGTTTTCGTGCTGTGACCGTTCCAAATTTTTAACCTGTTCCACAATTAAAACTACCCCTGTTCCAGTGTTCACACATATCAAAGTTTATTCGACTAGACACCCTTAAGCTATTAACAAATTTTCAGCTTGCTATTAATCAACTTTTTTTTCATACGCGGGATCCAGACCTATAGACTTCGCCTCATGTATCTCGTGTTGGTAAATTTTTACAGACTAAATAAAGGCAATTTATTATTATTATTATTTTAACTTTATACTACTGTTGACCTTCCCTAAAGATTAGAAAAGTAAAATTTGGGGCAGCTCGGCATGCAAGGTTAGGCCTGTTATTCGTCTAACCCGACTGAACTAATAATAGGGTTAATGAAAGAGTTTTTTTTGCAAAATTATACCAGTTAATTTTGGTGTTCCATCAAAATAATACTAATTAACAGCTCTTTATTAGTTTACCTTTTATGATTACTCTTATTCCCTAATATAAGATAAGTCTAGTGGATGTTCAAGAAAATATCTTTTAATTCGTGCGATCTCTGTATTAATCCCAATAATAGTCTACCGTTTTTTGTAAATTGGACATTTACGAAATCTTCAATTCGTGATTAAATTATAAAAGATTGTCGAAGAATAAAATAACCCCAATTGAAATAGGAAAGTGGATTCGATCCTTTCTGGAGAGCTAAACTTCCTTCCTTCTCCTCTCGAACTTAGCACTTTCTGCTCTGCTCTAAATATTTATATTCGCAAAGATAATGGCTGGTAATCGGCCCAACTCAATTATTGGATCCAAATACAAGCGTCGTACATTCTCCAAAATTGATATCCTGCTCCTTCGATAAATCAAATTACTGTGAGTCTTGATGAGTTTTGGACAAGAAATAAGATGGAGTGTCTCAGAACCGTATTAAGTCGACCCGTTTCTGCAATAATTTAATTTAATTTTTTACTGAGCGGTATTTTCGTAGCTAAACTTTACAAAATTGCTTTCGTTTCGTTTTACACTATTTTTACTGCTGGTATTTACACAAACTCTGCTGGAAAATAATATGCCGGATATGTTCATCTTGAAATCTAAATAATAATTTCCTTATACATTTTGTTTTAAATACATTTATTTTTTTCTTTATTGCTAAGAGATAAACTGATAGATAATTAAATTAATAGTAAATAAACAACTTTATCTTCATAAAAATTATACAGTATGGTGCAAATGAAGGGAATAAATTCAGTTTTTCGTGAATGGACAATTTGGGAAATAAATCCCGAAACAGGTCGATTTATATTTTTTTTATTTATCTTAATGCCTCAACAACTAACGGCCATTGGCATCGTACAGTTGATTTTGCAATCAGTTAGGTCCTAGTGTAGTGTGTAGTGTGTGTATTGAGTAAGTGTCTTGTTACTTTGAAAAGTTGACTTCATTTTTTTACAAAGAAACGCTAATTGTATCCGAACGTCTGCAGTCACTCCGGTGAGTACTGATTCCACAAGGATGGAAATTATTTTCACTTATTAATTTTTGATCGGATTTGTCGGTCTTGACTGTCCAGTTAGCTGGGGCGCAGTCAATCGACAAGTTTAGTGGATTTGCGATTTGCGGTCGCTGGTTCCAGCCTCAGCTAGGTCATGAAATTTATAAAAGGCCAACGCCGTAGTATAAAACTCAATAGACTCTACGGCTTGGTCTGGATAAACTGGCGTCGGATCGGCCTATGGAAGAGCGGTACGACAAGGGATAAGGCTTGCTGCTTGGTGATACTCCTTCATAGATCCCTACCGAAGGGCGTTGACGCCTATGAACGGTGTATATATATATAATTTTTGATAAATTAAAAATTTCCTACCCTGATGAGATTCGAACTCACGACTTCTTAATACAAAGGTAGGGTCTCTTATCACTGAGCCACAGACAGAGTGATTTTTATTTTTAAGTTATGTTGTTTTTGGCATATACTATCGTACTAGTGAAGTCATCCAACTGGGCGGGATGACGTAATCGATATTTTTTTTTTAATAAGAATAAAGTTCATGTACTAGCTCATTTAAAAGGTAATTCAGTTCTCTATTCAGTAGTGTAACCATAATATAATTATATCGGTTGGCAAAAAATATTTCTAAATTAAATTAATTAATATAAAAATAAGAATTTATGTAATTTATTTAATTCAAAATATATTTTACTGCTGTCAGAAAACAGAAATAGATGTTGAAGCTGCCACTCACCTTCATCTTGGAAGTTTGAACATTTAATTTAAGCTATAAGTAATATTTACGTTGTCAAATACCTAATCATTTTCTTTTCATTTTCTGAGAGCAGTAAAACATATTTTGAATTAAATTAATTACATATATTCTTATTTTTGTCAAATAATTTAATTTAACAAACCCATCTTTGGACACACTGTGTAAATTTTTATGTTAATATTTATATTGTTGAATACAAAATTGAACAACCTTTTAAATGAGGTAACACACACCATTTATTTTTATTTAAAAAATCATAAATTACGTCATCACGTTCAGATGGATGACGACATCAGTATGATATAATATATGCCAAAAAATCGTAATTTGAAAATAAAAACTTCGACCGGATTTGTTTCCAAAATCGCCACTTTACGAAAAAATGAATTTATTCCTTTCATATTGAACCATACTATGTATCACAAAAAAATGACAAATTATACCTATCGTCTATATAGCAGACGTGGACAAACATTCTGTAGGGAGGGCCAGATAAACAAAAAAAAATAATCGAACCTAACAAACCAAAAAGAATCTTTTAAGTAATAAACTTAATTTTTGATTTTCTCATCACTTTTACATATGCTACACTGGTAATAAACCGCATTAACAGCTACAAATTATAGCACGTTATAGTATATTAAGTACGGAGAACGGTAAGGGTTTTATACCGATCGAAGACAATTGTTTGGAGGAGAAGCGGAGCGACGACTTAAATTATTGTCTGAGATCGGTTACCCTTAACGTTCGACATACTTATAACGTGTTTTGTACGATTGATACCATTATAAATTATAAAATTAAACATTTTCGTCATATTGACTAGTTTCATTCATTTTATCAAGATAGATACTTTGGTTGTTAGGTAGTAACTAGGATGCATAACAACAATGGAGAATTGAGTTTTTATTTAGTTGTCAATAATTTTAAGTACAATTTTGATTATTATAAATTAAAATATGAGCGAAAGTGAATTTGAAGAAATTGAACGGGCTTGGGAAGAAACTTGCCCAAACAAGTGGGATTTAATTAAATAATTTAACAAATTGTACCATAAGTTTCAATATTAATAAATAATTCGTTAGTTTTCTTTATTCTTTCAAAAAATAAATTAAAATTAAGAAATTTTTTAACTCGACGGTAAGTGAATTACTTACCGTCGAGTTGGAGTACTTACAGTCGAGTTGGATTACTTACCGTCGAGTTGCTAGTAAATGTCACCTACTGACATAAAATCTGTCACGGTAAACAGTCAACAATGATCAATCGTGCAAAAATATGTTTTAGACATATATAAAGGCATTATGTGGCACATGAAACTATAACTGAGCTTCTAAATTTTTTTATAGTCTAATACAGTGGTCGGCAAACTTTTTAGCCAAAGAGCCAAATATAAACACTACAACAATTAAAAAAAAATGGGAGCCAAATCTGCTTGTTCAGCAAACTTTTATTACGCTAAATAAAACTAAAGCGTCTAGTCAGTCGGTGAAGATAGTGAAAAATGCTTCCAGCGATATTCCAAAAATAAAAGAACCACATGTTCTACATCAAAAAGTATTTGACCAAAAAAATGTTTAAACTCCCAGTCTTATCCATAACCCCCAAAAAATTAAAATGTGTTTTCGTTTCTTGGCGATATATATCTTATTTTCTAATCATCATAGAAACTTCTATTTTCTTTCGTTTTGTACGGTTTTATTTTCTACAACAGCGTATTTTTTACAAAATTTTTGGTGCAAAATCCATTTTTTTTTGAATGTTGATATGTAGAACCGAAAAGGGAAAGAACAGCAAACTTGAGCTTTTTTAGCTGATCATAAGAATCAGGAATATTATTCCAAGTGTTGAAAATGGTCATGTCTTCTTTCTCCAGGTCATTCAAAGCAGACAACTTTTTGTGTTGTAAATATTTTTTTCTTTTCCAATATTTCCAATGTAACACAAAGACGTTCGCATTTAGAGCGCCATACCTTCTTCTTTTTTAAATCCAGAAATTGTATTTTAAAGTTATTAATGCTAATTTCTAAAGGCAAAAATTTCAACTCGGTTGTTGTAGCAATAAGAGGATTTTGACAAATGTATTTGTTTGTAAGTTTGATAAAAGCTAATTTATCAGAATAAGCTGTAATGTTTTTCCTATCAAATTTTTTAAGTAAAATATTATTGTGCTTTCCTTTGATATTTGTGCCAGAGGAGCCAAAGAGCCACATGCGGCTCCGGAGTAGCACTTTGCCGATCACTAAGTCTAGTAGAATGTCGAATGAGCTGATTCGCAGTAGTGCTGAAAGATGATCAGACAATCGGTTTCTAATGCTTAAAAGCTTCATAGTCCAAAACACCTGTTTATAGATATAGGTAATAAGATGAAAACATCACCATTACTTTCT
Source organism: Diabrotica virgifera virgifera (assembly GCF_917563875.1). NCBI lineage: Eukaryota > Metazoa > Arthropoda > Insecta > Coleoptera > Chrysomelidae > Diabrotica > Diabrotica virgifera. Next base: position 70,049,004 of record NC_065443.1, on the reverse strand, counting down.
GAATGTGAGATTTTAGATTTGTGAAACTAGATTTTAACAGGGTCTTACAGAACTCAACTTTAGAAATATTTAAATTAGGTCTATTCGAGGAGCGCATCCTGAAGTTACCCAGAGGGAGAACGCCAGAGTCAGAGTTTGAACAAGTTTGAGAAAAAGTGAACCATTATTTCTTATTTATTCTTACTGCCATGTGATATTCGTAAGGTTATTTTTTAATACTTACATATAAAATTCAAGTATTTGTATAAAAACATTCAGTGATATTGATCCCAATTAATGCGACACACATTTTTCAACTTGTCAAAGTGAGCAGCACAGTTTAGCAAATATTTAGATGTAGATATTAATCAAATATTAGTTAGAATTATTTATAAATACAGTTTTATACATGAAATGATTTTACCGAAGTAAACTCGAGCGCTTAAATTTGCCGACTTGTGTTCTCGTCGTGACAATTTGACATTAGATGTGGAACTAAAACTTTACTATGGATATTTTCTTAAATGTGACAATTGTCAAAACTAGGAAACTGGTTGCAATTAAACAGAAACATTCTACTTAAAAAATTCCCACTGTAATTTTGTACAGTAGAAAATTACCGCTGTAATAATAATCTGATTGGCAGAATTAAACACGTGATGAAAAATCTTACTACACGATTGGAAATCATTAAAAAATAACAGCTGTAATTTTTATTCTTGTAGGTTTCTATTGGTCAAAATCTCTATGAATGAAATAATCGCGTTAATTTCATTAAAACCTGAACACAATAAGATAAATTTGAAATAAATTAGTAAATAATATCTAAATATTAGTTTATTGCGTGTATTATAATATTCGCACCCTCAGTGCAAGACTGCAGTAAGTCAAAATAAGTAAGTTTCGAGATAAAGACGATTTTGTTTATTTTCGTGCTAATATCGGTGAAATAAGACACAAATTTTAAGAAAAATTAACATTCAATTATGATTTTGCCTGCTCTTCAGCCTATATTACATTAACCAAAAATAGAAATTCAAATAAAATAATATTAACGCAAAAAAAATTAGGAATTTCAAAGTTACAATACTTTTGCACGGAAAAAATTGTTAATCACTACACATTTAGTATTAGAATTTCAAAGTCACAACAGTTTTGCACGAAGAAAATTGTAAAAAGCGTAGACACATTTACTTTTACAGTAAAACCTGTGTTACCGGTCACCTGCCAACAACGGCCACCTGTACTAACGGCCGGTTTAAAAATTACCCAAACCAATTATGTACAGTAAAACCTGTGTTAACGGCCACCTGTCAAAACCGGCCACCTGAACTAGCCGGCCAGCTTCAAATTTCCCCAAACCAAACTTTTTGGACTACAATACCTGGTATTAGCGGCCACCTTTTTATATCGGCCAATAGTTCTGTCATTTTTAGTGACCGTTATTGACAGGTTTTAATGTATATCTAGACTACAAAACTGGCATTACCGGCCACCTTTCTATGTCGTCCAATAGTTCTTTCATTTTTAGTGGCCGTTGTTGACAGTTTTTACCGTAGTTGTTGTACTCTTCTCGTACATCATCTTGTGCCAAAATATTTTTATAAAACTATGGTGGGCTTCTGGTATCATACCCGAATGGCATAAGTATACCAAATCTTTTTTTTGGCCATTTGAATTTTTGGCTGTTCTTTGGCAAGTTTTCTGAGAATAGATATTTTTGACCTCTCAGTATTGTCAATACACAAGTTTTAACATCACTGTTTTTCCTTTTAAAATGCAATGGAAAATAAATATAATACAGCAAAACCTGTGTTAACGGCCACCTGTCAAAACCGGCCACCTGAACTAGCCGGCCAGCTTCAAAGTTCCCCAAACCAAAATTTTTGGACTACAAAACCTGGTAATAGCGGCCACCTTTTTATATCGGCCAATAGTTCTGTCATTTTTAGTGACCGTTATTGACAGGTTTTACTGTATTACACAAAGGACATAAAATTTACATGAATATATTGGTCTCGAAAATCTTTGTTTATTGTCTCAGCCGTTAATGGATTACGTAGATATTAAAATTAAACACCACAGATATAGATATTAAAATAACAAATATCTTACTTTTTTCATTGCTTGTTATCGAATCCGTTGCAATGTTCCGTGCAAAACTGTTGTAACTCTGTTACATTAGAGTTACAACAGCTTTGCACGGAACTTATGTTCAAAAACGCAAAATAGTTAAACTGTTGTTGTTGTAATATTTAGCCCATTAAGCATTTGAAAGTTACTAAAGTTTTACAGGGGATAGATATGCATGTTTACAATCGAATTCCATGATTACTTCATTTTCATAAAATTTTGAGTTACTGCAGTCTTGCACTGAGGGTGCGATATTATAAAGCCATATTAGAAAGTGTTCTACTTTACCGCACTAGGTCGGGAAAGTGCAACTTTCGGAAAGGAAATGCGTGCTGGAAAATGGCTGTTTTAGCACGAGAAAAAATATTTTTACCGCTTAACCTTTCGATAACTAACCTTTTTTTTGTTAGACGGATGACCAACAGGGGTCAAAACGACCCCGGACAAAAATGACAATAGACGAAAAAATTAAATTGATTTAAGAAATAAAATAATCTAATCGTAATTTTAATGTTACTATTTAGCCCAGTAAAATTCGGCGATTTCGGCCCAAATTCGGCGATACCGTGTAATTTTCAGGGGCAACTCCGAATTGCATGAACAAAAGATTTAGCATTAAAAATAAGCAAGTTACGCTCAAAATAAAAGTGGTCCTCTTTTTTTTTGTAAAACATCATGAATATCTCGCCGTGTTTAGCTCCCCAAATGAAATTAATCGCTACCGCTTTACAAACAATTTACTTACCTATCTATTTTTTATATGATCTGTCAGTATCACCGGCTTAAAGTGTTTATTTGTGAAAGAGTTATAATTGAGAAAGCTTGAATGGGTCACTAATCACGAGTGTATGCAAATTTTGAACAGCCATATCTTAACCAATTTTTGTCTTACGGAGAAACAAAATGAAACTAGCATATTTATAATAGCAAAACCTACATTTTTTTACTTTTTAAGATTTTTCTTATCACGAGTACTTTTTAAGTTATTTTGAAAAAATTTTATTTTTCAAAAATTTTTAGAATTTTTTTTTAATATAAAACCAAATGTTTTCAAAAATAAACACTCCAAACCAATCAAACTTACAGATCATATAAACAATACACATACAGTTAAAATAGATGGTAAAGCCAAACGATTAATTTCACTTAGGGTGCTAAATTGGGGAGGTTTTCACGATTTTTTTTACCAAAAAAAAGGGGCCAACTTTATTTTTTTTAGGTAACTCGTTTATTTTTGATGCTGTAAACTTTTGTACAAAACAAATAATAAGCTTTTTTTCGATACTTTCAAAATGTTAATAAGGTTTTCCCGAAAACGCTTCTTTCTTCGGTGATTTCGCGTTGAATTTTTCGATTTGGACTTAGACGAATAAAAACGTATTTTTCATGAGCTACAACTTTGCTTCTACTCAATTTGTAGACTTTACTGGTACACCATATTTTTCATTTTTTTATAGGCTACACTTTTGTTAAAAATATTTTTTTCGATAAAATATTTATTTTTTGAGTTATTTGGGAAAAACTGTCTGAAAACGTAGTTTTTTTGTCGAAAAAACAACATTTTAAATCGCGAATAACTCGAAAAGTATTAACTTACGTAAAAAACTTTATAGAACAAAAGGTGCTTAAAATAAGTAAATTTATCCATTTCCGGCCTTATTTTAAAGACGCGTTTTTCAACCCCCGAGAAGGGGTAAACGTCACCCCCCAAAGTAAAAGCAACCAACGGCACAAATTCAACTTTGAAGTGGAGGGTAAGTAGAACCTAAATACAAATTTTCATGCAATTCGGAGTTGCCCCTGGAAATTACACTCCAAAACGGTCATTTATTGGGCTAATTGTATCAACAAGTGATAAATAAACATTAGTAAAACATATTTTTAATTATTTCAACTGAATAAAAACAGAAATCATCGTTCTGAACTTACAAATAAAGACATTTTAAAATATTGTACTAATTTACGTCTCGTCACAGGTTTAACAAACAATTGTTTTTCAATATTGGAATGTTTCTTACAAACAATTCCACATAATAGACGGTATTTACTTAATATAAAATTGAAACATAAAAGGCCAAGGGAGTTGGTCTTTGACCCCAAATTCAGAAAAAAAATTTTTTTCGCAAAATATAGGGATTTTTTTTATTACAAAATATGACTTCATCTAGAATGATATTAAAGTCAAATAAAAAAATAATGATAAATAATAAATGATGGTTTTGCTTGTTCAATTGCTTGGTCAATTTGTTAAAAAAATATTGAGTTTAAAATTGAAAATATTTCTGAATTTATTAAATAAAAACATGCATTGGGGTCAAAACTTACCCCCCCCCCTTGTCATCCGAAGGTTAACTGCAAAGAGTTCCTTTACCTTCGTTGTGATTAACTTAGAAGCCCACTGGATGTGATTGTCATTAAAATCACCACCAATTCTAAATCCTTTGCCATGTTTGTTCAAAGTAGATCTAAGGAAGCAAAGGTTAAAAAAAAAGCAATTATGAAAACGACCAATTTTCAGAAATGCATCATACTGTTTTCCTTTTGTTTAAAACGTTTGCAAATATAGATGATACATTTCTCGAATAAAGTTTTGAAGTTAAATAAATCATAATCTGTCTACGCTTTTGTTTGTAATTTATATCTGTAGAAAGATAGACATTACCACTGTCTCCATTGTGTGTACACTCCATTTTAGAAAGTAAATTCTCGTTTATATCCGCAACATTTTGCTTCTCTTCTAGGAAAGAGGCCAAAAAATATTTCAAGAGATATTTTACAGTTGAGGTAGAGGAAAAGCGTTGAGTATTCACACGTTTTTCCTTTTTCCCTCCATTAGTGGAGTAATGCCGCGGTCTGTGTATATTTTAGAGTGAATTTCCTTATTTCTTCCTTTCTTGCAATGATCTCATTCAGGGGCGGACTTAATAATTTACCATTCAAAATACTGAAAGTAATGGTAATGTCGGTAATGTAGGTATACGCATCGGAAAAGGGGGGTATTTTTAAAAAGAGACGTAATTTCTTAAGTAATTTGTAAAATCGTCCCCAGAACTCACAAACATTTTGAAAATCTTACTTCGATCTCTACGGCTTCTGATAGTATTGATCATTACTTTCCAACAAACGTCTAATTTTGAAAATCTGTTATAGAGTATGTCTGCGTAACTTGGAACCATATGGGAAACTTTTTTATTATTAACTTTACGAAAAAAAGCTATTCTTCATAAAGTGCTCTGCATGGTCTAAGGTTTTAGATCTTTTCAATCATCAGATATCAAATTTTATCAACATTATGTCAAGAAATATGAATTTCTCTCAAGAGGAAAGTACCTTTATATTTCACAATATCGAAAATTGTTATTAAGAAAAAATTGTTTGGAATTAAAAATTATGCTATAATGTGCAATTACATTGTTCTAATTAAAAAAAAATTGAAATTCTTTTTCAAATTACGGATACGCAACATCTTTGTATTAGGATAAGTCCAAAAAGGTATTATCGATTACGTCATCACGCTCAGATGGATAACGTCACTAGTATTATATATATGCCAAAAAGTCCTAATTTAAAAATAAAAATCAACCTGTCTGAGGATTTCTCTTGAAATTTGCCCATTCTCGAGATGATGAATTTATGCCAACTCAAATGTCCTCACTTATACTACAGTGTCGCGCCCGCTTGATTAGCAATTAAAAACAAAGAGGTTTCCGATATCGTATTGCAAAAAACTCTTTGGGATTTCATCAATCAATGTTTAAAGAATATCTACCTACCTTGGCAACTTTGAAATTTTTAGATAAATGTCCGATTTAGGGTTAGGAATGGCCGATTTCGCAATTTTCAAAATTTTCAATCGCTTATATAAAAAAAACTATTAACTTAAAGGTAGACTTCCGCACCAAGCGACCGAGATAGGAGACCGCGACAGGCGACAGATAGGCGAGGTTTCCCCACGACTGCTCTCAATGCAATTATATCAGGGTAGTTCTGCAGCCCGCGACCGAGACCAGCGACCAACTATCGTCTATCGCGACCTATCTGTCGCTTGTCGCGGTCTCCTGTCTCGGTCGCTTGGTGCGGAAGTCTACCTTAAGAGAAAAATAACTAAAGACCTTTTCTGTTTGGAATGATTCAAAAAACTTAAAAAAAAATTTTCGATGCAAAAAAAAATAATTTTAGGAAAAACCCCTAATTTTTCCCCTCGCCTGGAAAGGTCTTATGCTCTTCAGAATCGCATGGCATTGTACACATTTCTTCTAAATGACTTACTCAAACACATACTTAAATTTAAACCTTACAGGAGAAAGTTTATTTTACCCCCTAAACTTGCACATTTCGATTCACCTGGTAGATACACGTGCACCGCTGATGACTGCCAGGTTATGGTTTTTAGCCTTGGTCTGCTATGAATTATCACTAGACAAATTTCTAGCCTTACAGGACGACCGTTAGTCGGAGGGTTCACTAGCTCTTAGACTATAAAATACAATTATAGGATACCAAATTTTATCAATTTTATACGAGGTATGTCAAAAAATATGAATTTCGCTCAACAGTAAAGAACATTTATTTTTTAATTAGAAGAAAATTTTCCACAGGGCGGACTTGATAACTTACCATTCGTGTTACTGAAAGTAATGGTAATGTAGGTACACACACACATCGGAAAAGCGTGATATTTTTCAAAAGAGACGTAATTTCTTATGTAATTTGTAAACTCGTCCCCAAACTCCAAAAAATTTTGAAAATCTTACTTCGATCTCAGCGGATTCTGATAGTATTGATCAATAACTGTTATACAGTGTGTCTGCGTAACTTGGAGCCATATGGGAAACTTTTTTATTACTAACTTTACGAAAAAAGCTATTTTCCAGAAAGTGCTTTGCATGGTCTAAGGTTTTAAATCTTTTAAATCATCAAATATCATCAAATTTTATTAACATTATGTCAAGAAATTTGAATTTCGCTCAAGAGGAAAGTACCTTTATATTCCACAAAATCGAAAATCGTTATTTACCCGGGAACAGTCGCGCGTTAGATTTTATCTAACAATAGAATATAATTTTGAATGTACAACAAATTTTTATTTTATAGTATTTTTAGTTACTTGGTATGTTAGAAATATTATTTTTAACAAGTATTAATGCTAATTGGTTCTCACCAAAGCCATAAATTCCACAAAAAGAGAAGAACAAAAAGAAGAAGAAATTTTTTTTAATAAACCTACGCATTACTACAGCCTTCTTCGAGGCACTTACGAGTAGAAAATTATGTCACAAAATTTGTCATTGAGTTATTACGAAAAAGGGTAAAATGTTAGATTTTTTCTAACGGCGCGACTGCTCACGGGTTAAGAAAAGTTGCTTGGAAATAAAAATTATGTTATAATATGCTATTATGTACATTGTTCTAATTAAAAAAAAATGAAATTATTTTTCAAATTACGGATACCCAACATCTTTTTATTACCTTAAGTCCGTTATTATTAATTTTACGAAAAAAAGTTATTCTTTATAAAATGGTCTGCATAGTGTAACAACTAAGATACAATTATAAGATATCACATTTTATCAATTTTATACGAGGTATGTCTAAAAGTATTAATTTCGCTCAAGACTAAAGAACCTTTATTTTTCAATTAGAAGGATATTTTGCACATTAAAACACAGTTTTAAATTCCGAACAACTTTTTATAATAACAAATTTCTATATTGTGAAAAATAAAGGTACTTTACTCTTGGGCGAAATTAATATTTTTTTACATAACTCCTATAAAAGTGTTACACTATGTAGACCTTTTTATAAAAAATAACTTTTTTTCGTAAAATATGTAGAACTTTTTATATTAATAATAACTGGTATCGTAATAAAAATGATGGGTTTCCGTAATTTGAAAAAAAATCTTTTTCTTTTCAATTATAAGAATGTAATTGCATAATATAACATAATTTTCAATTCCAAATATTTTTTCTTCATAACAATTTTCGATATTGTGAAAAAAAATATAAAGTTACTTTCCTCTTGAGCGAAATTCGTAGTTTTTGACATACCTCGTATACTGTTGATAAAATTTGATATATGATGATTGAATATTAGGTTTTACACCATGCAGAGCACTTTATAAAGAGTAACTTTTTTTTTCAATAAATTGATAATAAAAAAGATTCCCATATGGTTCCAAGTTACGCACACACCATTCAAATATATACCATATACCATTAAAAAGTTACCGAGCTCAGAATCCAAAAAAGGGAAAATGTTAAAGTTGCACCAAAGTGAATGTTTTTTATGATTCAGAACTGGGTAGGTACAATAGGGCAGGTCATATTTTTTGGGTGAATATATCCCAGGTACAAAGAGAGATAGGAAAACTGAATACACCAAATTAGTAGAGCTTAAGTTTAGCTATCAAATGATGCCTAAGTTGTCAGGATCGGACATACAAACGGCAGCACTATATAGTCGAAAAACTGAAAAACTGAACTTTGAAAATTTTGGTTTTTCGACAATTACTCAAAATGTCCACCTAATAATTCCGCCAATAATGGAACGTTTGTATAAGAACTCCAGACGCGTCTGACAATGTTTACTTTATATCTTGGAAAATTCGCATTTTTAAGTTATAGACCTTATCAATTGATAAGGCCTATAACGCCTTAAAAGTATGATCAAATCAATTTCCGATGCCGGAAAACGCCGTTTTAAGCTAACTATATCCTATAGTACCTTCAGATACCATATTCGTTCTTGGATGCATCAAACACTACTTGTAAATACCTGTCAAACCCATGTTTAGTTATCAAAATAAGTTGAACCGTTAAGAAGTTATCGAGCTCCAAAATATAATCCATTTAAAAATTATTATCACCGAAATGGCCTATAAAATCCAAAAACAACCTCTTATATTCAGTGTATGATGTAATATTTATGAATAAGGTCTAATTAGAATACGACATTAATAAAGGGAAATAAAATTAGTGAACACAAGAAAACACGATGTATATTTCGAAATTGCATTGCAAACACCTTAGATTACTTTATACTCTTATCAATGTCCACTCTATTTGAACTTACTACCAAAGACCGCAAAGGTGTTTTATGCATAGACAAATTAATGACAGACTAAAATGTTCTCCTATTTCAGTCGAATTTGTAGGAGTTCAGAAACTCATCTGAGTTTCAAGCCGGATAGATAGAGCGGTAATTGATTCCCTTGAAGTTTGGGAATGAGTAATTCTACCTGTAGAGACGATAGCGACGCTAAAGTGTCTTTGTTTGTGGATTCGATATTATATTATCACTACAAGTGGTAAATATATTAAAGGACCTAGTTTCGTCAATCCACAATGGAGTGCTAAAATTGAAGTAACCGTTGCACCAAAGCATAGTTACATTCGTGTCGTATTCCCTATAGCACTCTAAATTATTCTCAAGTAATGTATATATTCGACTGTCTCACTAGAGTTTCTAAAATATATTTTATTAAAAATGCTTCTAAAATTATTAGCGTAGTAAATAAAGGGGATGAACCGTGAACGAAATGAACCGTGATGAACTCTTTTTTCGATAAAAAGCCTCAGCGTAAATGGCCATGGATAAGCCCAGATGGCAGTGTCAAAAATGAGATAGATTTTGTCATAACGAACAGAAAAGAAATAATTAAAAATATTGAAGTACTTAACAAATTTTCCATAGGAAGCGACCACAGATTAATCCGAGCAAGGATACAATTAAATGTCAACTTGGAAATAAAAAAGATGATCTTTAAAACACGAAAGAAGAATTGATTCCCCCAGAAAACAACGACCTCTATGAAGATATACTAACCAGACGTATACAAGACTTAGAAAACGAAATAGAAGACATCGAACTAGCAAATAATCTCATAACGAAGGCACTAAAAGAAACCGAAAGGGAGTACTGCCCGACGCGACGGTCGTGACCCATAGTAAAGAAAAATGAAGCCAAAATGCCAAAGAGTTAATAAGTAAAAAAAGAAAACTGACGGAAAAATACGACTCTAACTACACAACACTGAAGAAATTAAATAAAGATATCCACTGGTCAATCCGAAAAGAAATAAGAGAAAAAAATACAAGAGAAATAACTCAAGTAATTCAAGAAAACAAAAGTTTAAAAGTTTTGTAACGAAATACTAATAACATTGGCAACAAAAATATGTACAGAATAAGAAACAAAGACCACAGCATTGTTACGGATAGAGCCGAAATCCTTAAGGTTGTCGAATCATTTTATCGAGAAATGTATGAGAGCACCAACGCAAGGCAAGATCAGCTCCTGCCCAAAATCACAAACCAGAGATCAGAATTAATGCCAGAAGTAACACCATACGAAGTTAAAAAGACACTTTCAGAAATGAAAAATAATAAATCCCCTGGCGATGACGGAGTAGTGATCGAGGCAATCAAACAAGGTGGAAATAAAATTATCCAGGTTTTGGCCAAACTTTTCACCGAATGCCTTTACCAAGGAAAAACGCCTTCTCAATGGAACTAATTTTAGTAAATTGTAGTTGTTATTTGTTATTTATATTATGTTTTTCTTTTTACTGTATGTAAGCTTTGTCCATAAAATTGTAAAAATTTTCAGTGACAATAAAGCATATTTCTATTCTATTCTATAACAATGCAGTCATTGTTTTATTGTACAAGAAAGGTGACATAACAGATCTAAGAAACTACCGTCCTATTAGTCTGCTATCACAAATATATAAACCAATAAAATTTTCAAAAAAAGACTGGAGGCTAAGTTAGACTTCTATCATTATATTCATGGGGAAATTATATGTTCAAGATAAGCCCGGAAATGGATAAATTGACTGATTTTAAGCAACTTTCCATCTATAGAGTTTTTTATGTAAGTCAATACTTTTCGAGTTATTTGCGATTAAAAATGTTTAATTTTCGACAAAATCTACGTTTTCAGAAGATTTTTCGCAAATAACTCAAAAAGGAATCATTTTACCGAAAACAATATTTTTAGCAAAAATGTAGCTTAGAATAAAAAGAGTTGTATGTCTGGATCCCGCGTATGAAAAAAAGTTGATTAATAGCAAGTTGAAAATTTGTTAATAGCTTAAGGGTGTCTAGTCGGATAAACTTTGATATATGGGAACACTGGAACAGGGGAAGTTTTAATTGTGGAACAGGTTAAAAATTTGGAACGGTCACACCACGAAAAACGGCACATTTATTTTGTCAGACAGAACAGACTTAAACTCTTCGAACAGATATTAAACTCTCATGCAAAAATCAGACTGCTATTTATCACCAAATGGGCGTTTTAATGAGTGGAACATGTAGAATATGTCAAATGACAGGAGTTATGACAGGTAATAAATAGCAGTCTGATTTTTGCATGAGAGTTTAATCTCTGTTCGGAGAGTTTAAGTCGGTTCTGTCGGACAAAATAAATGTGCCGTTTTCGTGGTGTGACCATTCCAAATTTTTAACCTGTTCCACAATTAAAACTGCCCCTGTTCCAGTGTTACCATATATCAAAATTTATCCGACTAGAAACCCTTAAGCTATTAACAAATTTGCAGCTTGCTAATAATCAACTTTTTTTTCATACGCGGGATCCAGACCTATTGTGTGTTCGTAAAATTTATAGACCCAGAAAAAGCAAATGTGTAGCTCATGAAAAATACGTTTTTATTCGTCCAATTCCAAATCGAAAATTTCATCGTGAAATAACCAAAAAATTAAGCTTTATTTTAATTGTTTCTAAAAGTTTCACCGGTTTAGTGAAACTTTATAAAAGTTTAACCGGTTTAAAGTCAGTTTCACCGGTTTATAGTGCTTATTTTTGAAGGGGTTGTAGTTGAAAGGGCTTGAACGAGTCACTAATCACGAGTGTATGCAAACTGTGAACAGCCATATCTTAACCAATTTTTATCTTACAGAATAACAAAATGAAACTAGCATATTTATAACAGCAAAACACATTTTTTAAGCTTTGAGATTTTTCGTGTCACTAATACTTTTAAGCTATTTTAAAAAAAGTAAATTTTTCCCACATTTTTAGAAATTTTTTTTTACAATCAAATCAAATTTTTTCAAAAATAAGCACTTTAAACCGGTCAAACTTACAGATGATATATACAATACATAATATATATTTAAAGTAAATGGTAAAGCGGTAACGATTAATTTTATTTTGGGGTGCTAAATACAGGGAGATTTTCACGATTTTGTTTACCAAAAAAGGGGTTAACTTTGATTTCAGCGTAACTCGTTTATTTTTTATGCCAAAAACTTTTGTAAAAAATAAAAATAAAGCGTTTTTTAAACACTTTAAAAAATGCTAATAAATTTTTCCGAAAATAGCTTAATTTTTCGGGGATTTCGTGTTGAAATATTCGCTTTGAAATTAGACGAATAAGAACGTATTTTTCATGAGATACAACTTTATTTCTACTCGGTTTATAGCCTTTACTGATACATCATTTTTTCCGTTTTTTTTATAAGCTACATTTTAGGCCAACAAACGTCGGCTTGTCGAAAAATAAACATTTTCAATCGAAAATAACTCGAAAAGTATTGACTTACATTAAGACTCTATAGAACGAAAGTTGCTTAAAATCAGTCAGTTTATCTATTTTCCGGGCTTATTTTAAACACGCGTTTTTCACCCCCGAGGAAGGGTGACTGTCACCCATGTGACGATAATATAATTTTATCGTCTAGAGTTTGCCAATGAATTAAGTAAAACGTGCTTTTGTACCGTCTTGGACGATATAAAAGTCGGATCGAAAAGCCTAGTTGATTATTATTCTTGGAGCACTGATCGAAGAATAATAAACAACAGCGAGGTATAAGAGGTGAGTTTATGTAGGTAGTATTTCCCGACCATTTTCCGCTGTCGTTTTGGCGAGCTGAGCGAATCCGACAGTTTTCCTCTTACCTATACTTTTACCTATCCTTATACGAGCGGTGATCGTATATCCCTAATATATCTTTTCATCTGGCGAGCTGAGCGAGATTCCCTTTTCTCCTTTTCCTTATATATTTATGTCGTATTAATAAAAGCAATTCCTCTTTCACGCGATCGTCAAACTTATTTATTCATGTACAAAATATCTTCACATCGCACAGTGTGTCAATGAGCCTAGCTAGGTGGACAAAAGTCATATTCAAAGTAAAAAGAATTATTATTTGAATATTGTAAACAATACCCCAAAACATGCTACTCTAATATTTGTTTATGTCTAACACATCCAATCGTTGAGTAATAGAGCCCAAAAGTACGTATTCCCATTGAAATAGAATAAATCAGTTGAATTCGGCACATCATTTCAATCACACGAAATGATTGTTTTCCTTAATTTTTAAAGATCAATTGTTGAAGATGGCTAATGGTTATGCTGGTAAATGCTCATTTTTTCTAATCCAATAAATCTATCTAATAATCCAACAATATAAAAAAAGTTTTTATCTTGAACGAAGGAAATTCTCTTCGTTTTGAAATTTTGGAAGAGTGGAAATTACTTGTACCCTTTTGTACCCGGGCTAAATTTTCAATATATTATAGCTGCACCTTTCCCATTAATAATACTACTTATTATAACCTGCACACGCTTGCACATCATTCTTATTTTTTAGTAGTAGCATCGAAAGGTACGTATTTTTATTGCAATAGAATAAATCAGTTGAGTTTCGTTCATCATTTTTTCACACGAAATTAATTTTTTTTAATTTAATAAGTGTATCTGATAAACAAACAATATTAAAAAAACTTTGTATGATGAACGAATGGATTTCCTCCGTTTTCAAAATTTCAAATGATGGCAATGACTTGCACCCTTTTGTAGCAGGACTAAATTTGCTATATGTAATACCTGCACCTTTTCCACCGATAATAAGACTTAATATAACCAAAACACTTAAACACAACATTTTTTTTGAGATTTGAAAATTTCTGTATTGAATGCAGAGAACTTTTTCTTAGCCATAAGAGCTATTTAATGGTACTGAAAGCCATTGTACATAAAATACTTATACATAGTATGGAAGTAATCAAATCAGCATTAGTTCCACTTGGAGCGCTTTCAAAAGAAGCTCAAGAAGCAAGGAAAAAAGATTGCCGAAAGTTCCGGGAGCAATACACCAGAGACTGTTCACGTATTGCCACAATTACAGATTTACTTTAAATGTTGTTCATACCATCTGATCCACTGATAAATAGCCTCAGAGAAATTCTAAACAAAAAAGCTGGTCAATTGTACCCAGAGGTTTTAAAGTTGATTATAGCTCCTACAGTATAGTCTCAGCCTCTGTTAAATCTACTTCAAAATCAGACGAATATTTATTTATATATTTGTATTTATAATGTATTAAATATAGAAAAAATTTTTTTAAATTTTTTTATTTATTTTCTAGGCTTCTAGACCTCACTGATTCAGTTTTTAACTAATAAAATGATTTATTTTATTATCAAATTATATTATTGCTCGATACAAATGTAAATATGATGAAAAACAATTTTATCGCCAACCGTCACTAAAGTCATTCATTATTGTACTCATTTGATGCCATTTGTGGCAGTAAAGTAACACTTTATTGTACTGAAAGAAGAATTTTACTTTACCTGCCGCGATTAATCAAATTAACCGAGATTCAATGTAAGTGGTCGATGGCAGTAATCGATTATTTATTTGAGTGAACTTAAAATTGATTTACTTTAATTATTGAAATATTGTACACAATTTACGTTATTATTAATTAAATTTATGCCAAAAAGTGAAATTCTGTAGTATTTTGCAATTATATTCATATATAAAATTAATCAAAATTTTACCGATTTAGTAATTATTCAATATTGATAACTATCTATCGATTAAAAATCGGAAGCGGCATGCAGAAGTCACCTGTCATCACTGTCATATTTAAAAAATTTAAATTGAAAACTGTATTTATTATAATAAAAGTGTTATAACGAATATCAAATTATAGTACAGTAGTGCTGCTTTGGAAATGGAAGAAATTACATGAACGCCACCTGAAATACGCAAGAAATCGTTGGAGGCAGTTTCAGAGCTTCTTCCAGCAAAATCCATCGAAAAATACAATAGGCAATATGACATATTTGAAGCTTGGCGTCAAAAAAAATTGTATAACAAATTATAGTGAACGTGTTTTTTTTACTAGCATATTTCTCTGAATTTCCTAAAGAATCTCCATTCTCCATCGGCTATGTGGTCCTATTATTTAATGTTAAAGGCAACTTTGACCACAAATAAAGACATAAATATAAGCAATTATAAAAAACTTACAGCTTTTTTGAAACAAAAAGGAAGGAATTACATTCCCAAAAAATCAAAAACCCTGCCGCAAGAAGAAGTGCTAAATTTCTTATTAAATGCACCTGATAACGATTATTTTTAATGATGAAGGTAATTCAACAAAAATAAAATTACTATTACATATTATATTGTACGTAAAGTTCTTTTTCATATCCTTGAATCTACCATGATTTATGTATAATGTCTTTTCATTTGATATCAATTATTTTTTTACATTTTTTACTTGCCTATTTGCTCTTTTTATACCTAATATAGGCCGTGCCTAGCAAGTGGTTGCGTAGGCTAGCGGTATGTGTATCTAGCTACGGACGTGTCAGTGCTTGGTTCGAATCCCCCGTAAGGAAAACTTTTTTGTTTAATAATAATGGTTATTGACATACTTAGACTATTATAAGGACTCAGTACACACACTCTTTTTTCATTAGAAGGGTATAATTAAGTAAGTGTTAATGTTTTTTATGATTGGCGATAAAATTTTGTATGCTCCACGTCAGTAAAGATTCTATCGAAATCCTCTGTTATTCTCCTTGCTCGCTACGCTCGCTCGGCTCATAATATCAGACTCGTTCGATAAAGAGTCACTTCACTGACTTGGTACATAAATAACTATTGTCCACCTAGCTTGTTCTAATCGACACACTGTGCATCGGCCCGAACCGAAAGCTCGATGCGTAGATTATAAATATATTTTATTAACGAAATTAACGACTAATTTAGGCTAATTATCTTAACTTTTGTGTGTTTTGATTCCAAATAAAAATATCTTAAATAGCGAACTCTTTTTCTTCGACTGACTTAGTTACCTGGAGCAACAACGCAACGACCGCGTTACACCCCCCAATTAAAAGCAACCAAGAGTTGCCCCTGAAAAGTACACTCCAAAACGGTCATTTACTAGCTATATGGAACTATTTCCAACAGGATCGTAATTGATTTTCATTATACCAGTATTTAATATGTTTACTACACTGCACTGCCTTGTTTATTTAATTGTTACCGGGACATTACAGCACAAGCTCAGATATTTTTTTTGAAAATTCTATAAAAATATTAAGGATGATTTTCATCGGCACTGAAAAGGGCATCAAATAATGAATTTGTTCCATACTTTTGCATTATACTGCATAGCCAAAGATGCACTTGTGAAATGAGGTTATAAAACTAGACGTAGAAGCATAAGTTAAGTTAGACAGTTAGCTGAAAAATTTTAAAGTGGAAAACCTCAAACCAGTAAAGTTTTTAAACATAAAATTGATTAAAACAATCAGTTTACTGAAAACGGAAACCTGGAAGCGTAAATAAAACTTTTAAAACCGATGGTACTGCATTAGACCTATAAATAATTGTTTTCGGTTGGTTTTGTGAAGTGCAGTCTAAAAGTATTCCTTTTACTGGAAAAATTATTCAAGAAAAGGCATTAGTAGTTGCAAGGGAGTTAAGCGTTGATATGAAAGCTTCTGGTAAATGGCTCAAAAAATTTTGTAAGCGACACAATATTTCCATCAAATCTGTATGTGGCGAAGAAGCTGCTGTATATTTACTGGTAGTTTTTTACTGGAAGGAAAAGCTGCTCATTTTAATGGCAGTATAGGTAGGTACTCTTCGCGAGACAATATTAACGCAGATGAGACGGGATTATGTTTTAGAGTTTAGAGCATTACCAAAGAAAACTTATGTCCTGAACGGAGAAAGGTGCATTGGAGCCACAGCTTCTAAAGATAAGATCACAATTCTATTTTGTACCAATATAATATTTTGATAGAAGAATGCAGAGAGAAAATCGGAAAGTTCAATAATCAATGTTCATATACAATGCTGCGTGGTCATCCACAACTTGTGTTAAATGTAATATTAAACTGGTATCTCTTTTTATATACGCCTACATACATACATGCACTTATTTTTAAAAAACTTAAGTTAACATATTTTTTTCTTACTAAGGAAGTAAAACCTCACTTGTTGGTAAATGGTATGTAAATTTATTAAAATTTTTATCTAAAATGATCCAAATTGTATTGAAGTGGGTACATCTATGGTACAAAAATCACACAAACGTTTTCGGACCAATCAGTCCATCATCAGGTAGAAAAGTTTAGATCCAAAATAGTTGAAACTAGCTACATAGTTAGGTCAAGAGACCTTAAAATTACAATAATCAGGCCATTTCGGCTACAACAATGTCGAGAATAAGTCGATGTTTGAAGAATTTATAAATTAGTGATACTATAATGTGGTCTTCATCTTGGCTTCAAACTGAAGCCAAGTGTGGTCTTCATTTCAGTCTGTCAGTTTGAAGCCAAGATGAAGACCACATTATAGTACCACTACATTTAAAAATTCTTCAAACATCGACTTATTGTCGACATTGTTGTAGCCGAAATGGCCTGATTATTGTAATTTTAAGGTCTTTTGACCTAACTATGTAGCTAGTTTCAACTACTTTGGATCTAAAGTTTTCTACCTGATGATGGACTGATTGGTCCGAAAACGTTTGTGTGATTTTTGTACCATAGATGTACCCACTTCAATACAATTTGAATCATTTTAGATAAAAATTTTAATAAATTTATATACCATTTACCTACAAGTGAGGTTTTACTTCCTTAGTAAGTTTTTTATTATGGTATACAGTCAATGAGAGGAATCTTTTCCTTTATATTATATTTTTTTCTCTTCAACGGACACCTCCTTTAAACGGACATATTATGCGGAACGACTACTGTTCGTTCAAGGGAGAGTTCACTGTAGATGATTTCAACGAAATAAAAATACTTAAAAGAGTTTATTTGTATTTTATTTAATTATTAAACTAATTTTGATATTACCACTTTCAAAAAAAAACATTTTTAAAACAATATCAAAAATTAAAAAAAAGGATGTGTGTGTACTTTGTACGAACGTAAGAAGTTATACTTCTATTATATAATTTCAACGAAATAAATATACTTAACAGTTACAATACAAAAAATTAACAATAATTACCAAAAATTAACCAAAATTTAACAATGCCAAAAATTAAAAAAAATATGAATCGTCCGGGATTTGAATCCGCTATCTCGCGATCTCTCGATCTCTGGTCCAATGCTCTACCAACCAGGCTATCAAGGCACGTGTTATTGACGTTTCGGATGTACATAATTACACATAACGGTGACAAGTATAAAATAAAAATAGATATTTTATATTATATATTTTATTATTTTACGGCCAAGGAAGACAAATTCAAAGACACAAAAATTATAATAAATAATACATTTACTAAAAAACACTAATATATTATTTTAATGGCTTATTTGCGATGATACATAATTTGAAAGATTTGCAATTAAACGTCATAGTGTCTGTGTGCGCATGCGCGCAGATTTATGAAAAATTTTACTCTCAATCGCGCCTAAAGAAGTATAACTTCAAAAGAAAAAGAAAAAAAGAATTGTCCGTGTCCGTGTCCGTATTCGAACCCGGGACCTCCGCGATGCGTAGTCGAATGCTCTACCAATAACCCATCTGGGCTTTGTGTACACAACTTCTCGGACGTAATTACAAACCACGGTGACAAATAGTAGTAATGTATAAAAATATAAAAATGTTTAATACTTATTATCTTACTCCCGAGGAAGACAAATCCAAAGACAAAAAAATTAAAATAAATATATGTATTTACTTAAAACACTAACATATTATTTTCAAACCTTATTTGCGCTGATGCATACATAACTTGAATAATTTAACAAATAACAACATACTGTCTTTGTGCGCATGCGTCCAGAGTAATAAAAACTCACTCTCAATCGCTCCTAAAGAAGTAGGTATAACTTCAAAAAAAATTTAACACTGTCTAAAATTATTTTTTAAAAATAGCATTACAGTTCTTAGTCCAGATTTTAGCTTCGCATTTGTTCGGAAAAATATTCGTATTAAATTTTTTTCACCATCTTGCTCGGAAAGCTTTCCTTTTATTAAATTTGCATGTTGCTACTGTTAAAAAGCGGTCAAAAATTTTGTAAACGTTTTTTTTTTTGTTTTTTCGTAAACCTAATTGTTTGCATCTGACATTGGAATTTTTTTTGGATTTTTTAGATCATTTCAAATAGAAAAGATCTTAAGTGATTTTTCTCTAAATGTGATAGTTTTCGAGATATAATCGATTGAAAATTTAAAAATTGCAAAATCAGCCATTTTGAACCATCAAAAACTATGTCAAAGTCTGAAAATTTCAATGTTACTAAGATGTGTGTAGACACTATGACAGTTATAGGGACCAAAGCTTTGAAGGATACTGCAAATTAAACAATCATAAAAGCACTCTATGGAGGCGAAGCACTGTAAGATACGTCAAGTGAAGGATTATACAAAACGTGTAAGATGGGCGCATGAGCAGGACATAAAATGAAACCGAATGATGAAAGACTACTAATTACAACCTTGGCAAAGGCCGGACCGTAGCTCAGTTAACGCTCAATAACAAGATAGAAGAGTGTAGTAACGAGTGACCTACGTGAGATGGAGGTGCAACAATAGAGATTATTAAGCAAAACCGGTAGTATTGGATGAAAATAGTAAAAGTGGCCAAGACTTAGAGTTGCACAGCCAAGAAAGAAGAAAAAAGAAGAGGAATCTAACTTACAATTCAGTTTCAAAATGACGGATATTTTAAATATCATCATACATATTATTAAGATACAAAATAGGTACAAATTTCTGAATATTATTTTGAGCCATGGCGTGATTTTTACACGATTAGTTTAATTTTCACATCGTTAAGTCTACAATGTAACGTTTAGACGCAGAATTTACCACCCTATACCACTTGGATATTTAGAACAAGTAACACGAGTAAACTTTAATTAGGGTTGAAATTAGTAATCCAAGCTGGTTGTGACTTTCATCGTCTATTGTTTCAACGGTTCTTCGCAACTTTATGAAAACTATTAAGTTGCGAGCGTGCGGTCCCACATCTGTCCTTTTGCAGGAATATATAATATTTGGATTTTCATTTAGAAATGGTAAAAAACGACGAAATAATCTAAAAAGAGAGGAGATTTTTTAATAACTGGCAGTATTTTATTCTAATAAAATCCGCAATGCTCTGCCTTATTGTCATGTTATTTAAATGAGTAGCTGGCATTTTCAATTGTAGAGGTATTTTGAGAACGCTTTCATCTAAAAAATAACTTCCCTATTTATAATAACTATTTTTCCTCTTCTTCTTTCAATGGCGCTATATCCTAAATTGAGACTTGATGTCGAATAATTTTGCTTGATCTGTAAGATTTTATGACAACAATGGTGGAAAAACCATTATTCACAGGGTAGTTACATAGAGTAGAAAGGACTTGAATGCAAATCGGTTCTTTGATAATGATTTTTTTATTTAGTTTTGAATGTATTGAATATTATCTACTGATAAAATTTTAAATGGTTGATTTTTAAAGTTTGATTCACGATGAGTGTAGTTGTGACTGTATTCTCCCTATGTCAAGTATCCTTGTACTTATGGAATCCGGAAAATGGAGAAAACCGATCCAGTCCAATTCGTGTACGTATACGTAGACTCAGATTTCAAATGCAGGACAATTTTTCTATAAGGCTGAAAATCGACAAGCCTTCGCAATTGTGACTGCCAACGTCAAATAATCCTGTCATGGCATGTGAAGAAGATGAAGGTACGATATAAAAGTGGAGTTGCCTGCAGGATATCCACGAATTTATCAGGAATTTCGTTGTTGGCATTGGCCAGCTGTTTTCTTTTGCGGTGTTTGTTGAATACATTGCCGAAAAACGAGGATGTAGGTTTGAATGTGTTTTGGGCCCTAAAATTTTGGCCTCTGAGAGTTTATAATTTGTAACTTCTGCAATGAGAGGTGAGCCTCTCAGGCTCAAATATGGTTGGGATGTTCGATAGTTGATGCATTAGGGCGGAGAGGTAGTCGACTACTTGTAGTTTACTTTACGCATAATACTTACTCCTTTTCAACGACAGCTGCTTTGTGATAGCTCGCGATTGACCGAGGCCTGTATATTAGCTTTGTATTCAATTATGGGCCTGATGTATGTCTTGTATGTGTATCGTACGTGTCCGTCCGAATTTTTCATATAAAGCATTGAGCAAACCTACTCTTCTCCTAACCTCTTTACGGGTATAGATCAGATCTTGTCTCCAGCTTAGTGTTCTGGTAAACACCATACTTAGATACTCAGTCCGATGCCGATGTTGAAGAAAGACCATAGTCTCAGGTTTCACCATAGCTTCAGCTAATTCCTTTTTTCAATGGTGGAGGACATTTTTCTTAAGTTTCCTCTAGACTTCGGATGTGCCACACCTTATCGAAAGCCTAACTGATGTCCAAAAAAGGTTCTTTTATGAAAGGTTTTTCCAATACTAGAGATCACTGGAAGAAGCCTTATAGACCTCTAGGATGTCAAATCATCGGGACATATAGCACAGTACCAAAATGAACGTTTTGGAGTGTAATTTTCAGGGTCAACTCTGTATTGTATGAACATTTGGATTTAGGTTCTACTTACCCTCCAGTTCAAAGCTGAACTTGTGCCGTTGTTTGCTTTTACTTGAGGGGTAACAATCACCCCTGGTTAGATCCTCTAAAGAACAAGTAACACGAATAAACTTGAATTAGCGTTGAAATTAGTAATCCAAGCTTGTTATGATTTTCGTCGTCTATTGTTTCAACGGTTCTTCGCAACTTTATGAAAAGTATTAAGTTAAGCGAGCATGCGGTCCCACGTTTGTCCCTTTGGAATATGTAATATTTGGATTTTCATTTAGAAATGGTAAAAACGACGAAATAATCTAAAAAGAGAGGAGATTTTTTAGTAACTGTCAGTAGTTTCTTCTAATAAAAACCGCTAAAATCTGCCTTATTGTCATGTCATTTAAATGAGTAGTCACTTGTCATTTTCAATTTTAGTGGTATTTGTTAGTAACTGGCAACATTTTATTCTAATAAAAACCGCAATGTTCTACCATATTGTCGTGTTATTTAAGGGCAAAACAACGAATTTTTTTTTGTAAAAAGGGTGAAAATTAAAATATTTATTATTGTTAAACAAAAAATAAGCATACAACAAAGAATATCTCGACAGATTTACCTCAAAATATGTCTAAAGAAAAAATATACAAAATTCCAGGTGGTCGGTCAAGTAGTTTGTGAGTTACAATGTCTATAGCCTTTGAAAAAAGGAGTTTTGAGGAAAACGCGTTTAAAGTATTAATTGTCAACTTTTATTTTCAATTTCTTTTTGTCTTTCAAAAATCGTAAAATGATGCACACCGGAATATCCTTTTGAATCGCGGAGTAATTTACAAAAGAAAATAAAAACAGCTCTTGACCGTTGTTCACTACGTTCAAGTGTGCTGGCGCGAACCTGCTGCAAATCGAGTCGAAGCTAAAACTATATACTATTTGCCTACCTCCCTACCTTCGACTCGTTTTATAGCAAGTTCGTGCCAACGCGCTGGAGCGTAGTGAGAAACGGTCAACAGCGGTTATTATTTTCTTTTGTAAATTACTAGGCGATTTAAAAACATATTTCGCTGTGCACACTTTACCATTTGGCAGACAAAAAAGAAATTGAAAATAAAAGTTGACAATACTTTAAACGCGTTTTTCTCAAAACTGCTTTTTCAGGCTGTAGATATTGTAACTCAAAAACTACTTGACCAACTGGCCTGGAATTTTGTATATATTTTCTTTAGAGATTACTTGAGGCAATTCTGTAAAGAAATTTTTGTTTTATGCTTATTTTTTGTTTAAAAATAAAAAATATGAAGATTTTCACACTTTTTGCAAAAAAACCCTTTGCTTAGATTTCTGAGGGATATCAAAAAGTCAAAATTAGATAAAACTAAAAAAACTTTACATCGTTACCTCGAGAAACTCATAAGCTAATAAAATTTTTTGTTTACCATGATTCAATAATGAGTTCTGATGTCAACCGCAAAATTCATTATATTTTGAGGTGTCTTAAAAATTTGCCACCGTTGGCTTATTTTTCAGTATTTTTCCTTAAATTTTTTTATTAATCTATGAATTGTACTGATTATGCCTATTTATTTTAAAAATAAAATAATTCTACCATACTTTAAAAAAAATGTGTTTGGAATATTGATTTCAACCCGTTCTGCCCCCTTTAAGGATAGCTATAACACGATTTTGATAGGCAACCCATGCTAGAAATATTTGTCTATGTAAGTATAAAATTTAATAAAAAAAATGTTTCATCCGGCAAGCAAATGGGTACATTTTGACCTCCTATTCGGATCTCGTACTATAAGGTATGCCGTGATAGAGAAATCAATAAGCGCAATACCAGGTATTTGAAATATGAGCTCTTGGGGTGTGAATTTAAGGAAGAAAACAGAGGTTCAGATGGAAGCAAATGTTCATAGTTTAGAATAATTATTTTGAATTCTTTTGCTTTCACAATATCTCACGTGATTGACCGATCGATCATAATCGATTTTTTGGATAGACTTGTGTAGAACCTATAAAGTGACCTTACACAGTAATAATATACTTAGGCAAATCAAAAAATTTTCATTAAAGTATTACAGAAAGTGATGTTTTATTATATAAGTTTTTAACTTAATTTTGAATTTAAACTTGGTTTACTTACATTAACTATCAAATAATTCACGAGGAAACCATCGACCGGCGAAAAAAAGCCAAACATAATCCATGTAAACTTCTCTCGACTACGAACTTTTGCAACAGCCTTAATGTAAATAGATGAGGTAGAGAGATTTAACTCGCCTCTGCTGCGAGTTACTTACTTCATGCAATATTCAATGGGACATGTGTTCCCCAAGCTTGCTTGAAGCGGAGCTACGAAAAATATGAGTTAAGGAGTTTCCAAGTTTGCGACTTTATTTACTATTTTAACAAATCAATCCGCAGACCCGAGTTCTTTTAACGCTACGTGTCATTTATCATTTAAATTCAGCAAACTTAAATATAGGCAGAGTTTCACAAGCGAGAAGGTTAGTAGAGAGACAAAACTGAACATTTACAAACTGAAAAAACATAATAATTATAATAACATAATGTAAAAACATAATATTAAAACATATAATTATTATTATTACACTAGTAATCTCTATTAGATCTCATCACTTTGTACATCAGTTGTTAAGGAGATTATCTGCTGGAATGATGTGGGTATGCTGTATGTTCATATATTTTTTCATTTTTAGGATATAACTAGCATCCGTCAATGTAAATCAATCAAGGGATTCAATGTAAGCACATATTATGTGTGTTTTATTGACTACAATAAAACATTTGCCTATCAGATGGGACAAAATGTGAAAATACCTAAAGTAAATGAGCACTCCAAAATACCTAGTAGCATTGGTAGTAAATCATTATATACAAAACTAAAAAAGTGAGGGAACATGGAGAACTGTTGGAGACGTTCAGAGTTCGCAGGGCTGTAAGCCAAGGCTGTCATTAAAGTACCATTCTGTTTAAAATATCTACAGAAGCCATTATAAGCGAAGCAATCTCAGAATGTAAAGGACATATCCATTGGCGGCAGAAGAATCAACAACTTAAGGTACACAAATGCTACAACGCTTTTGACCGAACGTTTGAAAGAATGGACGGAGCTGTTAGAACGAATGAGTTTAGAAGCAAGGCTCTCCATAAATAAATCAAAACAAAGATTGTGATCATAGATAGAAAAATAACAACCAGTCCCAAACATTGTCCAAATCAATAATATGTATGTATGTATCGGTTTTAGAACGTCTTTCGACGTTATCCGATGCCTAACTTCTACGTCCTTCTATCATCCCATTGGTCATCTCTAAGATCCCTTGTACTCATTGCTTTCCTCGTTTTTTTGCGGTTTGGTGGTTCCCACTTCATAATCTTTTTGGGCAATCTTTTGTCTTCCATTCTTTTAACATGACCATACCAAATCAACTTTTTCCTCTCAATGTCTGTTATTAAGTAACCATCTATTACAATCCGTCGTCTAACTTCCTCATTTCGAACCCTTTCCCTACGGAATATACCTAACGATCTTCTAAATACATCAATTTCTACAGCTTCTAATTTTTTCCTGTTGTTCTCAGTTATTCTCAAAGCTTCTGCTTCGTAAAATAGGCTACTTTTAATAAGTGTTTCATAGGTATTGTGTTTTCGCTGTATTCCTATTTGGTAGCCCTAAAGTATTCCATTTAAGCAGCCAATTGTTCTTCTAGCTTGTGTTACTCTTTTCTTTATTTCCTCATCGTCTATTCCCGTTCTATCGAAGATTTCTCCCAGGTACGTGTATTCACTACAGGATGTGATTTCTTCATTATCCTCTAGTTCGATATTGGATAACTCAGCTCCTATGGGTAGGTATTTAGTTTTTTCCACATTAATTTCCAAGTCCCACTGTTCATATTCCTCCTTTAGTTTTCTTGTCATACATTGTAGATCGTCTTTATCATTAGCTGTGATGACTTGGTTATCAGCAAATTGTAAGGTATATAAACAAGCCTCTCCGAGGTCTATACCCATACCGTGGCATTTACGTTTCCACTGGTTTAGTGTTTTGCAACATATATCTTGAACAAAGTTGGTGAAATACAGCAGCCCTGGCGCAGACCTTTGTTAACGATGAACTTTTTAGATGGTGTGTTGCCAATTTTTACTTGTGATGTAGAATTTTCATATAGATTTTTTAAGGCTTTGATTAGAGTGTAGCTGATGTTAGTTTCTTGTAGTGGTTTCCACAATTTAGTCACAGGAACGCTGTCGTATGCTTTACGGAGGTCAACAAACATGAGATGGGTCTTAATATGGGTCAATTAATTGTTTTAGGCCGAATCTGTGCAAGTCCTTCCTGC
Organism: Diabrotica virgifera virgifera; assembly: GCF_917563875.1. Taxonomy (NCBI): domain Eukaryota; kingdom Metazoa; phylum Arthropoda; class Insecta; order Coleoptera; family Chrysomelidae; genus Diabrotica; species Diabrotica virgifera. The sequence goes on along the minus strand of NC_065443.1, from coordinate 70,022,710 downwards.
GCGGAAACCAGCCTGTTCTTCTTCTTCTTGCCCTCTATACTCCATCTCAATGAGATTTCTAAGAATACACCCGGCTTAGTGTACTAGTTACCGATATTCCTCTGTAATTTGTAATTTTTTATGAATGGAAGAAATATAAGCTACTTTCCATAAACGGGGTGGTGTGACACCGTTTATATATTTGTTGATACACCAAATAAGTGCTTGAAAGCGTTTATCTGTGCCACATTTTATTAATTCGGCAGGAATATTTTATGGCCCTGGAGCTCTACCGTTTTTTAGTTCATTTACAGCTTTCTTAACCATAATATCAACTCGCACTACTATCTCTTCGCCTTCAACGAATACTTCTGTTGGTGATTGGGTGGTATATTCGGCTCTACTTTCTGTTAGCAAACTCTCGTAGTATTCTTTCCATTTTTCTGTTGGTATTAACTGAATAGAAGTAGTATTTCTTTGCGTGTTCTTTATTTTGTTTAAAGATTTCCATGTCTCTGAACACTTCCTTCCGCCTATGTAAATGTTAATTTTTTTCACATATCCTATCCCACATTTTTTGCTGCTGTTATTGCTCTTCTTGTTGTTCTTCGTAGGTCCAAATATTTGTCTTTGTCTACTTGATGTTTAGTACTTAGTCTACTTAGCCACCGTGCGTACGCTTTCTTTTTCTCCATTATTAGGTTTTGTATGTCTTCGGTCCCCCATAGCTTTTTACTGCGGCGTTCGGATTTATACCAAGCGCTTCTTTTGCGGCTTTTTTATACTGTCTATTACATATATTTTTATACACTTCTTCCACGGACACGTTTTGGATTATATCTTCTAATCAATTATATCCAAGTGGTAAATCAGTTTGTGTATCTAGGCACCCTCATAATCAATTTCGGAGGATGCACCACAGAAATAAAAAAAGGATCAGTCATTGGCAAGATGGTCTCCATCTTTCTATATAGATTTGAAATATGGTTTTGAAGAAAGTTGATTAACGTTCTGTAGGCTCATTTGAAATGTTTTGCTGACAATGAATATTTCCAACACCCTGAACAGCAAGAAGAATCAACGAGTCTAATTTTCGACAGCTTCACGTTACAAAATTAGTTGTTGTGACCGAAAAAATCACCGCTTAGGCTTTGGCCACACGGTCAATTTTTTACGGCGCCGTAAAATTACGCGGGACTAAGCGCTGTAAAAAGCATGGCCACACGTGGATGTAAATTACATCGTGTCGCGAGATGAAAATACAGGTTTTGTGTCGTTGTTTTGGCTAGATGAGCTGCTAGAAATTTCGTTCAGTACGCTGCATACTAGGTATCTTGGTGTTTATTTTTTGTTTTGTGCATTTATCTTTTTTTAATCATGGCCACTTTAATCATTATTGATTTAACCTACGCGACGGCCAATAAAATGAATTCGTCCCTTCGTTTGTGACACAACGCCAAAGATGGGCCGGTTCGATGTTGCTGCGCGATATTTTACAGCTCAGTCTGGCCATCTACTATTCTCAGCGTGGGATCCATTTTCGCGCTTATTTTTACGGCTCTTACGGCGCCGTAAAAAATGGCTCATGTGGCCAAAGCCTTAATTTTGTCATGTGGTACGTAGAGATAGTATGGAGAAGCTTACTCTGCAGGGGTGGTGCAAGGAATGAGAGCCCGGGGAAAATCATCAACAAGGTATGTGGATTAAATTACAAAAGAAGTCGGAGCTACACTAAACCTTTGCTTCAGAGTTGCATAAGTACAGAGATTTAACTAGCCTCTGCTGCGAGTTACTTACGTCATGCAATATTCAAAGGCACATGTGTTCCCCAAGCTTGCTTGAAGCGGAGCTACGAAAAATATTAGTTAAGGAGTTTTTGAATTAAGTCTTAAGTTTCTTTAAGACTTTATTTACTATTTTAACAAATGAATCCGCAGACCCGAGTTCTTTTAACGATACGTGTCATTTATCATTCAGTAGGTTTAAACATAGGCAGAGTTTCACAAGCGAGTAATGTTGATGGATTAAACTGACAATTTTAAAACTCAAAAATCCTCGTTATTAATATACTAGCGAATACTTTCTTCTTAAGATGTCATCTCCTTTTGAAGGTGGCAATCATGCTTACTATTTGTATACTGTTACCAATAATTACGTACGCGTCAGAAACATTACCTCACACAGACAGGACAAAAAAAAATGCTAAAGACACTATAGATGAAAACCTTTCGAAAAATCGACGATACGACACTATGGGACAAAACTCGAAGTACAGATATACGACGGAGATGCAATGTGGAGTACGATAAGAACTGGGTAAGAAATAGAAGAATAGAATGGAATGACCACATAAGTCGAATGACAACAAATAGAGTAATAAAGACGGCGAGAGACGATTCTCCACTAGGAGGACGATAAATTGAAAGACCACGAAAACGATGGAATACTAACTTACTGGAGGCACATTGAAAAAACAGACAGTGTCATGTCTACAGAAAAAAAAACAAGAAGACAGTGCTGAGAGCAACGGTGTTATGTACAAGTAAGATTACACCATTAACTCTTTAACTTTTAATAGAAAATGAAAAAAATAAATATAATATATGAAAAAAAAATCAATATTCTCCGGGGGAGTCAAAAAACGCCCTCTATATTAAAAAAATATTCGGTAGACATACAATTTCTTTTCTTAATTTTTTAGAATTATTCTTTCTTTTCAATTTTTCAATTCAATTTCAAAAACTCATGGAATAATGCTCACCAATTATTTCATATTATGTATTATTTCATACAGTATGGTGCAAATGTCTGGAATAAATTTGATATTTCGTAAACCATCGACTTTAAGGAAAAATCCCGAAACAGGTCAATTTTTATTTATAAATTCAGATATTTTGCCATATATTTTTATATGATTGACGTCATCCATATGGACGTGATAACGTAATCGATGATTTTTTTAAATGAGACTAGTGGTCGTGTAATAGCAAATTTGAAATGGTATTTAATTCTGCATTCAGTAATATAAATATTAACATAACTGTTTATACACAGTGTCCAAAAAATTTTTTAAATTAAATTAATTGACAAAAAAGGAAGAATGTAAATAATTTATTTAGTTCAAAATACATTTTACTGCTGTCAGGAAATAGAAAAAAATGTTTATTTGACAAATAAGCATTCCTTTTCGCTTAAAATAAATGTTCAAACTTCCAAGAGGCAAGTGGTTGGCGAGAGCTGGCTTGAACATTGAATTTAAGCAAAAAGCAATGCTTATTTGTCAAATAAACATTTTTTTCTGTTTTCTGGCAGCAGTAAAATGTATTTTTAATTAAATAAATTACATACATTCTTCTTTTTTTATCAATTAATTTAATTTAAAAAAAAAATTGGACACTGTATAAACAGTTATGTTGAAATTTATATTACTGAATGCAGAATGAATACCCTTTCAAATAAGCTATTATACGACTTCTAGTCTCATTTAAAAAAATCATCGATTATGTCATCACGTCCATACAGGTGACGTCACTCGTATAAAATATATGCCAAAATATAGTAATTTAAAAATAAAAATCGACCTGTTTCGGGATTTTTCCTTAAATTTGCCGGTTTATGAGATATCGAATTTATTCCACACATTTGCACCATACTGTATACCTAACTTATGTTATATTATATTCTATAAATCTGGAATAGGTTCTTTAAATATAAAATGTGATACATTTGTATAAGGTATACAAATTGAAGTTGTTTTAAATCTAGCTACCTACCTACTTTGTAACAGTTTGTAAATTAATCTACTCCCTTTAATTTAGCCTTTTCGCATAAATGCCGCTTTACTTTTAACATTGTACGTCACGTAACGGCATAAACGCAGCGCAGCTATGTTGCTGCAATCGCAAACGTGTGAAGGTTAAAATCGAGACGAGATGAAGAATCTACACTCGACATACGTGACATAACTGGAAATGGCATGCAAATGGATGTACATAATCTACATTATGCAATTAGTTATTTACCTACACGAAATTGGCTACTACGAGGCTATAATAATTGTTAAACCATGACGTGACCAAGACGAGAATATGCTAATAGATATTAACCCAAAATATTGGGCGCCAAAGTCGAGGCCTCGAAAAAAATTAGTTCCGATGACGGACAGTTAATCTCAGGATTGGGATCTCTGAAACAAAGAAAATCGTACGGCATTTGAAAAAGGAAGGTTTCTTCGTGAAAATTTTCCACCTTTAGTGAAAAATTCCGCAAAAGAAAGATTTTACGGAAATTTGAAAAAATTTTGTTAAAAAATCGCCCGCTTTTCTTCAGTTTTTCATGATTAAAAAATATTTATGTTTTGGTTAAATTGCGGTAAATTGTCAGGTAAGAAACCTTCCTTTTTCAAATGCAGTACGATTTTTTTGTTTCAGATATAAGAAACCTTCCTTTTTCAAATGCAGTACGATTTTTTTGTTTCAGATATCCCAATCCTGAGATTAACTGTCCGCCATCATTTTTCGAGGCTTCGACTTTTGCGCCCTCTACAATATTAGTGTACGTGCATAAAAGAAAAAAGATATATTTTTTAAGATATACTCTATAAGAGTTAAACATTAATATGTAAAAAGTTTTATGTTCATTTTTAATAAAGGTTCTGAGGAAAAAATTCTTGAAAAAAATGATTATTCTTGCTCTTCTAAAGTGTACTAGTACCTTGTACTACTTATTATCGTACGTTCAATCAGTTCTCAAAGTAGAGAGATAATTGAATAAAATTTTATTCATAAACTCCGTTGGATCGAGTAGCTTAACAGTCATTCTTGCTGGTCCCAAATCAGGATGAAGGAGGAGGGTAAAGCGGAAGGCCAACAACATTTCTTATACAAAAAGCAGTTTGTTTTGAAAACTGAAAATGTGCCTCGGAATCGCACACGCACAAAAAGTAGAAATAAACAATATTTCAATACGAGAACTACGGTGACTGGACATTGGAATAAAACTGAACAAGGCGGTCATTTTCTACAATGGAAACCAGACAGGAAAACACGAATTCCGCTCAGGTTTTGTGGTCCGAGAATAATACTTGAAAGTATTATCCCGCGTCCGCATTGGTAAATTTTTCGTGCGTACCAGCTCTTCGTCGTAAATATTTGCATGCTCGAAGTAAATTGTGCTAGTGTGGACGTGTTCGTCGCAAAAATCGGACGCAAGAATTTTCGACGCACACACCGCACACGCTCCATCGGTTATCGTTTTCGAGGAGCGAAGATCAAATGATTTGAGCACCGCGTCCTCACTGGTAAAAATATGCGACGCAAATTTTTGAGACGAACCTTTAGTTCAATACGCACGAAAAATTTACCAATATGGGCGCGCCATTAGTGTTATAAGTTTTACGCCCATCAGTGAGAGACTGTGTTATATGAGACTGAAAGGAAAGGCATGCAATATCTCAATTGTATGCTCTGAGAGAAGATAAAGAGAAAACAGTCAAATATGACGTATATGAACAATCAAAAGAACGCTGGAAAGTATCCCCAACAAAACATGTACACAATCTCCAGTCACTTTAGCGCAATAATTTGCAAAGAACCTAACCTCAGACGGACAATATAACAATACAGCCTACACAATACCTAAAACGGTAATGGACAAAGGCTCGTAGAGCTGCATCGGCTAACAATATTCTTGTAAAGTCTATGATGTCCTAACATAAAAATATTCATAAAGGGAATTGAGTATTTAATGACAAATCCACATGGAACCAAACTGACCACGTAATTTTGTAGATGCTAGATATGCAAGTAAATATTTTGGATGTAAGGTTCTTTGGGCGGTAGATGGATATACACACCGTTACCCACTGGGAGTAAAAATGAAGTTGACAAGATCGTCACAGAAATTCAAAACGAACGAAGCATTGGGACAGTGAAACATCAAGAAAATGAGAAAATCCGAGAAAATTACATACAGGAAAGTATGACGAAATCATGTGGAAACAAGTGAAAAGTCAATTACAGATACACACCAGATTACACACCAATTACAGATACAACTCATAATAGATAAAAAGAGGATGACAACAAAGAAATGGTTTGATACAGAATGCCAACAGAACTATAAGACATGCACAAAAAGCGAAATATTATGCTTCAATAAATAACAGAAAGTAAAAAAACTATCAACGACGATAAACAAGAAAATTAATCAGAGAAAAAAAATACAATGCTAACAGAAGCAATATGAAGAAATCAAAAGGAATAGACAATGATAAAATAGTCAACCATTTTACAAATCGATGTCAAACAAAAAAAAAACTCCGTCCTAACTGCGTGTCAGTACTCAGGAAAAATAGTGATCTTATGATAATCAACGAAGAGAAGATGCTTAAAACATATGGCAAGAATATTTCAGAAATTTACTAAACATACATCAAGAGGAAGAACATGGAGAGTATATATGCTTTGGGGTGGACTTATGGGTACAGGACCCAAAAATTGACGAAAAATCGCAAGTAGTGTTGCCCAAATGCAAGACCAAGATGAGACTTAGACAGTCGTGGTCTTGGTCTTGCGCCAGTACACCTGGTCTTGGTCTTGGTCTTGGTCATGCAGCAAGAGTCTTACAAGTCTCGCAGTTGCCCATTAGCCTATTGAATATCTTAGAACAACAAAACAGAGAGCTTTCATTTTAAGCTTGAATATCATAGCCATAGAAAAGACTAGCCAAATTAATAAATATCTAAACAACTGACACCGGGTGGGGTTCGAACCCACGCTCTAAGTGATCCCTGCCTATGTTCTAACTAACTAAAGGTAAAAGTGCCTCTAAAAACCCACAAAATATCATTTGCATATCTCAACCGGTTTTAGAGCAATAATTAAATCGTCAGTTTGTAAGAAAAATTTCAATCCCTTCTATTTGGTAAACAAATAATTTATAAAGTAAACGTTTATGAAGCAAACTGGCAAACTGTCATTATTTTTCGTGCAGAATTACCCATTAAAGTTTGCCAAACTTATTTAAAAACATTCTGTATTGATGAAAAACTTCGGTAGTTAAAAAAGTACTTAACTTTTTTATTATCCAATATAACTGAATGACTAAGAAAGCGTAATGTTAATAAAATATGAGGCTATAGTTGGGCTTTAATTTCAGTATGCTATTGCATGCTAGAATTATAAGTTAGAATAATGCTAGAATATTCCACAGATTGAGAAAAAACACCGTTTGATTGGTACACCCGGTATACACTGACAATAATTGACCTGTCTAGCAACAATATCTATTATTACTGCGATATTTATAAAGAATAAGACGACATATTAAAAAAATCACCTAAATTGGACAACAGGTTTAGGAAATTTGAGACATTAAAAATGACCCGTTTTTAAGGTGGTGCGTTAATTTTTTGGAAAAGTGTATATCGTTAAAATAATATTTCGTTGTTATGTTTACACGATATCTGGCATTATCTCTATACTTTTGTCTGGTTATGATACTTATAAATAATAGCCGCGCTGTTTCGGCAAATTTTGTTTAGCCGAGTGACCTCATAACACAGGACACAGTGACACAGCAGAAACAATACATAATAGTCTTACTATAATATAATAATGTATACTGATAAGATTTCTGGTGTTTAGATTCCTAGAAAACTAATAATGAAAAAATTATTAATGTAAATTAATATAAGTGCTAAGGTGACATATTTTTAAAAAGTTTGGATACGCAATGTCGCAACTAGGCGTCGCAACGCAGGAATGTTGTGTTATATGAATAAATGAATATGATTAGAAGACGACTATTCTCAAAACCAGGACAATTAATTTCAGAGCAATATAATAATGAGCTCTGAGTACATGTCAAATGTGTGTGTGTTTTTTTAATGGATATTTTGATTCGCTATGTATGTTTATGGTACTGTTCGTAATGTGCATAAGTCCAATTTTAAAAATTTTTGTTACAATTTTTTTGTTTCCGATAGAGTATCTAAGAATATAGCCGAACTTATATACTCCCTAAAACGACCCTCAGTTCTAACTGCAAGACGCAAGAATCTCGCAGGCTTAGTCTTGTTTTTGCTCAAGTGTTGCACGGTAAGTCTTGGTCTTGGTCTTGACAAAATCTATAAGTTATTAGGTTGGTCTTGGTCTGGCGAAAACCGCGTAGACCGAACTCATTACACCGAAAAGCACTTTACCGAAACCTCACTAGACCGAATAGCATTAGACCGAAATGGTAAATAAATTTAAAAAGTTTGCAGTAAATTATGCTTTGTATATCTGTCTTTTTGTTTATTGTATTTTTTTGGTATTGTTTTATATAGAGACTGTGTAAATTGTTACTCTGTGCAGTCTGATATGAAATAATTTTCATCCGTTAAACAAATTAGTGACGGTAAAAATAAATTAAGGGTAGAGTGACGTTAACAACATTTTAACTGTTTATAATAACCATCCAAATAACATTTAGTTGTAATTACATTAGTCTTTTCTCTTTTACTGCGACAAGTAAAAAGAACTGCTTTTCGGTCTTCTGCTGTTCGGTCTAGTGAGGTTTCGGTAAAGTGCTTTTCGGTCTAATGAGTTCGGTCTACTGCTTTCGGTCTAATGATTTCGGTCTCTTTAAGTAAACCAGATGAAAGATTGCTGATGTTTACTGGAAGGCTAATGTTGAGGTCAATTATTAAACCTAAATATAACTTTCGAGTCCGATCCCTATGATTGAGACAATCAAAGAATACATGGTTCAGATCCCCGATGGACTCATTGTTACACGAACAGAAGGGTGTTTCGTAGATTCCAATCATCTCTAGATGCTCTGGATAAAGGTCATGGTTAAGTTTTAGCCGGGTAATTAATGAGGAATGCACTTTGTTATAATTGTAGTTAAAATAAGTATATTTTTAGGTTATAATGGATGAATAGAAAACTAATGATTTCTTGATGTCTGCTGAACATCTTCGTATTTCGACCTCCATCTTTCCCTGCCAACACTTCTGATAATAGAAAATAGGTCTTTGAAGTAGACAATGATTGTGATTTCTGGTATTTCGTTTTTTTTTGTGAATTTTAGATTATGTAATGTTTTTTTTTATATCAAGAATAATGGAGTTTTGGAAATTATCTAATATTCGTTTTTAAAATAGCATGTTTATGATTACCTTCATGTAACTAATTCTACAGCGAACTGAACATAAGAGTAAATTCAGAAAACCACTTATAATATTTAAAGGAATAATTAATAAAACATAAAACGTATTTTGTATTACTGTCTGATATGTTGAAAATAAAATTGCTTGTTTATTATTTCATTAAACTTGCTAACTGTAACAAAACGCCTAAAAATTTGAAAGCAAAATATAGCTTACTTTGTTTATGCTTTCCTGAGAAACAGAGCATCTTGGCAAACTTATATATATATAACTTCCGCTAGAGAAGCAAGACGTTGGAGTATTGAAACGAACCAAGTTGGCAGCATGCTTTACAAAACAGAGTATCAAATTTAACTAATAATCTAATTAGTGCACACCCTTTCGTTTCGAAATCAAATTAAATTAATAGTTTGATTACCAAAACACTCGTATCTCGAAACTGGTTTCTGTTCTCCGTCAACATAAACACAGCGCCTGAGTGTGTTAAAGTCTGAAGTTAGTCTTGCGAAAATTAAGTTAATTGTGAGACGTTTTGCCTGACGATAATTTCTTGAAAACTTCGCCCGCTAGTAAAAACCAAATTAACTTTCCAACGGCATTAATGTTACATAAACGCTCAAGAGGGATGTGAAAGCTCGAGATAGCTCAGTATAAATCTGGCGTTGTTCGGGTTAGTGCAATCAATTTTCCCTTAAAAAGTTGGTCATATCCGAGGAGTACTAAAAGATATTAACACTACTGAGTTATTCAAATTATAAGTTATTATTCTGAAATAATCTATACTAACTACTAATAAATATTATGTATAAAGTAACGCATAAATTCGTTATATCGTAAACCGACGACTAAGGAAAAATCCTGAAACGGGTCAATTTTTATTTTTAAATTACAATTTTTTTGGCATATTTATATCATACTAGTGACATCCAACTGGGCTTGGTGAAATAATCATGATTTTTAAATGAGAATAGAGGTCACGTGATAGTTCATTTGAAAGGGTATTTAATTCTCTATTCACTAATATAAACATTAACATAATTCAAAAATAAATAACCATTTTCAATTTCGTTGCAAAACGAAAATGCAGCCGAACCATATTATAATCCAATCAGAGAGTGCAGCAAGCACCTCCACCGGTTTCTAAACTTATTATTCTCTCATCAGGAGGCACATATGCTCTGATCTAACCAAAATGGCAAATGCTAGCAGAAGCAACTTTCTCAGCGGCAACTGCTAGCAAAAGACTAAGTTTTCAATCTAATGGCATATAAAACAGCATAATGCTACTCTACCTCCCACCAGACTGAAAATAATGGGAACGTTCTCTGCTTACACCTCCGAGGATTCTACAATTTGGAATCCATAACGGCTGCTGCCGCAAAATACAGCCGCACCATATTCTAGTCCAATCAGAGAGAGCGGCAAGCACCTCCACCGGTTTCGAAACTTATTAGTCTCTCATCAGGAGGCACATATGCTGCTCTCTCTGGTCCAACCAAAACATGCCAAAAAATCGTAATTTAAAAATAAAAATCGATTTGTTTCGGGATTTTTCCTTAAAGTCACCGGTTTATGAAATAACGAATTTATGCATTACTTTACTTATGCACTGTATATAATATACACAGGCAAGCAGGCACTGTTTTTGCACTGTTTTCCTCCATTTATCCCTGGCCATGGCAGCAGTTCTCCACTTTTTATCCCGATTGTTTCAAGGTCTTCCTTACACGCTTCTAGCCACTTTTTCCGTGGTCGTCCACCTCTCAGCAGCGAGTACTTTGCTCATCTTCCGGCAGCTATTCTCAGTACAACTTTCTAATCTCCGCATTTGTTCTTCTCCTCTAAGCATCTTTACCGTCTTTTACTCCCCGAATATCTTCCTTAGAACACTCCGCTTCCAGATGTTCAGCATATTTTCTTGATTTTTATTCATAACCCATGCTTCGCTTATGTAAAGGACTGTAGGCTGCATCAGTGTTCGGTATAGTGTCAATGTTGACTCGCTGGAGATGTTTTTTGCTCATAGTGATTTTTGTAAGCTCCGACAGTTTTCCTTCCTCTCAAAATTCGCTTCTTAATTTCTTGGCTTTCATCCCCTTTCATTGTTAGGGTTCCTCCTAGATACTCAAACTCCGCCACCTTTTTATAGAAATATTCTTTATTTTCTTTGTTTATCGAAGTTTTCAGCTCTGTGTCTTCATATGCGGTCTTCCTTTTTTCCATGTACTCTGTTGTTTGCTCATTAATAATCAGTCCATACTGCTTAGCCTTCGCTTCATCGTTTAAACCTTCGCAGAAGTTCGCTTTCAGTTCTTCTCGTTAACACTACATCGTCCGCAAAGGTCAGGAGCTGGCTTCTGTTGTCATAAATCATACTTTTTCTTCGTATTCCACTCTCTCTCTCTCAATATTGTCTGCAACAAGAAATTGAATAGTACTGTGTACAGCGGATCTGCCTGCTTTAATTCTCTATTAACTTCAAATTTTCCTATTAGGCTTCCTCCAAACTTTACTCTATTGTCGGTCTTCATTAAGTTCAGTTTCACTAGACTGATTATCCTTTCCGGAATTCAAGTACGCTTAGAGCCTGGTACATACGTCTTCTTATCACAGAATCGTAAGTTTGTTTGAAATGGTCAGTGGGTCTCAAACAGTGGGGAGTTAATATTTAATTTCCATAGCTTGAAAAGTAAAAATATTTAATTCCCTGTATTTTATGTTCAGTGAGAATATTGAAGTATTTTTAAAAAATTTAAACGCAGAATAAAAGCTTACATTATTGCCGAGGGCTGAAAGTCCCTTGGAATAAACAAAAATTTGTTTTGAATGATATATTTGAAATAAAAAATCCGACTAAATTTTCTTTTTTTTTTTTCACCCCTGTGACTTAATAAAATAATAATTATAGAAGTTCTCAGGGACTTTTGACCCTCGATAGTATTGTAATATTTCATTCTGCGTTTAAAATTTTCAAAAATACTTATTAGTTTTCTCAGGATTCAAAAAAAAATTAATACATTTCATAATATTTCGACCAAAATTTTGCGCCTACGGCCTCAAAAAGGATTAAAGTATTATACATTTTTGTAATCAGTCTTTCAAAAGTTTTTAAATGAGGTGTCACATGATGTACTTTCCCATTTAAAATAATCAAAATTATCACCGTCACCTGAAGAGGGACCGCGTAAAGTTCGGAACATTGATGCTAAAATACACTATGATTATTTTAAAAATCGACCTGTCCGATCGTTTTGCTTATGTGCTAAAATTAATAAGTTATTAAGGGGAGTAACACTTATTTCAGCGCACTGTATATTCCGTACTATTGCAATAAAATATTAAAACGAATAAACGAAAACTTGTTGAGTAGTGCTGATTGACACAACAGACCAGTAAAATGTTATTCATACAGATAGTGTAAAATGTATCCCCGCTTATCTGGTCCGCTAGTAATAAAGTTATCAGCATTTAATTGCAAAGCGGTCTTCTTAGGTGCAAAATACTTCTTTTTACCAAAAATATACCAACAAAAATATTTATTTACCAAAAAATACGCATACATAATGTATTTATACATAATAGGTACTAAAAGTTTTTCAGTATTTTCTTTAATTTCAGAATATTTTTTTATTTTTCAGAAAAACCTCCTTCATATTTTTATAACACAAGCAATCTCAACTGGTCGATATTTTCAATATAAACCACTCCGACTCTCCTTTAAAAATGTTTGACCTTGTTCTCTCGCAATAACCCGTTTTCCATACCACCATTAATGGAGTTCTGATTTTCTTTATTGGAAAAGTAAAAGCGTTTTCTGAAAATCATCGAGGAGGCTGTGCAGAACGTCGATTCTGCTGACGGTACAGTTGAAAACTTAATTTGAAATTAATTCGCCTGCCGCAATTATGAGAAGTTCAAAAAGGGCCTTGTTAAGACAGAAGAAGTGCTGCGATTACTTTTGCTGCTGCTTGAAAAACTTTCAAAGAATTTTCCGGGGGAAAAGTTGGATATATAGACAATTAAAGCTTTCTTCTAAATAAAGAAAATATTAGATGAATAGGGAAATAATATTGTACCTAATAGACTATAAAGTGTTTATGAAGGTCAAAACATTTAATAGAAATTTAAAATATGCTGCTGGCGATACAATTTTTAAAACATTTATATTTGCATCCACAAGGAAGAATTTCCTGTATCTGGCTTATACCATTAATTAAAACTAAATTAAATGAACAATTTTTGTTGGTAAAAAGTATATTTCCAGGGGTGATAACAATAAGGTTCCAAGCGCCATTTTTTAAATTTTTCAGAAGAAAAATTTATAATTTTAAACTATCATAACTTCGTTATTTAAAGGACTGTAAATCTTAAGATTATTTTATACTACAGTGTGGTAAATTGTCATAAGTAAGATTCTAATGTGCAATTTTGTAAAATAAACTTACGTGCATAGAAATCGGCCCACTTAAAAATTTGGTAATTTTTGATGTCTCATATTTCCTAAACCTGTTAGCCGATTTAAGTGATCTTTTGAACATGTTATAGCCTGATTCTTTAAAAATAGCACTGGAATAATATTGTTGCTAAACAAGTAAATTTTCATTGTATACCGGGTGTACCAATCAAACTGTGTTTTTTTCTCAAAGTTTGCATCACCCTGTGGAATATTTTAGCATTTATAAAATACTGAAATTGAAACCCAACTATAGCCTCTGGTTTTCTCAATATCATGTTTTTTTGACTCATTCGTTAATGATGGGTAACAAAAAAGTTAGGTACTTTAACAACTAGACATGTTCTTCATCAATACACGGTGTTTTTAAATAAGTGCGACAAACTTTAAGGGGTAATAATTCTGCATGAAAAAATAATGACAGTTGGCTTTATAAACGTATGTTCGCAAATTTTTCGTTTCCGAGATACGGGATGTTGAATTTGTTCTTACAAACTGACGATTTATTTATTACATTAAAACCAGTTGAGATATGCAAATGAAATTTAATAGTTTTTAAGAGAAAGTTATTGCAGTTTTTTTGGTATAAAATTAAGAATTTTATATTCACCATTAGCGTGCATACGGGTAATATGATCGGTCATATTACACATATGCGCTAATAGTGAATATTAAATTCTTAATTATATTTCAAAAAATGTGCAATAACTACATCTTAAAACCCACCAAATTTCATTGGCATATCTCAACCGGTTTTAAAGCAATAAAATAAATTGTCAGTTTGTAAGAAAAAATTCAACATCCCGTATCTCGGAAACGAAAGATTTGCGGGCATACATTTATAAAGCCAACTGTCATTATTTTTTCATGCAGAATTATCCCTTGAAGTTTGTCGCACTTATTTAGAATCACCGTGTATTGATGAAGAACATGTGTAGTTGTTAAAGTACCTAACTTTTTTATTATCCAACATAAACGAATGAATCAAAAAACAGAATGTTAAGAAAACCTGAGGCTATAGTTTAGTTTGAATTTCAGTATTTTATAAATGCTACAATATTCCACAGGGTGATGCGAACTTTGCGAAAAAAACACAGTTTGATTGGTACACCTTGTATACAATGAAAATTTACATATTAAGCAACAGTATTATTACAGTGGTATTGCTGAAGAATTAGGCTATAAAATGTTCATAAAATCACTTAAATCGGTCAACAGGTTTAGGAAATATGAGACATCAAATATGATCAAATTTTTAAGTGGGCCGATTTCTATGCACGTAAGTTTATTTACTGACGTCTGCAATGTACTTGGAACCTTATTGCACTATAAGCCTTTTGCTTGGAACCTTATGAAATTATACAATAAACATTTCACAAAAAATTTTAAATTTTCCAAAAATTGTTAGCGCAATTGGTGAAATTAAGGTATAAATTTCAAAATAAAACGAATATTTATTTTTAAATAGAAAATCATAACACAAAACATATTTTTCCTAAATTTATCTTAAGCAACAGAACTTAAAACGAAAATAAAAAAAAATAATCTTACAGAAGTAAAAACTTCGTTTGTACAATGGTATTCTTTTTCTCATGATCATCTTTCAGTGCGTCACAATTTTTCGATTTCTTTCTAACGCATTAAATTGTATGTGACAGAAAAAAAGGCACGTCCGTGATTACAGACATTTACAACATTTATTTTAGTTATTCTAGTTGTCGATAGATGGCACCATAATAAAAAAATAATTTTTTTATTAATTAGATAATAATATTACAAATATAATCTGTATAATTTATAAGACTATACAAATCAAAGAAAATACCATTTTATAAATGCAAGAAACAAATTTGATTTGTTTTTATTCCAAATTGAAAATAAAATGTGACAACTGTCAGATTTAACTAAAATGTCATGTTAGAATAAATGTCATAAATGTGTATTATCACGGATTTACCCTTTTTCCTATCATTTGTTACGCACTGAAAAAGGCTCATGAAAAAGACAATATAAAAAAGTATATTAAAAACCATTAAAAGTCATTCAAAAGTATTCGCAAAACGTTTTCGATCTAGATCAGATCATCTTCAGTGCGTTCTGCTTAGTACATGAAACTAGCAACCTTATGAAATGGGTAACATCGAAAAATATGGTTTACATGATAACTATATAATATTTATAGCGACTCCAAGTCGATGTTAAAATATTAAATGTGTTAGGAGTGCTCAAAGGGCAACATGGTTCCCTGCTCGATAAAAACTTGTGGTTCTTGCCAGTTCAATGGACACAGACCAGCCATAAACAAGTTTTTATCGAGCAGGGAACAATGGTTGGTCTGTAACGCACTGAAGATAATCTGATCTAGATTGAAAACGTTTTGCAAATCCTTTTGGATGACTTTTAATAGTTTTAATAAACTTTTTTATACCATTGTACAAACGAAGTTTTTACTTCTGTATAATTTTTAATTATGGTATACAGCCAGCTACTGGGTATTTTTCATTGTTTTTTTTAAATACTTATACATTATGAAAAAACCTAACTAAATTTACCTTTTTTGTATTCAGAAATTAATGCCCTCATATTATATTCCTGATCCTGGTTTGGCATCCACAAATAACCCCAGGTTCAAATCCCGAGTGCCCTCTGTCCTTTTTAATTTTTTTAATTTTTGATATTGTTTCCATAAAAATTTTTGGAAAGTAGTAAGTATAAAAATTAGTTTAATATTTCAACAAAATACAAATAAACTGTTACAGTGGTGCACCTAGTAGAATTTTCCTTTTGGAGGGGGTTATCTTGGGCATTGAAATTTTGTTTGTAAAAGACATGTTACATTTTCCTACTAATCTTTAAATATTTTTTATAAGCGCTGAGGGGAGGGGGAGACAAACCCCCTGTGTACGCCACTGAAAGTATATTTGAAATCATAATAGAAGTATAACTTCTTACATGGGTACCAAGTACACACACTCTTAATTTTTCTAAAGTACTTGTCGCTTTTAACCGTATTGCCCGAACCTGACACATTCGATGCAGAATTCTTTATTAAATAGAATTCTTTAAAAAAACAGATTATGTACAAAATGCAGCTATTTTTCTCAACCCTCGATTTATTACCTTATAACCTTATAACCCCTGAACCCGGCACCTGCCACGTGGCTTTGCAAGGCGCCAACTGCCACGTGGGGTGCTCACAGCACCGCTTAAAAATTGTCTGTGATCTACTTGTTTATAAACAAAATAATGTGTTGAGTAATACAAGAATATAAAAAAAAACATGTTTTATTAACTTATTAGCCACTAATATGTTATAAAAGTTAAAAAATAAAATGAAAAAGGTGTTATAAGTAGCTATAAGTTCAGCTATAATAGAGCTAGAATAGAATAGAGCTGTAAGTTCAAAATGACACTAAATAACTAGTGGTAGGGGAGCCCAAGCGGGGATTTTTGCAGTTACTCGAGCGCGTCAGATTAGCATATGGGGGAAACCTGGTACCCTGCAGATGTACCTCTACCATATATTGGCTCTTAACACAGGGGAGTTCGTTAAGGGGGACCCGAAAAAAAAATCTATCCTTAAAAAAACTCGAAATTGTCAGATTAAGATAAGGTAAGTTAAGTACATGCAAAAGAGTGTATATTTCAAAAATCTGACGATTTGAGCCGGGCGTAAGGAAATGGGTGAGTCCCAAAATTTCACAAGAAAAAAGCGAATATTTCGCGAAATGAATGACAGATCGAAAAACTAAAAAATACGTGCCCAATATTTTTTAAAAATCTATCGAATGATACCAAACACGACTTCCCACGGAGAGGGGTGGGGGGTAAATTTAATATTTTAAATACGAATCCCCCGATAATTCGCGAAATGAACATCAGATCGAAAAACTGTAAAATACATTTATTCAATATTTTTGAAAAATCTATCGAATGGTACTAAACACGACCCCCCATGGATGTGGGGTGGGGGGTTACTTTAAAATCTTAAATAGGAGCCCTCATTTTTTATTGCAGATTTGGATTCCTTACGTAAAAATAGGTAACTTTTATTCGAAACATTTTTTCGAATTATGGATAGATGGCGTTATAATCGGAAAAAACGATGGTTGGAAATGGAAAATTAAATTAAAAAATGGCAAGCGCCCACTAAAATGGAAAACTTTACTTAACTTTTTTTGGTTTTAGGACCTACTCTTCACAACCCAATAGGTCCCCAAAGCGCTCGAGTGACTGCACATTTAGCATACTTTGCTCCCCTACCATAGGGCATACAATACCGAACTAAAATCTGAATACCGGTATTTGATATTTGAAATTTGAAATATCGGGATACCGGTATTAACACCGGTATTATTAATAAAAAATTAAGTATTTATACTTAAGTTTAAAATTATATTTATTTGATCCAAATTTTTGGGCGATAAACGATTTCTTCTTAGGTTTTTTAACTGCCCAGACTTGGAAAATACTCTTTCGGAAGGTATCTACTGATTTTGTTCTGAAGCTATTTCCTTGTGGCATTTTTATAATTAATTATTTATATGGGAAATAAGCCACAATTAAAATGAAAAAAATAATTTTATTAACGTTTTGAATGCAGTAGGATGTGGATACCCATACTGAAAGAGGAAGTCAATAGAAAGAAAATACCACAATTAGTAAGTCAGTAGTCGAGTTAGTACATATTTTATATTTTAGTATTACTTATATATCCATATATTATTGACATTATTTATAATTTAAACAAAATTATAGTAAAGTCAGAATTTGGTATTAATTTTGAGAGTAATTTAAATGTAAGACCAAATACTTACGATGTCGGGATAGTATCACGAGGTTTTTCCTGGTTTTCCCTCGTGATTTACTATGAGATCTCTAACACTAGAATTTTAATGTCACCGTTACATGTGGTTGTCTTTTTAAAGACAGATCACATGCTATGATTTTTTTGTGACGGATATTCTTGTGTTGGGGTTGATTTCATGTAATCGAATGAACTATCTTTCAGTAAAGTCGTCCCAGGAACGCAACTCATAAATATTGGCAATATCATTTTAAAGTCTTCTACTTTAAAATGTATCATATTTTATGTATCTGAATTGCCGATATAAATGAGTCAAATTAAATAAATTATTAGAAGAATTTTTTTACTAAGCAACAACATTTTTGTTTCCATTAGTAGTATTTTGTATTTTGACAACGGCACCCGATTTGGGCGTCGAAACGTTAATAAAATAATTATTTTTTTCATTTTAATTGTGGCTTATTTCCCATATAAATAATGTATCTACTGATGTGGCAGGTATTGACAAATATTTTATAGCCAAATAATAAAGCTCAGTGAAAGTGGATTTGTATTTTTTACAAAATTCCATCGGGTTATTTATTCTTGCCAAATGTGTCATTTCGCAAGAAAATGTGGCATTAGGTAGTAGACGTAAAGTAAAATATAAACAATCGCTTTATATCGCCGATACCGCCGCTTCTCGATGGTGCCATACTCGGCTCGGTATGTGTAATAAATATGACTGATATAGATTTTAATACAACGAAATTGTTTCTTTATCTTCAAAAAAAATTCTTGTAATTAATTAATGTTATTTTATTAGATTTATATTGTGCATAAATTAAATTTATCTACTCTATGTCATATTATGTATAAATAAGTTTTTAGTTTGTGAAAACTGTCATTATAGATAGCAGTGCGTGAAGGGTATAAAGTGTGCGTGAAGTAACAATGTATTTTAAATGGGATTTACTTTTTCGCACACTTTCAATGGGTTTTTTGGCACACTTTCATTTAATCAAATATCCTTAACTTTCGCGTTAAAAAAATTTTGTTGCAAGTCATCATGACAAAAGGTATCACCATGACAATATGAGCAATGACTTACAACAAAATTTTTGACAGTTTTGTGGCTTGAAAGTAGTTAGGATTTTTAAATGTCAAAGTTCTAAAAATTGTAGAATACAAATGAATTCCAGTGACGAAGAGTTACAGTTTTTTTAATTGTTTATCGTAGATAAAATATTGTATGAAACTGTGCGTGAAGTACTTTTTGCGAACTTACGCGATGTATAGCACTCGCTCCGTTGTCGCTCGTGCTCTAAATATCACGTGTGTTCGCAAAAAGCATACTTCACGAACTGTTTCATAAATAACTATTATATCAACTAACGTAATACCAAAATACCGGTATTTGTACAGAAATACCGGTTTTTAATACCGGACAAAAATCGTCCGGGATTCCGGTATTCGGGATCCCAGAATCCCGGTATTTTAAGCCCTATAAATAACCACTTCAAACACTAACACATATATGCTATATAACATTATAGAAAGCTACTATGACGCACAGCTCGGTTACCAAACTTTAAATACCAAATATTTGATAAAAATGTGTTATGGGGTGCTGGTAGCACCCCACGTGGCAGGCGCCGGGTTAAAAGGGCCACAAATATTACAACAAAACGTTTTCGCTCTGTAAAAGAGCATCATCAGTGTTACAAGAACAAATTGTTTATTTGTCTGGAAATAGGACTAAAATGGATGGTCAACATATTATGGATTGGCGGGTCTTTTCCTAAACTTTTAGATGGAATTTAACATATCTTTCAATTCAATTAGGTTGACAGAATCGAAAACTTCGAGTATATAAGTGTCGCCGCATGTGAGGGGTGGGGTGCGCACTGGCGAAACTGCCGTTCTCTTGCATACTATTTCTTGGTTTTTACATTTTTACTAGAAACTTGACCAACCGAATCTTTAATACATTAAGCGGCAAAATTAACGGAACACGTTAAAAATGTAAAAAATGGAGCATGTTAGATGTCTTGAATTTCCTAAACTTGTTGTCCGATTTCAGTGATTCTTTTAGTATGTTATAGCCTTATTATTTAAGGAAATCGATGTAATAATATTGTTGCTAGACAGGCAAATGTCATTTTGTACTTGGTGTAACATTCATATTGTGTTTTTTCTTTAAAGTTCGGAACACCCTGTGGAATATTCTGGCTTGTTTATATAAAATATTGAAATTAAAACTCAACTGTAGCCTTAGGCTTCCTTAACATTATTTTATATTTTGATTTATTCGCTTATATTCGATAATGAAAGAGATAACATTATGTACTTTATATTACGAATTAATATCATATGCCATTTTTTTCTTGATCAATACCATTCCCACTCTCGGGAGCTACTGTTTCTACCTTTTGTAAGGTTCTAGGAAATTGCAAACGCTGTCGTAGTCTTCTGCCAATTATGTCCCACAAATGTTCGATCGGGTTAAGATCAGAACCATGCGATGGCCAATTTAAAGTCCGAAGATTTACTTGTTGTAAATATTGGGTTACAGCTCGTGAACGTGAGGTCTTGCATTATCGTGCATTGGCAAAAAAGTGTTAACAATATAAGGAGGCGCTAGCATAGTAGCAAAGTCCTGCGCTATGTAGGATCTCTGCTTGAACACACTCATAGCGGGTCAAATTCCTTGTAGGGCGTTCCAGTTCCATCAAACAACAAAAAAAAATACGGACTTTGAAACTTTAAATAATAAATCTACTAATTTTCGCAACAAAGGAACCACTTTTTGACTGTTAAAAATTTGACATCTAATAAATTTCTCATAGCCTAGTTTAGGCTTGTTTACTAAACTCAATAAAAAATTTAGGATTTATTATTGATGAAAACATGGCTAGTTATTAACGTACCTAACTTTTCGATTATCCAACATAAGGAAATGACTCAAAAAAGAAAATGTTAGGGAAAAATAAGGCTACAATTCATCATAATCATCATCATCAGTAGCTCGACAACTCTTTTTGGGTCCTGGTTTGTTCTAAGATTTTGCGCCATTCTGTTCTGTTCCTTGCTTTGTTCTTCCAGTGGGTAATCTCAAGTGTTTTCAGATCTTGTTCCACTTGTTCCATGTATCGAAGTTTGGGTCTTCCCTTTGACCTTCTCCCTACTGGTATCTGCATCATTATATATGTTTTGGTGTTTCGGTCTCCAACATCCGTTGAACATGGCCCGTCCAGCGCAGACTTATGATTTTTATGGATGTTATGACGTCGGGTTCGTTGTATGCTGCGTATAGTTCAAATGCGCCATACGTCATTTTCTTTCATCCCCTTATATATGTGTCTGAGGATTTTTCGTTCAAACGTACTGAATAAGTTCTCATCGCTTTTCGACAATTATTGAGTTTTCTAAAAGGCTACGATTATTGAGTTATAATTTCAATATTTTATATCCTAGAATATTAACCCTTAACTTGGCGGTGTGTACTCCAGGATACGTTATTTATTAAGATTAATTTCTCTATATATACGTAAAGTTGCCGCGAGATTTTAAACGTACCCTCTCCATAGAGCATTCGCCTAACCAATAAATTAATTTGAATGTCATACACAGAGATTTCCACCAATGAGAGAGCGTTTTATGTAAGCGTGCTCAAAATGGCTTTCAAAGAAGGTGTTAGTTTGTGTCATTCGGAAAGTAAATTCATTTTTTAAATGTTTTGAACTATTATCTGAATTGATCTATAATTATAGATAACTAGGCCTGCAACAAACAATCGTATAAAATAATATTCATGATTTATTTATAAACAAACAGATAGGATCAGTTTGAAAAGTAGTATCTCTGAAAATGCATTGCCAGGTTAGCGGCAATTTAGATAGTATCCTTGAATATACATTGGCAGGTACTGATGAAAATTGAATGAGTATCTTTTTGGATACATTACCCGGTATACGGACAAATACTAACTGTTCCTTATTAGCTACTTTGCCCATTAGAGGATTAAACAGGGTGTTCTGAACTTTAAGGAAAAAACACAATATGATTGTTATACCCGGTATAAAGTTAAACTTACTTGTCTGGCAACAATATTATTACATTGCCTTTCTCAAATAATAAAGCTACATATATAAGATACTAAAAAAATCACTAAAATCGGACAACAGGTTTAGGAAATTCGAGACAACTAACATGTCCCATTTTTAAGGTGGTCCGTTAATTCTGCCGATTATTAATCATAAAATATTTCCATTTTTAACGCAAATCTTCTCGACCCTGTTGAAACTATCAAAGCTTTTAAACAAACTTTTCTTCTGGAAAGTAACACACTTTTATTGTAAAACGATGCATCTTATTCAAACTAGCCTAAGGTCGATTCTAAACGTATTGATTTTAAATCCATTAAATGAATTTCATCTAGTTCTCTATTTAATGAATTAAAACTGTTAATGGAAAGGATCCAAAAAGAAACAAAGACAGCCAAACAATTTAACTGGTAAAGTGGCATTTAGCGGAATAGCAGAATACTATTTCGTTTTGTAGTTTAATTAAACTAATTAGATGAAAATAAAACTATTTCTAGCTTCTCCTATAATTTGTAATTATTGTAAACATTATGTAGGTATATCGAGGCAAATAAAAAAAGGAATGAAACTATCGTAAAAATAGCAAGTATGTCTACATACTTGTAAGTTGTTAATTAATAATTTAATTGTTGCTAACCGCATCTTTCAATTTCCACCGGCTTCTGGAAATAAAATATATACCAAAAAAGCTTTTATGTCACCAAGTTATTTAATTATTGATAAATAGTTACTTACCTAAAATTTTTGTTGAAAATACAAGATTGTGTTGGGAAAACCCGGATTTACCGAATAAGTTAATTTCATTGAGGCAAACATAATATTATCCATAATATTTATATATTATACAATCATAAGATTCGGCTCCAGCAATAAAATTGCTGGTAAATAACTTTTTTGTTTTTTAATTTGCCAAGAGTACATTATATTATTAAAATAACATTATTGATGTAATAAAATAACATTGATAATGATAACATATTGATAAAATAACATAATTATTGATCGTACATACATTAATTATTGTATAAAATAGATGTTAAAAATATTTAAAAAAAATTGAATGTAGATTGAAAGGAATTTATTAACAAATAATCTAATCTTAAAAAAGCCTAATGCGACAAGTCACGCAGTCTGTCCCGTACTTTTTTCGATACGTAAACATAGAATGACGTTTAATAAACGTTATTTTATTTTTTTTATATCCCGGATAATAATTTGATTATTTATATTTTAAACAAATTATAAATATTATAATATAGGTAGGTACAGGGTTATTCACTATATCTTGACCCCCCCTGTAAACTGCTTTATTTACAGAATTAGAAAAAAATGTACCGGGTGTCCCAATAAGAATGGCTCTTGGCCATATCTCAGGAACCGTTTATAGTAGAGCTTTGAAATAAAAAAATTTTTAACAAAAGTTACCTCAGGAAAAGCCTGGAAATTATTTTCATAATTGTGGGTCCACCGCTAGAGGGCGTAATTGAATATCAAAAATTAAAAAATCTAAATTTTACAAAATTTTCCTAATGAAGGGGCACTGGAAATCCGATTATTGTATTCTTCATCAAATTCTGCGCATATTTGATTTAACAAGTTTAACTCTACCTTTGCAAATAAGAGGTGGGGGTGAGTGGGAACCTTGTTATGAAAAAATGGCTGTAAGTCCGGTTCTGCCAAATCAAATTTTGAAAACTGGGTCTTGTTGAAGACAGATATTTTTCTTCAATGTAAGCGTGATAATTTTGAACCATCCTAATAAGTAATAAGCCAGCTGGGAGGCGTTATTTAATTTTTTTCAGAAATCTAGTTTTGTTTGGAAAATATTAAATACAAGTATGCATTTTTAATCATACTTTATAAAATTAGATTAAATTAGCAATAGAATAGCGAAAACCGCATGTCGATACCTTTTTTCTATCTCAAGATATCTCGAGAAACGTGTAAATTTTATACATAACTGTTACTATCACCGGTAAACTAAGTTAATGGAAAGTAGTGTGCTGTGGAAAAAAACAAAATAACATTTTCCAGATGTCAACGTATAAAAATATAATTAATTAAAACAACAATATAAAGAGAAACAATACTATTAAAATTAAATATAACACAGAACAAAAAGAACTACTTAGTGACGACCTAAATATTCAAATTGTTGCCCATCATACACTACTCTAGAATACATTATCCAGAGAATACTAAACGCCATTCAAAGCATATCGAGAGCAGAAATTGAGACTGCTGTTCAATCTACTCTTGAAAGAGTAAATGTTTGCAACGAAAATGATGGGCAAAAATTTGAACGTTTATGTCATCACTAAATAGTTGTTTTTATTTCTTTGTAATAGGGCTTTTCAACGCTTCTCATTTGTTTCGAGCCTCTGTCATATGCCGTATAATCCGTGTATAATATTAATATACGAGATATGAACGAGGCTCGAAACAAATGAGAAGCGTTGAAAAGACCTAATATACGTTGACAGCTGGAAAATGTTTCTTTGTTGTTTCCATAGCACACTACTTTTAATGAATTTCGTTTACCGGTGACAGTAACAGTTATGTTTTTAAATTTACACGTTTTGTAAGATATCTTGAGATAGAAAAAAGGTATTAACATGCGGTTTTCGCTATTCTGTTGCTAATTTTGTCTAATTTTGTAATATGGTATTAAAAATGCATGATTGTATTTAATATTTTCCAAGGAACACTAGATTTCTGAAAAAAATTAAATAACGCCTTCTAGCTGGCATATTACTCAGTAAGTTGGTTCGAAATCCTAACTTTTACATTGACGAAAAAGATCTGTCTTCAACAAGACCAAGTTTGAAAAATTTGATTAAGCAGAACCTGACTCACAGCCAGTTTTTCATAACAAGGTTCCCACTCACCCCCAGCTCTTATTTCCAAAGGTAGACCTAAACTTATCAAATCAAATATGCGTAGAATTTTATGAAGAATACGACGATCGGATTTCCAGTGCCCCTTCATTAGGAAAATTTTGTAAAATTTAGATTTTTTAATTTTTGATATTCAATTACGCCCTCTAGCGGTGGTCGCACAATTATGAAAATAATTTCCAGGCTTTTCCTGAGGCAACTTTTGTTATAAAATTTTTTATTTCAAAGCTGCACTATAAACGGTTCCTAAGATATGGCCGAGAGCCATTCTTATTGGGACACCCGGTACAATAAAAAAGTTATTCGATTTTTAAATTATGATTTTTTAACATATATATCATACTAGTGACGTCATCCATCTGGGCGTGATGACGTAATCGACTATTTTTTAAATGGGAATAGGGGTCGAGTGCTAGCTCATTTGAAAGGTTATTCAATTTCCTATTCAGTAATATAAACATTAACATGATTAATTATACAGGGTGTACACAAATAATTTTTGTAATTAAATTAATTGACACAAAAAGAAGAATGTATGTAATTTATTTAATTCAAAATACATTATGCTGCTGTCAGAAAACAGAAATAAATATTTATTGAACAAATAAACATTACTTTTCAATTAAATATATTATATTATGTCAAAAGATCATATTTTAAAAATCGAATAACTTTTGTATTTACCATTTTTTTCTAATTCTGTAAATAAAGCAGTTTACAGGGGGTCAAAATATAGTGAATAACCCTGTACATTATATTAAAATAATATTTTTAAAATTGATAGAAGGATATTTATTATTTATTTATCATATCAGTTAGATTTTAAAAAATTATCTTATATGACGGTTCTGTCAACTGTCTGTGCTTTATTCATACGTTAGCAGATGGCGTTAGGAGTTTATTGAATTATTAGGAGTTTATTGAATTATTAGGAGTTTATTGAATTATTTTTAATTTTATTAATGAAACATACAAAATATTATTTGATATTGTTCTTCTGCTATAACATTTCCCATGCGTCACGATTCATATTCAAACAAATTAAGTCAAAACACAAAGTGAAACGTTCGCTGATGTGTGTAGTATATAGTATACAGTATACAAATTGTATATATACAGCCGGTTCCTAAAAAAACTGATACGACTCTTAGTAAGATTTGATCATGTTGAGCAGTGTATTTGATTGATCTGACATTATATTGATTATGACAGACAAATAATAAAATAAACAAACAACAAACAACTGATTCATGAAAAAACTAATAAGTATTTTAGAAAAATTTAAACGCAGGATGAAAGATTACATTATTACCGAGGGCGGAAAGCCCCTTAGAATAAACAAGCAGTTTCTATTGAATGAAATATTTGAAATTAAATATCACACTTTTTTATTTTCAGCCCTGTAACTTATTAAAATAAATATTATAGAAGTTTTCAGGTACTTTCAGCCCTCGGTAATAATGTAGTCTTTCATTCTGAGTTTAAATTTTTCAAAAATATTTATTAGTTTTCTCAGGATTCGAAAAAAAAATGAATACAATTAAAATACATTGAGAATTTTGACATGCGTCACAATTTTGCATTAACTCAATGTAAAGTTTTAAACTGTTGAATTCCAGCTTCCCTAATTATTTGACATCAAAAGACATTAGAAACTATTTGTAGATGATTGAAATCTGTATTGAAAACAACTGTTAAAATTGTTCTACGTAATTAGACATATTCCAAAATTTTGTAAAAATGTAATACATTTCAGTTTTCAGCCCAAACTTAGGCCACACACAATGCGATAATGTTCACATTTTTGAACTGTCAATATTTTTATTTTATCATCTATTGTTTAAAAACAATACAGTTGATAAGATACCCTCAGTTGCGGAGAAAGTATTAATAATAAAGATTAATAATAAAGTCTAATAACCGTGGAACAGAATAAGCTATCTGACAAATTTTAAGATTTGGCAGTGACATTGACAGTATGTAAATATTAAGTATTTATCCTTCAAAATACACTGCTCAATTTTCTACAAAATACGCGTCAAGAGTCGTATCAGTTTTTTTTGGAACCAGGTGTACATCGACGTTCGTTTCACTTTATGTTTTGACTTCATTTGTTTGAAAATGAGTCGTGACGCATGGGAAAAATTATAGCAGATGAACAATATTAATTGTATCCCCCACACTGCATAATTTTGAGATCAAAACATTTATTCCCCTATTATTTTTACTTAAAAAAGGTATACTACATTCTACTCTTTAAACTTAAGCGTTTTCGAGATAAACACATTTTAAATCTACGCTGCAAAATTCATTTTTTTAAATTCATTGTAGTTACATACTAAAAACCATTCGACATAATACCCTTGTCGTACTTGGCAGCAAGTGTAGGCACTGTACATCCTACTAAATTATGTTTATTAAAAGTTTCTGGCTACTACCAGTGGCGTACGATGGGGGAAATTGAATGGTTGACCCCTCTCCAAATTCTACGCCACTGACGGAATTGCTGTCTTAGCATAATTTATAGATTTGCCAATACTTTGTATGTAAATAATGTATTCTTCATTCATAACGATAAAGTCATTAGTTTTTGAGATATTTGAAGTTAAAAATGAAACGGCACAGTTATTTTTAGGGATGGACTCGAGCCGAGCCGAGCCGAGCTTTTGAAAAGCTTGTGCTCGGCTCGAAATTTCGAGCCGAGCTCGAGATAGAAGCTCGGCTTGAACTTCGAGCTTGCAGGTTGAGCTCGTGGCTCGTGCCGGTTCGGCTCGAATAGTTCGAGCCGAGCCGAGCCGAGCTCAAAAACATAATAATGAATGTAAAATATAACATTCGTAGTAATTTTTTTTACTTATAATAGTCAAATATAAGAAATAATAAGAAATTCACTAAATGCTTTTCACATAATAGCTACATACTCTGTCATAGTAACGTTAGGAGACAAGAAGAGTGAGATATTTTTTTTTCTTAGATTAATGAACAAATAGGAGAAATTAAAAATGTTTATTTCACAGTTTGTCTTAATTTCTGTTTAAAAAACTATGATAATGTATGATTTTAGTGTTCGTCCTGAAATAATGTCAGTCTTTTTAAAATAACCCGATTTAAAGGAAGCCAAGAAAATAGTTTTATCGCTGAGAAACTATATAGGTAGATACATTACGATAGTTTAATATAAATTTCAAATAAGATGGCATATTTGTATTAAGTATTATGACAAGATAGTGGATGAATTGTTTGATAACACCCGGATTTCGTATAGTGTAGTGATAATAAATAATACAAATAACAATAAAAAGTAAAGTCTAATACGACCAGATAGTCCTGTCGCCAGGGGGGGTACAACGGCCTCCTGTATTCAGATGGACTTACCCAAGTTTTTATTATGTATTTTGGCCCGTAGAACACGAATTTTTTGGGTAACAGTTGATCCGGATGTCGATAAGATTGTTATAAACAAAGAAGTTGAGGAATTACATAACAGCGATTTCTCGCAAAACAAAACCTGTTTTTGTATTTTTTGGGCCATTCTAACCAAAAAATGTTCCTACAAGTTTTTTCGTATGATGCATAGTTTTCGAGATAAACGCGGTTGAACTTTCAAAAAATCGAAAAATTGCAACTTTTGAACCCGAATAACTTTTGATTAAAAAATAAATTAGGAATTCTGCTTGCTGAATTTGAAAGTTCAAGTCAAATTCTATCGGTTTCGAATATATACATTGCTAAAAATGTATGTGTTTATTGCTAAAAAAAGCTATAAACACATAGTGTTTCCCGTGCCTAATACATGCGTTTACATGCATGCTACGTAGAAATAGCCTCGCTTGCACTTGTACCTACTCTACCTACTCGTTCGATTTTAAATGAGAAATCATTGAAAACATCACTCCAGCACTAGGTGTTTATACTTTTGTTTAACAATAAAATAATAAATTTTTAGCAATGCAAATAACTAAAACCGATATACTTTGACTTGAACTTTCAAATGCGGTAAGCAGAATTGCTATTTTATTTTTTAATCAAAAGTTATTCGGGTACAAAAATTGCAATTTTTCGATTTTTTGAAAGTTCCACCGCGTTTATCTCGAAAACTATAAATCCTACGAAAAAATTTGTAGGAACACTTTTTGGTTAGAATGGCCCAAAAAATACAAAAACATGTTTTGTTTTGCGAGAAATCGCTGTTATGTAATTCCTCGACTTCTTTGTTTATAACAATCTTATCGACATCCGGATCAACTGTTACCCAAAAGATTCGTGTTCTACGGGTCAAAATATATAAAAAAAACTTGGGTAAGTCCATCTGAATACAGGAGGCCGTTGTACCCCCCCTGGCGACAGGACTAAGACTAATCCATAAATAATCGGAGTAGGAAAAAGCAGCATATTTTATGAAAACATTTTTTTAAATATCAATATTCATATGTACATACAGTGTGGCCAAGCCAAATGGAATAAATTTATTATTTCGTGAATAAGCGCTTTTGGAAAAAAATTCCGAAACAGGTCGGTTTTTATTTTTAAATTACAATTTTTTGGCATATACTCGTATATGATAGTAGCTCATTTGAACGGTTATGAAATTCTCTATTCAGTAATATAAATATTAACATAATATACAGGGTGTCCAATTTTTTTTTAATTAAATTAATTGACACAAAAATGAGAATGTATATGTAATTTATTTAATTCAAAATACATTTTGCTACTGTCAGTAAACAGAAAGAATGTTCATTTGACAAATAAACATAGCTTTTCACTTAAATTCAATGTTCAAGATGCCACTCACCTGCCTCTTGGTAGTTTGAACATTTAATTTAAGCGAAAAGCTGTGTTTATTTGTCAAATAAACATTTTTTATGTTTTCTGACAGCAGTAAAATGTATTGTGAATTAAATAAATTACATACATTCTTCTTTTTGTGTTAATTAATTTAATTCGAATTTTTTTATGGACACACTGTATACATAATTATGTTAATATTGATATTACTGAATAGAGAATTTAATAACCTTTCAAATGAGCTAGCACATGACCCCTATTCCCATTTAAAAAAATAATCGATTACGTCATCACGCCCAGATGGATGACGTCATTAGTATGATATATGTAGGTATTATATATGCCAAAAAATCGTAATTTAAAAATAAAAATCGACCTGTTTTGAGATCTTTTTCCAAAATCGCTCATTCACGAAATAATGAATTTATTCCATTTGGCTTTGCCACACTGTATAATACTATTGGTAATATTGTAATGTAGTACCTACCACCTAAAAGGCCTGCATAAATAAATAAAAAATATAAATAAAAAGTATCAAGTATTTTATTGTCTTATATTACTAGATTCGCATAAAATAAATCTTTCACTAAACTTAATACAGATGAGTTGTAACTCTTTTTTTTTAATTTAAGTAACTAAAAAACCTGTGTCACCTGAAAAATATTTTTGTACACTTACAGTCAATTGTAAATAGGTACATAGTATCTCCATTAACATTTTATATCGGAGATACTATTTAAAAAAAAAAGTTACATTGTTAATAAAAATCATTTACAAGAGGAAAGGAGGAAAGTGTAGGTATATATTTAAAAATAACATTATAACTCTATTCTTACCAAATTATACATATACGACTCTACTTCAACAATAAATAAAATTAAACCTAGAACTAATTTAAACGATTAAAATTAAAAAAAAAATTGTTTTACACATTTTTCAAAATTGGGTTTTCTACCCAAGAGTTTAGACATAAGAGGCACTTAGCCGATTCATTAGTCAATCTATTGCGTTGTTTTCGAATAATTAAGCCAGCTTTTGAAAACAATCGCTCAGATGGTACGGACGTAGCAGGAATACTTAGTAAGTCTCTGGCCATTTCAGCAAGAACAGGAAATCTTCCTTTATTTACCTGCCACCACTTTAAAATATCTTCGTTGCCAGTACTTTGCGGGAGTGCTATGTAGTCATAGAATTCAGTACTTAAGTCTTTTGGTTTTGTTATGACCTTTGATTGATAATAGCTTTCGAAATTGATTTCAAGCTCATCTTGTACTTCCATGACCACCGACGATTCAGATGTACTTTGCGTTATATTTTCTACAGCTTGCTGATTTCCTTCATACTTTTTTAACAGTTTTTTAAACACTGAATACGATTCGTTCTTTAAGTCCCTTCCCCAAAGTGAGTTATCAAATGCTTCAAGTTTATGTCTTGGGTCTAAAATAAGTACTGCACAGTAAATCCAATTTGTTTGTCTGTAATGTTTTAAAATTTTATCTCTGGCCTTTTGAAATGCAGTTAAAAGTTGTTCATCTACACAGGAACGATTCGGTTTATCGTCAAGCAACTTTGATTGTAATTCGATTTTGTCTAACAGTATATTTAAACTGACTATCACTGATGGAAGCGTTGCGTATTTGTCTCCTCCAAGGTTTTCGCTTACTATTTTAAACATCTTTAAAAATTTACAGACGGAAGCTAACATCTGCCATTCGTTTTGGTGTAGTCGAAAATTGTTTAAGTTATTGACACTGTCGCTTGCACATAGACAGTCGATCCCCTTTTTTAACTTTAATGCGACATCCAACATATCATGAGTGGAGTTCCATCTTGTTGGAACATCCAGAATAGGTGAAATCTGTGTAGATGCCCCAGCAGTTTGGCACGCACTTTTAAAACGGATCCGTAATTTTTCAGATTTTTTTATTTTCTTAAATATATACCGAATTTTATCCAAACAGTTGGTTGGTGTTTGAATATCTTCATCTAGAACATCGTTGTGTTCGAACTCAACCTCTTCATCTACGTTACTGCTTTCTTCATCTTCAGCCTCCCCTCCTACGTCTTCTTCTATTTTCAGAGATTTTAAGCAATCTTGAACAGCCAAGTTCAGAATATGTGCTACACATTTAAAATGTTGATTAACGTCATCAAAAGAAGGAATAAGCTTTTTTAACTCCTGCATGAACGTTGTATTTGCTGCAGTGTTGTCAACAGTTATGCCTTGAATTTTCGATGTGATGCCATAGCTCTGCAAAGATTCATAAAACAACTTGGCAATATCTCTCCCAGTATGAAGCCCATGTGAAGGTGAGAAATCGATAACTACAGACTGGAGTTGCCAATGGTCATCAATAAAGTGGGCGGTGATCCCATAATAAGATTTTCCATTAATTGCCGTCCAGCCATCAATGGTAAAAGATATTCTTGATGTGTTTTGTTGTAGTATATGCATAACTTTTTTTTGATCCTGTTCAAAACGGGACACAACCATTCTCTTTAAAGCTTTTCGTCCAGGCAGGTTTATTCCAGGTTTGATTTGATCGAAGAAGTTCCTTGTTGCTTCGTCGTCAAAAAACGAAAAAGGTAGGTATTTAGTGGCCACCCAATCAACGATAAAGTTTTCATCTTTAGGTTCATTCACGGATTTCTGCAATAAACATAAACGAGTGTAAATTACTTGATATTTGAATGTAAATTTGAATTATTTTTAAAATAAAGCTATTATTTTATTGTATTTATTTTGCTATTTATTATTTCCCAGCCAACATGAATTCACACTAAATTACCAGAGCCCGCTAATAGTTAAAATATGATTGGAGGTCGTTGGGTAGGTACAATGAACTGCACCCTAAAGGGATTACCGAATTGGGCGCTGAATTTTTTGAACTTTTTTTTTGGTTTTTCCATAAATAAACAAATTAAATTGACCTAGTCTTTTAGAAAATTATGAAATATAAAATACCTTAATTATAACTTTTATTTGTTCTTTAAGTCAATATCATTTACATTGTTAAAAAACTAAATCATTGAGAAAAGTAGTAATAGATAATGAGAAATTATCTAATTGTTTAGAATTATTATAGCAGCCCAGCGGGTAAACAAAATTATTTTTACCAACTTTACGGCAATTGAACCAACAAGAATATTAGCAAGAATAAGGAGACAATGGTTGTTAAGTGTTAAATGTTCTTTACGTGTTTTATATTTTAATTTTTGGTTCCTTTCAGACTTTTGTAAGCTTTGGTTTCAAACAACACAAAAATAGAAGTAATTAAAAACTAAATTATGGACGAAAACGGCAAGAATTACTTGTCGCAGACGGAAAAGTTTTATAAAAGTAAAATGAAAGTGATAAAACATGGTAAAAAACATAAAAGGGAGTTTGGGTGTGGTACCAATTATTA
Organism: Diabrotica virgifera virgifera; assembly: GCF_917563875.1. Classification (NCBI taxonomy): domain Eukaryota; kingdom Metazoa; phylum Arthropoda; class Insecta; order Coleoptera; family Chrysomelidae; genus Diabrotica; species Diabrotica virgifera. Next base: position 69,989,137 of record NC_065443.1, on the reverse strand, counting down.
AAGATAAAATGAGATAAGTTTAAGGTGGTTATGGCGCGTACAATGCGCAAAGGTACCATTTCATCCAAAAAGCGAAAATGTGTGTCGCACCTGGAGCTAGTAAGAGAGGAAGAAGCCGTTATGGTAAAGTTAGGAATGACTTGGCGGTAAAGAATATTTATTCTTACCTATATACCTATATACAACAGAAGTGTTTACTTCATTCTACGTTGTCTTAACAAAGGTATACAGAAAACTACAGGGTTTACCCTTTTAAAGTTTTAAAGTAATATTTATTCTGATGTGGCTCAAGACAAAAAAGGCAAATATGTATAATGATGATGATGTAATAGAAGAGAATATATTAGGCTATTGATTATGTTCAAAATAAGATGGCTAAAAGGAACTACAACATTCACGGGGTTTTATTGTTTCTTGTTTCATATGGTCAATGGACCTCTAAATATGAAAAAACCGCGGAGTGCTTCCATTTACAGGGGTGCGTTTTTGAGAAAGGGGTGAATTAACCCCTATGAACTAAGGTGCATAGTATGAGTTCTATGCCCTTTTAGTACATACATTTCTACAGCAAAATTGTTCGAAATTAAATTTACTATTGAATTATCACCTTTTAAAGTTTAAAAGTGTTTTTTACAAAAATGTATTAAAAAAATGCAAATTCATCCTTCCTCTTTAAAATGACGTTTGGCAGAGGTCATCGCTTATAACTCGACAACAACTAATTTTAGACAAATATCACAAGAGACCTTTTTTGCTCAGAATTATCCAAAGAATCTAAAAAGACCTTAACACTATCAATTTCTTTACAGGGCTTCTCATAAAGCCCTTATTTTACCATAATTTGTTAATAACAATTAAACGGACCATATTTGGGCTTCCAGACCACTTCCATTGGATTCAGCGGCCCAAAAAACTTATAATACCACCATTAAATCACGGGGAGCTCGAACTTTCCCACGGGACCCCTTCTGTTGCGACTAGACAATGGATCTCGGATTTGCATTTTAGATTAAGTAGATATCAATTTTCATTATAATTAATGCAATTGTTAGTACTGAAAACTAACAGCTTAAAATTTTATAATTTTACTCAGTTTGCCAACATTGCTTAACGTTAAGCAATTATTTAATGCCAAATATTTATCAGATTATTACATCGACCAAAATTTTATTAAGAAAATTCCCAAAAAAACTGGTTATGAACAAAAAATTTTATTACACTTTTTTTCCAACAATAATAAATAAAAACTGAAACATCATGCAAAAAAATAATAAAATATTATTTTTGAATATTTGCATTGTTTTGGCATATCGAAAACTTTGGCGTTAATACTTTGAATATTGACATTACAATAGTAAAATGTGTTCTTACCTTAATTGTTAAGAAATTATGAAGTGGTCCAGCTTTGCTAGTTCCAGGTTGAGACAGCTTTGGAAAAATAGTACCATATTCCTTTGGATGTTTACTTAATAAGTGCCTTTTAAAAGTAGTTGTAACGGAAAGTTTTACTTTAAACTCACTTTTAATTTTTCGTTTGTTACATAATTTGCATGTCGCTAATTTGTTTATTTTGTCAATAATTTTAAACTCAAAAAAGCATGTAAACTTGCTCCGAAATGTCGAAGTTTCGTCAAGAGTATAATCGCCGCTAACGCTTTCAGTCGACTTAGTTGACACTTCACTATTTTCACTTGGACTTGGAGAAGGAAGATTTGTGTCCATAAAACTATCATCACTATCGTAATTAAACATTTTAAAAACGCGAAAAATTTGGAATTAGGTTCCTAAACAGAAATGGACGAACAGCAACTTCAACTTCTTTCTCAAGACTGAAAAGATTGTAATAACTATTAGATTTCTTTCCTACTACCCGTAAAATACAAACGTGCTAGTTTTCTTAAAATCGGAATTATTTTCTTAATACCTACAGATTTAGCAAAGTTTATACTGAGAAATAAGTTACAATAAAACATTCAACTGTACAGATTAACAGTAAATTTCTATTGTTAAATTCATATCATTATGTCCAAAACCATTCAAGTATGGAGGTACGAGGTACCTTTCCTTTAATAAAATTATTATAGAGATTCAAATTTTTGGTTAGATTATATTACCCCATGAACCTATTTTTTTGTTATGGTAAAATGTAAATATTCGCATTCCTAGAAGTTAGTCTTTTTGATAAACAAATTCTTAAGAAGGTTACAAGAGGCAGTTTAAGTTTATGGAGGATTATAAAATTGGGATTCTACCTACATTAAAATTTTTACCTCTTCCCAGTAATAATAGTAATTTTACTATAGTAAAAATGAGAAGTACATAACTGCATTTTATAAATCCTATTCAAATATTTAGTGACGATATTAGGGATAATCGAAATGCAAGAATATTATTTAAAAAGGAATTTATACAGAGTGTCCGTAAAATATGTAATAAATTAGATACTTCCTTAATCCTTTTTAAAAATATCTGGAATTCGTGGAGTTTTAATTTTAATGTTCTACCTTCTACCATAAAATTTGATTATACAGGGTGATATACATTAAGCTGATATGTATGAGGTAAATGTACACTCTGTACCTACGTTGTGACATTTTTAGATCGATAAAAATGAGCTGATGTTAAAAAGGATTGATACTTGGGGTCTAACGGACAGAATTTCAAAGATATGCGCTATGAAAATAAATTTTATTGATTTCAAATTATTAATCTAAGAATTTGAAAGTAATCCAGTAATTGATACATGACTTTATCTTAAATTTTCACACTCCCACGTCTTCCAATCCACCTGTTCGGAAAAATTTCGTCTACGTACCTTGGAACATCTACAGCATAATGCGGAGGCGCAATATCCTGTTGAAACCATACACTTTCATCAAAACCTCCAGGATTAATTCTACTGGGAAATAAATAAATTAAAGTAGGTGCGAGATACCCCGTTAAAGACTGATGTTATGCGACTCGTTTCAATTACCTTTGAAAAGTAGGGTCCAATAATTGTTAGCCCACATATTTACCTTTTGCAGGTATTGTGTATGAAGCTGTTATATTTACAAAAAATCCGATGGCGTCATCACCTTTATGTGTATCACTCTGTGTAATTAAATTTGGTTGTAAAATGTAGATCATTAAAATTAAAAATCGACGTGTTTTAGATTTTTTTCAAAAGACTTTTAGTTTAGGAAATATCCCATTTATTTAATACATTACGGACACACTGTATATCAGTGTGTATCAGTGGTATCAAAAATAAATAGAAAAAATATTAGAGTATTAGCTAAAATATTGACAAGCTCGTTAAGGAAAGCTCGGCTCGTTTCCAATTCAGCTCGGCTCGGCTCGAAAAAAATTTGGCTTGGCTCGAAGCTCGGCTCGCAAGAAACAAACAGGCTTGAGCTCGAAGCTCGGCTCGTCAAACGAGCCGAGCCTCGAGCCGAGCCGAGCTAAGCTCGAGCTTGTGTCCATCCCTAGTTATTTTGCCACTTTGTTTTTAATTTCAAATATCTGGAAAACTAATGACGAATGAAGAGTATATTATGTACATTAAAAGTATTGAAAAATCCCACAATTGTACTAAGTTAGCAGTTGCGCGAATTTCGTAGAATTTGGGAAGGGTCAGCCATTCACTTTCCCTCGTAGTACGCCACTGGTAGGAGCCAGAAACGTTTGTTTAACATAATTTGGTCGAAAGTATGACAAAGATATGTCAAATGGTTTTAGGTAACTACAATCAAATGCAAAAAATTGAATTTCGCATCCTAAATTTAAAATGCGTTTATCTCAAAAATGGTTGAGTGCAGAGAGGTTTTATCCCTTTTTTAAGTGAAACTAATGGTAGAATAAAAGTTTTGATCTCAAAATTATGTAGAATAGGGAAAATTTTAACGTGTTAAATGAGTGCTGAAACACGTATGTGGCGCCCTCTGGGTAATATATAAATTTTGGTGAGGAATTTATGTTTCTCGTCCCAAAAAATCGTCACTTACCAAATTTGCTGTTGTTATTCCGTGCTTGTCTGCAAATATGCAAGAATAAATAAAATGAAAATTTAACTTTCAGACCCTGTATTTCGGTTATTATCAACTTTCGTACTAAGGTAAATTAGCTTAAATCGACCTATTTTAAGCTCAGGTTAAGCTATGGGTCATTCATTACCATACATCCTGTGTAAAACAAATAACAGGTTTAAAAACAAAATTTGAGTATAATTTAAAATAAATTGTTAACATCTAACGTTAAAAAGGTTGGTAGAAATGTATATTGCTTTAGTATTTACTACTTCATCCGTAGGTACTTAATTAAATCTTTGGCAAAATTGACAAAACTATGGGTTGCTTTACATATAAAAAAAAATTTTAAACATTATGTTACTCAATATTTACTTGGTTTACATGCAAGACTTTTATTATTTTAAAAATGTAATTTTTAATTCTTTTGGAGTTTGTTGATTCTATAATCTAAAAAATTCTAAAATTCTAAAAAATTGAGCGAAGTGACTGTAGATGACAATTGATTGGATCCCCATCGCATAGCGACGGGTGAAATTACTAGTAATTTAATATTGGGCTCTAATGTTAATTAAATGATAAATATTTTAAATTTATTTTACAATTATTACACTAAAATGTTTATACGGTTTGCATTATTTGGGTTCATTTTGCAAGGCAAAACAAAGATTGTCTCTAATTCATAAAGTTAGCTATTAATTATACATTTCTGTATGCTAAATACATAGAAAATACATAATATAATGTTACTTTATTCGTAAATATACATTTAAAAACAAAAGCTATTGTAATTATAGTAAACTTCCTGCAGTTCTTCATCAGCTTGTTTATTAAATAAATTGGTTATATTCATTGTAACCATTATTTCTGATGTAAAATTGAAGCTATTAATGCAAGAAGATCTTAACTTACATTTTTGTAAATTTGATCTTATCAAATGCAAAAAGGTGTTAACATCCATTTCTATTAAGTAGTAAAGCCTTTTGTCAAAAGATAGCATTATTATCCCTAAAAATGTATATAAAAAAGGAGTTAATATCCCATTATCAAAGGACCTGAAGTGCATAAAGGTGTTAACTCTCGACGTATCTGCAGGAAGGTGTCAACAGAGCAGTTAACACCTGTTTGCAGAATATGCAGAAGAAAATCTGCCTATTTTTGCGCGGTAAATCAAGCATTAGTTGTTTATGAGGTGTTATTGCATGCCGTTGTGTTTGTTTTTGGTGCAATTATTTTGTTGTGAGAAGTGGTTTAACATATCTATTTAGTAAAAGCAATGCAAAAACAATTTAGATGTAGCCAGTTTATTAATAAACTGACACAAATTATACGAATTATCAGTTTTGGCTAAATTGAAGGATTCTAACCTAACTTTATGCGAAATATTAATTAGAAGATGAATCAAAACAGCATAATTAATAATTATGCGTATCTTAGCGCTTGCACAGGAACAGCAAGAAGAGGAACTGTTTCAAGATTCTAGTTCGGAATATATTCCTGAAACAGATCATGTTAAGTGTTTATACAGGTATTTAGTTTATTTGTAACTTTCAATTCTATGATATAAGACTTATTTTGCTTTGTACGAGCATTAAAAAATGTTTCATGCATATATAATAGTATAGGTCGCGCATATTAAGCTTTTGTCTTGTTCTTTTCAGAATCTAGTTCGTCTGGGGGAGTGACAGTTTCAAAAGTAAAAAAAAACAAAATATTTTTTGGGTTTGTTGATGGTCTAAAATTGGGTATGTTGATTGAAAAAGATATTCTACTCATTATTTATTTTTTTAGGTATTGGCAGTCTTGGTAATACTAATAATATGCCTGTTCAGACACTCGAGTTCCAGATACTCGAGGAAAGTGTAAACACAGATAAAGGTCTTCTAATTCAGCAAATAGAGAATGACAATGATTATTTCATTCATAGGAGATTCTGACCAATAGAAAGCTACAGAAATCTGAATTAAATCGATAATTTTTGATAATCTCCCGTCGTTAAGTATATTACGTCAGATGCCTTTCGTTGCTACGAAAAAATACATTCAGTGACATTAATGACAATTAATGTTTTAAAAATTATAAAAGTGATGACTTTCAATCGTCAAATATTTATAAAAACTGTGTGTTTAATGGTAACATAAATAAATTACAAAAAATTTTGGGTTTGAACAGTTTTATTCATGAAATAATCGCAACAAATTGCACTCGACCTCTGAAATTAATTTAGAATTTTTGCTCTCGTGACACTTTGAAAGTAAAACTGTCAAAGTGTCACTCGGGAAAAATTCAATAATTTCAGAGCTCTTGTGCAATTACTACTGATTATTTCATTCATAGGAGATTTTGACCAATAGAAATGCTACAGAAATCTGAATTAAATCGATAATTTTTGATAATCTCTCGTCGTTAAGTATATTACGTCAGATGCCCTTCGTTGCTACGAAAAAATACATTCAGTGACATTAATGACAATTAATGTTTTAAAAATTATAAAAGTGATGACTTTCAATCGTCAAATATTTATAAAAACTGTGTGTTTAATGGTACTTACATAAATAAATTGCAATAAAATTTTGGTTTTGAACAGTTTTATTCATGAAATAATCGCAACAAATTGCACTCGACCTCTGAAATTAATATAGAATTTCAGAGCTCTTGTGCAATTACTACTGATAATTTCTACATAATATAAAGATTTTAACTTAATTATTGACAAAACTCTTTTAAAGATAAACTAATTGGTATGAATGCATAATTTTATATAAAATGGTTACCAAGCGGTTCCCGTACTTCTTCTTTATTAAATTTACTTGATTATATTACTCTTTATTAAAGTTAATACAGACAAAACAAAATGTCCCATATTAGTAAATAGAGGTTTACAGTCAAAATGTTTTATTTGAACCACTTTGAAAAATAATTCATCCATATTTTCCGATTATTATGGAATATGCTGGTATTGTTTAAGTCTTTTCATTCGTTATCGATCTTTTGCATCGCATCGTTTCTAGGTTTTGAGGATTAAAAATTTCAATCAATTTTAAAATAAGCGGTAAAAGATATTGTTCTGAAGCTATTTCTTTGTGGCATCTTACACAATCTTGTAAAATAATTTACCATTTTATTAGGAAATAAGCCACAATTTCATTTAAAAATGAAATTTATTGATATGACGTTTCGACTTTTTTTATTTATTTTTACTTTAGTGGTAAACGAATTTGGCAACTGTTAAAGTTACTTGTATTTAGATATAGGGTGACCAAATCATAAACTTGAAAAAACGGGACAAATCCATTCATTCTCTGGGGGGGGGGGGGTTGTCTTGGGCGTCGAAATTTTTTTGTATCGTTCGTGAAATGCAAGTTACATTTTCCTACTATTCTTTAAATATTTTATATGCTCTGGGGTCTGGGGGACAGGGGATTTAACCCCAAAACCCCCCTGGGTGCGCTACAGCCAAGGAGGGTTTGTAGCGATACCCAATCAGGGTAAGGGTGATTGAAACATGGTGTTTTGCTAATTTGGGACCTATAAATCCTTTTCAATTTACGTTTGAATGTGTAATTTACGTACGATCAAGACTGCGAAACAGACAGCAAACTAAAAAACTCCATTAGAATGACACGGATCAACAACCCGTCAGAACAAAATAGGGAAGAATACAAAATAGCGAGAAACCAAGTGTAATAAATAGTGTGATGTTACTGCCTTCTAGGTCGTAATTAATTAAAACTCTCTTAGTTCAAATACATTATATTATTTACTTTTAACTCCGTCTACAATTAACCATAACAATGGGTTTACATATCACAGTAACGACCTACCGTCACATTGCTCAATTACTAATTACTATAAATAATTATAACGATAACGCTGACCCGTATCATCGGGTGTTCACTTATATACATGATGATGAACTCTCGCAACCTCACGCTCGGCCTTGGTCAAGGGCGAACGATGAATGATATATGTTTTTCTTTGAATAACACATCTTTTGTACAGGGTGATATTATAATACCACACCTCCCCGTTTTGTTAAAATTACATATTTTTAAAATAAGATTGATTGTCTATCATCGCCGTTTTTTAAACAAAAAAGAAAGTCCTAAGAAGAGAAGAAGAATATCTGAGTGTATATCCCTCTTTCCCTTTCACAGAGTGTTTATGATTACCTAATACTATTTTCAAAAATTAAATTTCCTAACTATGCTAACTAACTGTAACATGGTACATTTCAGATCAATCAATTTTTCCCTAAACATGTATATTCTTTTTCCTATTTTACACAAAAGTTCATATTTTCCCTATACTAAAACTGGTATTTTATAACCTATTACTAGTTCACGTACTTTCACGTCGTGTCTTTTCGTCCTTTTTTTTTCGTTCACTAATTCACTTCATCAAAACAGTGTCCACAGTGAATGAAATTGATCCTAACTTTTAAATAGTCTTTTAGTGCCTATAGGCATCTCATATAAGCGGGGGAATACCTAACTAAAAATCTCGTATCTACCTAAAAGTCCTAAGCTAAGCTAATATTACTCGAATAAGTAAAAAAAATGTATCCTTTACTCTATTAATAATTCCTATTTCAGTCTTCTTTTGATTTATTTATATATGTCTTACTAACTCTAAAATAATGTACCTATAATAAAAATGTAATCTCTCTAAAAAACTTCTAATTGTGTCTCTAAAAAAACTTCTATTAACTCTCTTGTACCTATAATAAAGATTTAATCTATCTAAGAACTTCACTTTTTGTGTCCCTTTGCTTACTATCTACTAACACTATTGTAAGATATTGTCTATCCTTAATTCAAACACTTCCATTTTCCACGAAAATGTAACCTGAATTCATTATATGCATTTAAAAATAAGTTATTTATAATTTACGTCACTTTAGAAAAAAAAATTTACAACTTTAATTCTTAGACATAATTTAAAGATTAGCTACTTATTTGATATTATTCTTAATTCTGCTTTATTTTGACATTTCTGACAAATTCTATGTTCCTTCTTTCATTTTTCCCACATATTTTAATAAATTTTTTTTCTCTCTCTTCTTCTTGTCTGGTACTACAACTATATATTTCTTCATTTTTCTCCACATTATAACACTCCTACAGTGTACATAATTCATCTTCATATACATATTTCATATAACAATCATATATCATTTATCTCATATATCATTTCATATAACATCATAATCATCACTTCATATACTAGCTCCGATACCTTCGTTTTACCTTAATAAAAGAGGTTTCACTCGGATGTCTTAGTTCTCCGCCAATATTAACCCGAATTTTCGCCCTGATCTGTACGCACCATTGAGGTGATATAGTTAACTCAAAACACGAAATAGGTATTTTATGCGGTTAAAATTCTTCTACATATTTCATAACCTTAATCTCTTGCTTTGAGGCCGTTGTTTATTCACGAATAATCGTGAATAAAATAGGTACTCTCAAAACACAGAGTGGGTCTCTAATAAGCTTTCAAGCTTCTATAAATCACTTAGTACCTTCCTAATTTGACAAGAGCCGTGGGTTTCTTAGTGTCTCAAGTTGTCTCATACTATTTAGCTTATAATATTGTTAGTTCTTCTTCTTATCTATATAGTCCTCCAGATTCTTTATCTCGACTCTTCAGGTCGGTTCGTTAAAAATATATCTCTTGCTTATAGCAATGTTTGTCTTAAAGCTCTTATATCAACGTATGTCATCACTAATCATTATTCATTAAAAAAATATCATTTATCACTCAAAAAAATATTAATTCAGGTTCATATCATACAAAATTTAACACAAAATCGATGAAAATGTATCTATATACTCAATAACAAAAACAACTGGCTAATAAAATTCAATAATAGTATACATATTCGTCAATAAAAAAATAGCATATGCAAAAGTTAGATACAAATATTCGAAATAAGTTTATATCTCAAACTTCGATAGAAATTTTTGAAAAAAATTCGATATTCCATAAAATATTCAAAAATAACCGTACTAAAAATCGAAATCGGATAGAGATTTTTCAAATAAATTCAATAAAGATTCGAAATTCAATAAAAATTCAATAATAGCATATTTAATAAACTTCTATAAAAATTTTCAATTCAAAAATCACTTCATATTTCAAAATTTATAGATATTCTTAAAAAAAAATCGATACTTCATAAATTATTCAAAAATCAGCAAAGATAAATATTCAATGTTCAATAACAATATAAAAACGAGGGAAGCATTTTTAATAAAGATAGACATTCTTACTTACATTTTATCACTTGTGTCTTTTTTCACTGGGTTCTCTGCATTCTTCCTGTCCTGGTCTGGTCCATTTTCCGCCGTCGGTGTTTCCAATTTTTGTCGCCCATTTTCAGAAGATTCTCCCAATTAATTTACAGGAGCGCCATGTAATAAATAGTGTGATGTTACTGCCTTCTAGGTCGTAATTAATTAAAACTCTCTTAGTTCAAATACATTATATTATTTACTTTTAACTCCGTCTACAATTAACCATAACAATGGGTTTACATATCACAGTAACGACCTACCGTCACATTGCTCAATTACTAATTACTATAAATAATTATAACGATAACGCTGACCCGTATCATCGGGTGTTCACTTATATACATGATGATGAACTCTCGCAACCTCACGCTCGGCCTTGGTCAAGGGCGAACGATGAATGATATATGTTTTTCTTTGAATAACACATCTTTTGTACAGGGTGATATTATAATACCACACAAGTCAACTCAACAAGTAAAAAGAAGAAAAATGATTGGATTCGCTGGCGGATATTAAAAAAGGAAGAAAAAACCATCAAATAAAATAATTTTACAAAAAAAAGTCAGAGCAACCAAAAATGCGCCCAGCATTAAAAGAAGAGGACTAAAAAACGCTATTCACTATGAAGAAAACACACTACGATGAAGAAGTAAGGCCGTACAAGATAACGACGAAGTAGAAATTTTCACAGAAGAAGACGTACAAAAACAAATATTAAAAATCTAGAAAACGGAAAAGCAGCAGAAGAAGATGAAATAACCGTGGAATAAAATACGGAGGAAAGAATTACATAAAGAAATAAACCAGCTAATACAACAAATATGAACAAAACAGACTGCCACCCGATTGGAACGCAGGTATTATAGTACCTATATATAAAAAAGGAGATCGGGAGGAGTGCAAGAATTACAGAGGAATAACTTTATTACACAACACACATAACATTCTAGCAAACATATTAAACATAAGACTTAAATCATGCGCTGAACGAATATTAGGAGAATACCAGAACGGGATCAGACTGGGGAGGTCGACGATTAATTCCATACATACAGTGGAGCAAATAATTCAAAAATCGAGAGAATACAACAGAGAAATGCACCTAATATCCATGGATTTCAAAAGCGCTGTTGATACAATCAATCGAACGAAAATGATGAAGCAACTAGAGAGAATGTTTGAATCCCAGAAAAATTAAGACATAAGCTAACAGTGAGCCTAAAGAACACCAGAGATAGGATCAGTTTCAACGGAACAACTTCTACGGAGATTAGTTTAAACAAAGGCGTGAAATAAGGTGACTCTATCTCTCCGACAATATTTAATCTGATATTGAAAGTAATCATGAGGAGGACCAACTTTGCAAACAAAAACATTATTACAGATCAATTTCAACTAGTAGCATATGCAGATGATCTAGTCATCATAGCGAAGGCGAAGATGGCACTTATAGAAGCAGTTGGAAAATTACATAAGAAAGCGAAGAGAATAGGACTGGAGATAAACCAGCACAAAACAAAATACATGACGTTAAGAAAGGATGACACAACAACTCAGAAATATCTAATAACATAGCACACTAAATTTGAAACTGTGTCCACCTTTAGTTACTTGGGAGTAACAATAGGGAAAACCGGAAAAGAGAGAACAGAGGAAAGAATTCTGAAAGGCAAAAAACATATGGAATGACTAGAAATATGCTGAAAAGCAAGATTAAGTATAATATGAACCATTATAAAACCTTAATAAGGCCTGTGGTTACATATGGGATGGAAACATCGACGATTAACAATGAAGAGGAAGATAGCCTTCTGAAATTTCAAAGAAAAATAATGAGAACAATACTGGACCATAATGTAACAAAATAGGAAGAAATAAGAATGAAAACAAATGCCTAAATTGAACAGAAATTAAAGAGAGAAAATATAGTCAGATACAAAAAAAATCAACCCAACGCAAATACGGGATATTTAGGCGTCCCTAGAGACTTTTTTGGGACCCCGGGACAAATCGTTAAAAAAACGGGACAATCCCGTTTTTACGAGACGTTTGCTCACCCTAATTTAGAAGGTCTATCTTGCTCATGAATGGATATGCAAAATCATTCCTTTTTTACCTGCGTACAAGTTGTAATTAAGAAATATGTTATAAATATTGACAAATTTTGTAACAGCTTGATGATCAATAGTTATTGATATAATAACAGTTTGCTATGCAAATTTGTGATGACTACTTTATCGCTTTGGAAAAATTTATTTAATTCTATTAATTTTGGTAAAACCCATTAAATTATTTACAGCTGGCAATGCAGTATACGCAGTTCTACAAGAGTGATAAATTCAATCGGAAACATTCGAGTTTCGGTCAGGAGGCTATGAGGATATTTATATTATTTTTATATCTGTCTAAAAATATAATACTGGTATCTCTGTTATTTTAGTATCTTTAGCTCATTTCGTAATACCAACCACAACATTTTTTCCTATCTGTATATATGTAAAATAATACAAAAAGTTTCTTTGCATAACCTCTTTATTTCCTAAAAAAGTCGTTCTTGTTTCTTCTTTTCTAAAAAATAGCTCTAATAAAACAATATATAGCGTATATAGCCCTAATAAGAGAACTAACGATGTCCACTAATTTTTTTCCTCTTACACGACAATATTTATCCAACCGGTAAACAAGGTGTTTGCCTCTCCACAGATAACAAATAACTTAATACTTTATAGAGCTGTCTCCCGTTTCTCTTCTGGCTATTCCCGAATTTCCGGAGATTAATGTAATTACAACTGATCCACTTTGACCTGCCTCGTTATGTCGAGCTAGTGATTCGACCACTTTCCGCCCCTTTGAAGAACTTCTTATTGAGTAAATACTTTATTAGATGACTACAGGAACGTACTTAATATTTCAGGAAAGCCTTTGTATACTAATTTCTCCTTTAAACTAGAGTTTTGTTCCGCTTTATAGTACATTGAATCACGGTTTTTGCTCCAAATTTTAAAGAACCGCTTGGATTGACATGAAATTTTACATACACGTAGCTAACATGTCAAAAAAAGTGATATTGTACCGATGTGTGCCCAGGAGGTGAGTTTCACCCTTTCTGGGGGGTGAAAAAACATACCTACCTTCTAAATATGTCCGGAATTCGATAAACTGACTAATTCTAAGCAACTTTTATCTTATATAGTTTTTTCACTAAGTCAATACTTTTCGAGTTATTTGCGAGTGAATATGTTCATTCTTCAACCAAAAAAAAAACACGTTTTTAAACGGTTTTTCGCAAATAACTCAATAAGTAAGTACTTTATCGAAAAAATATTCGTAGCAAAAATATAGCCTTAAAAAGTGAAAAAATTGTGTATGATAAGGTCGGTAGACCTAGTAGAAGCGGAGTTGTAGCTAATTAAAAATAAGTTCATATTCGTCAAATTCCAAATAGAATATTCCAACGTGAAATAACCAATATATGAAGCACTTTTTGGGGGAAAACTCATTACAACTTTTTTAATGTTTAAAAAAAGCTTTATTTCTGTTTTTTCTTAGTTTTTAGCTTCAAAGGTAAGAACGTTACCCTCAAACGAAAGTTGATCCCTTTTGTTTTGGCAATAAAAATCGGGATAATCACCCCTTAATTAGCATCTTTAATTAAAATAATCGTTACCGCTCATAAGTTGCTTTACTTATGTTGTGTTTATATGCTCTGTAAATTTCAACGGTTCAAACTGCTTATATTAGTTTTATACTGCTTATATTAGTTTTGAAAAAATGAGTAGTAGAAAAGTAAAATTTTTTAATTTAAAAAAAATGCTTTTTTCAAAATATCTTAAAAATTATTAGTGATACCAAAAATCTAAAACAATAAAAAAATAGGCCTTGCATTTTTGAATATTTTGGATTGTTTTGTTTCTCTGTAAAACAAAAATTGGTTAGGAACTAGTCTTTCTAAATTTGCATACACTCGAGGTTAGTGACTCGTTCAAGCCCTTTGTGTACATACGTTTGTGTACAAACATTTGTGTACATACGTTTATATAGCAAACTGGGGTTATTTTTTTCATGCAGAATTACCCCTTAAAGTTTGCATTACTTATCTAAAAACACCGTGTATTGATGAAGAACATGTCTAGTTGTTCAAGTACCTATCCAACGTAAGCGAATGAATCTAAAAAAAGAATGTTAAGAAAACCTGAGGCTATAGTTAGGTTTTAACTTCAGTATTTTATAAATGCTAGAATATTCCACAGGGTGATGCGAACTTTGAGAAAAAAAAATAGTTTGATTCGAACACCCGGTATACAATGAAAATTTACATGCTTTGCAACAAACATCGGTTTTGTTGAAGAATAAGGCTATATATATTAAAAAACCACTTAAATCGGTTAACCTGTTTAGGAAATACACGACGTCAAAAATTACCAAATTTTTAAGTATAAGAATTTCTATGCACGCAAGTGTATAACACTTCTAAGTGTCAAGTAGTTTTAAAGTACATAATTCAATACATATAGAACTAGTCCAGGGCGCATCTGTTTTGAGATGGACGTTGAGAGGTGACTCAAATTTTTTTGCAGAAATTGCTTGAAAATAACTCAAATAATAATATTTGAGTTATTCTACCTCTCAAAATGGTCCGGAACATTATTTAATAAATCAAAATGTCAAAATATGAAGGAAAAATTTGATTTGTTTATTGGTTTTTTGATTATAACTTTAAAACTATTCATTTCTGAGAAAAGCTGTACTGACATAAAAGTTGCATAATTAAATTTTCTATAACATACAATTGGATAATAATTAAAAAAAATAGTCACCCTTGTTGCAAAATAGCAATAATTACGGTAAAAACCATACAATTACAAGTATTGGCATTTTACACTTTTCTACCATTTATGCTATAATTAGGACCTTCATACTTTACTCAGAAAAACTTTATGATATAGTAAAACAACACTGTAAATTTCATTAAGATCGGTTTAATAGATTTTGCAAAATAAATTTTGCAATCCGGCATTCGCAAAAAAAATTCATCTTTTTTAATTGTTGCAGGACTGAAAATAAATCAGATAGCAAGTTGAATGTTTTTTTGCTTATAGAAGTGTACTGTAACTTTCATTTGCAATTTGTAAAATTAAAATCGATTAATTACCACGGCGTCAGGAAATTTTTTAAATAAACATTAATTTTTGGTGCTACGCGCAGGACAGCGATGTTCGATCCACACAAGTTGATTTCCACCAAAATTTCTTCCGATCTTTATCTAATATATTATTTTCTTACTCTATATTTTGTTGTATTTTAATATTTTAATTCCACAAAAATCAAACTAATTTTATTATTGTTTGTGAAATATTGTTTAAACAATTGCATATGTTTGAAAATAATAAACTTTTATTCTCTATAAGTTAAAATATCTGAAAAAGGAAAGTTTTTGCTAAAAAAAGTGTTATTTCAAAGGATAGAGTATGTGTTTTTATTTTGCAATAAACAAATTTATTTATTTATATCGAAATGTAATAAAAATTAAAATGTATTAATCATTATCAAAGGCCATTGGAATGCACAATCAGAGCAAACTATCCGCTGTCCTGCGCGTAGCACCAATAATTAATGTTTATTTAAAAAAATTCCTGACGCCGTGGTAGTTAATCGATTTTAATTTTACAAATTGTAAATGAAAGGTACAGTACAATTCTATATGCAAAAATAATTTCAACTTGCTATCTGTTTTATTTTTAGTCCTGTAACATTTTGAAAAATAATTTTTTTTGCGAAAACTGGATTGCAAAATTTATTTTGCAAAATCTATTGAACCGATCTTAATAAAATTTACAGTGTTGTTTTACTGTATCATAAAGTTTTCTGAGTAAAATATGAAGGTCCTAAGTGTAGCATAAATGGTTGAAAAACGTAAAAGGCGAATACTTGTTTTTGTATGTTTTTTTCGCAATTATTGCTATTTTGCAACAAGGGTGACTATTTTTTAAATTTATAACCAACTCTATATTGTAGAAAATTTAATTATACAACTTTTATGTCAGTACAACTTTTCTCGGAAATGAATACTTTTAAAGTTATAATCAAAAAACGAAAAAAAAATCTAATTTTTCCTTCATTTTTTGACATTTTGATTATATAAACCATGTTCCTGACCTTTTTGAGAGGGAGGATAACTCAAATATTATTATTTAAGTTATTTTCAAGCAATTTCTGCAAAAAAAATTGAGTCACCTCTCAACGTCCAAATGTACTAATATTTTTACAGATGCGCCCTGGTCTAACGGTATTAATTGCCAATTAATCAAAAATGCCATTAGTCAACTCAAAACAAATAAAACTCCAGGCCAGATGGAATATATCCAGAAACGTAATCAGCGACGAAACTATCGAAATATTTGTCCTTTTATTTAATCGAATTTATGAAACAGGAAAAATACCCAAGTACTGGCTAGAGTCAATATTCATTTTACTACCAAAAAAAGCCAAACCCACAACACTGCAAAGAGTTCCGTCTGATAAGCCTTATGAGTCATGCAGTAAAAGTCCTATTAAGGGCCAATTTCTCATATCGAGTTCAACTCCAGTTTAACCTGAACTTTAAGTAAACGTCAGTTTAAAGTCAAAATCGTCTTTCTCAATTCACGTTCAACCGATGGCAGTTTAAACTTGAACGATGCTTGAACGGTGGAATTCGGCCGTTCAAAGATTTCAGAACTCAGTTCAGATGATTTCATGGACTACGCATGCGTTGTATTAACACGAAACGCTGTCATAATATAAATATATCCTATTTTATTATATTAAGCCTAACGATAAACGATAACATTATTTGTGTTTTTATAATATTTAGTTATAATTATTAAAATGACTATTTGACTATAAATACTTAAATTTAACTTTATTCAAAAACAGCATAAAAAAGGTAGTTCAAAATGGCGACAGTCTTTTGCCTTTTGCCATCTATTGGCATTTCTCGAAAGCTGTAGAACGAGCACTGACATAAACGCGCAATGAGAAATGCATTCCAAACAGAACCGGAGATCACCCGTGAACCCGGTTCAACTGAACCATAGATTAACGCAGGTATGAGAAATCGACCCTAAAAGTCGTACATAATCGTATCTAAAGAAAGTGCGAAACAATCATCGGAGATGATCAGTTTGGATTTAGAGCCGGCATGGGAACGAGAGAAGCCCTCTTCAGTTTACTTGTTCTCGCCCAAAAATGCTACGACCAACAGAAAAATATATTTATATTTATATGCTTCATATACTTCGAAAGAGCATTTGATAAAGTAAGACTACCTACTATTAAAACGTTTGCAAGGAGTCGGTTTAGATGGCAAAGACATCATATTACTAAAAAACTTATACTGGAACCCAAACGCCAGAGTTAGGATCGAAGGTTCCACATCCGCAGAAGTAGAAATTAAGAAGGGAGTTAGAAAATGATATGTTCTGTCGTCACTGCTGTTTAATCTTTACTCCGAGTTTCTATTTAAAAAGACACTAAAGGATTCCAAGCATGGAGTCAAGGTGAATGGAGTAAATATCAACAGCATCATATACGCCCATGATACGGTGTTGATTGCGGATTCCGACTTAGGCTACAACGACCCATCGACAAGACCAACTCGATCTGTGAGCAATTTGGTATGAAAATAAGCATTAAAAAGCCAAAGGGATGTCACTTCAAAAAAACCAAAACTTACCTAAATTTTGCACAATAAGTGGGTACATTTTAGAACAGGTAATAGATTTAAGTACCAGGGATGTTGGATCGATAAAAGCTTAATAGTCCAGGGCGCATCTGTTTTGAGATGGACGTTGAGAGGTGACTCAAATTTTTTTGCAGAAATTGCTTGAAAATAAATCAAATGATAATATTTGAGTTATCCTCCCTCTCAAAAAGGTCCGGAACATTGTTTAAATAATCAAAATGTCAAAAATTGAAGGAAAAATTCGATTTTTTTCTTCATTTTTTGATTATAACCTTAAAAGTATTCATTTCCGAGAAAAATTGTACTAACATAAAAGTTGCATAATTAAATTTCCTATAATACAGAATTGGTCAAACATTTAAAAAATAGTCACCCTAGTTGCAAAATAGCAATAATTGCGAAAAAACCATACAAAAAGAAGTATTCGCATTTTACGTTTTTCAACCATTTATGCTACACTTAGGACCGTCATATTTCACCCAGAAAAACTTTATGATACAGAAAACAATACTATAAATTTTATTAAGATCAGTTCAATAGATTTTGCAAAATAAATTTTGAAATCCAGCTTTCGCAAAAAAAATTCATTTTTTCAAAATGTTACAGGACTGAAAATAAAGCAGATAGCAAGTTAAGTTTTTTTTTGCTTATAGAAGTGTACTATACCTTTCATTTGCAATTTTCAAAATTAAAATCGATTAATTACCACGGTGTCAGAAAATTTTTGAAGTGAACAATTTTTTGGTGCTACGCGCAGGACAGCGGTATTCGATTCACACAATTTGATTTCCACCAAAATTTCTTCCAATCTATATCTAATATATTATTTTCTTACTCTATATTTTGTTGTATTTTAATATTTTAATTCCACAAAAATCAAATTAATTTTATTATTGTTTGTGAAATATTGTTTAAACAATTGCATATGTTTAAAAATAATAAACTTTTATTATTTAAGTTAAAATATATTAACAAAGAAAGTTATTGCTAATAAAAGGTTTATTTCAAAGGATAGAGTATATGTTTTTATTTTGCAATAAACAATTTATTTATTTATATCCAAATGTAATAAAAATTAAAATGTATCAATCATTATCAAAGGTCATTGGAATACCCAATCAAAACAAACTATCCGCTGTCCTGCGCGAAGCACCAATAATTAATGTTTATTTAAAAAAATTCCTGACGCCGTGGTGTTAATCAATTTTAATTTTGCAAAATTGCAGATGAAAGGTACAGTACACTTCTATACGCAAAAAAGTTTTCAACTTACTATCTGCTTTATTTTCAGTCCTGTAACATTTTGAAAAAATGATTTTTTTTACTAAAGCTGGATTGCAAAATTTATTTTGCAAAATCTATTGAACCGATCTCAATGAAATATACAGTGTTGTTTTACTGTATCCATCCATCCATCAAATGGCACTACAGCCCAAATCGAGCCTTGGCCTCCTTCAATAAGCTTCTCCAATCATTTCGATTTACCGCTGTTCTTTTCCATGAACGCGTTCCCAGAAAGTTCCTGGCATCCTCATCGACTTCGTCTTCCCATCTCTTTTTAGGTCTTCCGACAGGTCTTCTTCCCTGCATTCTTGCATTCAGCAATTTTCTGGGGATTCTACTCTCATGCATGCGGACCACGTGCCCTGCCCACCATAATATCTGCAGTTTAGTGTGTTGTGCTAGAGTTGGTTCGCTATATTGCTCGTATATTTCTCTATTGTTGTTTTACTGTATCACATAGTATTTCAGGGTGAAATATGAAGGTCCTAAGTGTAGCATAAATGGTTGAAAAACGTATAATGCGAATACTTGTTTTTGTATGTTTTTTTCACAATTATTGCTATTTTGCAACAAGGGTGACTCTTTTTAAATTTTTAACCAATTCTGTATTGTAGGAAATTTATTTACGCAACTTTTATGTCAGTACAACTTTTATCGAAAATGAATAGTTTTAAAGTTATAATCAAAAAACCAAGAGAAAAATCAAATTTTTCCTTAATTTTTTGACATTTTGATTATTTAAACAATGTTCCGGACCTTTTTGGGAGGGAGGATAACTCAAATATTATTATTTGATTTATTTTCAAGCAATTTCTGCAAAAAAATTTGAGTCATCTCTCAACGTCCAAATGTACTAATATTTTTACAGGTGCGCCCTGGTCTATAAATCCTGATACAGAAATACTATAGAGAATAAGAACAAGCCAGAAAATCTTTCGAAAAAATCAAAAAACTGCTTTGTGATTCTCGAATAAAATTCGAAATTCGACTACGTTTAACAAAATGCTACGCCTGCTCGACTCTTCTCTATGCAGTTGAGACATGGACTCTTAAAATATCAACCGTAAGTAAATTGTAGGCCTTTGAAATGTGGATCGACCGAAGAATCCTCAAAATTTCATGGACATCGCATACCTCAAACCAGTGGCGGCTCGTGACCTCAGTATCCGGGTAGGCAACACATATGGTGTATAATAATATGTACATTAGGGTGGAACGAAAAAAATGTTTTTATAATTTCAAAGTGTAATAGTGATAGAAAGTTGGCTATAGCCATTGTTAAGCCACAAATAAAATATTTTTCAAAAGAAAATATTTTTAGAGGTGCCGCAAAAGGGTTGAAAATTAGAATTTTTAGTTAAATTTTGCGAATTTTGATGATTTTATTTTGGTCAAAAATAGCTATTGTAATGTCTTAATTCCTATTTTAAATGATAAATACACACTCTAAAACTAGTCTTAAAAGATAATTTTAATTTTAACTTACAACAATCCAATATTTATTTTTACTAAAACTGACAAAGTTTGAACTAGAATTTCACATTTAAAGAAATATTTAGTAGTAAATATTTATTTCATTCCTTAATATAATTTAACATTCTTAGTAGGAGATGAAAGCTAATGCGTGAGGAAAATGTGTATTGGTAGAGTTGACAAGATAGTTTCAAAGGTTCTGGCAACGAGGGAGGAAAGGAAGCAAAAACTAGTACAGCAGCATTTGAATTAAAGACAATAATCAGTAGCTGATGGTAACACAGCTGTGACTATTACATGTGTTACATGCTGATGATCATGATCAAAGTTACGAGCAAGAATTTATTTATAATTCCAAAAAGCCCTCAAGTTCTTTAAGTATAACTAAACAAATGCGAATAGAACTGCCAACAGTAGCTTCTATCTGTGACAGGACGGGTGTCTCAGACAGAATAGCAGCAGCAATCACCAGTGCTGTACAAGATGTTAGCATTATTATGGAAGATAATAAAAGTAAGGTAATTAACAGGATGAAAATACATCGAGTACGGTTAAAAAATCGTACAAAAGTCACAGAAATTAGCTTCACTCAAATCGGAAAAACGCTGGGTTATTCTTTGATGGAAGAAAAGACAAAACAATTAATCAAGAAAAACGAGGGCACAAAGTTTACAAAAAGACTATACTAGAAGAGCACATTTCAATAGTAGAGGAACCTGGATCAACCTTCCTAGGGCATATAACTCCTGCTTCCGGAACAGGTGAAGCTATAAAATATAGCATAGTGGAGCATTTTCAAGGTGAGAATCCTTAGAACATTTTCAATATAACAGCTGTCGGATGTGATGGAACTGCCACTATTACCGGTGTTAACAATGTTGTAATTGCTTTAATAGAAAAAAACCTATCTAAGCCGCTGCAGTGGCTAATTTGTTTGTTCCATACCAATGAATTGCCTTTGCGTCATGTATATTGTACATTGGATGGAAAAACTAAAAACGCTAATGAATTTGAAGAGGTTTTAAGCAAAGAACTTAAAATCCGTATCCAGCTTCCTGTGGTTAATTTCGCTACTATACAAAACAACCTCCCTATTCTAGAGATTAAGGATGATCTAAGAACATATCGAAAATATTTACTTGAAATGTGCAAAGCAATCTCCAGTGGTTTATGTCCTTCTAATCTTTCTTTAAAAACCCCTGGGAAATTAGCTCATTCACGATGGTTTACGTTAGCCAATCACATTCTTCGGTTATATGTTGCAACAGAGAATCCTTCAGATAATTTGAAAACTTTAACTATGTATGTGATGAAGGTGTATGCCCCAGTCTTGTCTCATATCAAACTAAAACCATCTTGTGTAAATGGATCAAAACATCTATGGGGACTCATCAAATTTTCACGTTATCTTTGTGAGGAACATCTCCAAATAACTGATATAGTAATTCAAAGGAATGATTACTTCTCTCACCCAGAAAATATGCTTCTCTCCATGTTATGTGACAAGAGAAAACACATAGGAGAGCTAGGTCTACAGCGACTTTTGAAGGCAAGGTCGGAACTCATAAATGGTGTAAGGAACTTTGTTGTCTCGAAGCTTAACTTTAATGCCAATGACTACATTGGTATAATTAACTGGACGGAAGAAGGAATTACTGAACCTCCTATGACAAAACATATAACTGACGAGGACTTAAAGTATATAAGTGAAGCCAGAGACCCTAGTTGTCAGGTGCAGTGTGTGGATTTTCAGTGTTTTTCCTGTCATACACAGGCAGTGGAAAGAGTCATAAAGCTCGTTACTGAGTCATCTCTTAGTGTCTGTGATCTAGAAGCAAGAAATGGCTTTGCTAGAGCAAGTATTGGTTCCCAAAAGATTATGCCCAAGTTTGAGCCAAAAAAACAATGTTTTGAGTATCAAGAGGAATACTGTAACTAAAGAAATCTTATAGCAATGTGTACATATAGCAATGATAGCAATGTTAACTGTTATTACAAACAATATTTGACTAAGAAATGTTAACTATGGCACCAGGTTAAATATATATAATATTTGGAAATTTCTGTATTTTTTTGTTAAAAACCTATCTTTTCAATGCTCTTGCGGCACCTCAAGATGTAAACCTAGAACAAAAATATTTTGTAGTTTTATTGTAGACATGAAAAGGCAACTTTCGAGTGCTATTAGAAAGTTCTTTGAAAAAAAAAATTTTTTTCCACCTACCTCTACCGAAAGTATACTTTTCCGGACCTGATTGTAGGGAGCAAAGTTGTACTTTTCCTCCCTAGGGAGGAAAATATTTTTCCTCCCTAGGGAGGAAAAGTAAAAGTGACGTCATAGTATTTCATTCATGAAATATAACTTATTGACGCCCTGTATAATATCTATTTTCTATTACGAAGTATCTATACATTTTAACGTTTATTTATAAAACACCCTCTATTTTGCAGAATGGTAAAAAACAGTAAATTGTTATTTTGATTTAACAATGTTTACATTAATAATTTGACTTATATTTGACAGTTGACAGTTACATTGTACCTACTTGTTGTTTTAGTTCTAATAAATTTTGTTGGTTAGTTACATAAATAAATTAAGTAAAAATGAAAAAATTACTTGTTATTTGAGGAAGGTGGAAAAACCATATGTATAACATGGGAGTAAAGTGCCTTTTCCTCCCTTGAATGATTACTGCCCTCCGCTACGCGTCGGGCAGTAAACTTCATTCTCGGGAGGAAAAGTTACACTTTCCTCCCTTGTTATACAAATAGCTATTTCCTATCCTTTCGTTCCACCCTAATGTACATACCTATATAGGTACAGGGTGTTTGGTAAAGAATGGGCCATAGCTTAACCTTACATTCCTGAGCTTAAAATTGGCCGATTTAAGCTAACTTACCTTAGTACCAAAGTTGATAATAACCGAAATACAGGATGTCAAACTTAAACTTTAATTTTATTTATTCTTGAATATTTCCTGACAGACATGGGATAACAACACGAAATTTGGTAGGTAAGCGGGGTTTTTTTAGATTAGAAATCTAAATTTGCCACCAAAAATGATCTATTACTCAGAGGGCGCTACATACGTCTTTCAGCGCTCATTTAATACGTTCAATTTTTTTTATCTCCCACGCCACGTAGTTTTTGAATCAACATTTTTATTCTCTTAATATTTTTACTTTAAAAAGGTATACTACATTCATCTCGCTAAGCTCAACTGTTTTCGAGATAAACGCATTTTAAATCTGCGATACAACACAATTTTTGCATATCATTGTAGTTAGACCCGAAAAATAAACTTGAAACCATAATAATTGTGCCAGTTCTCATATTTATGTCGCAAATTCCATTTGAAGAAATTTGAGATCTTCTTCTTAAAGTTCCCTCTCCTATCGGAGGTTGGATATCATAATGGCTATGGTCACTTTGTTGGCTGCTGCTCTGAACAGTTGTAATGAACTACAGATAAACCATTCTCTAAGGTTCCTCAGCCAGGAGATGCGTCTTCTTCCTATGCCTCTTCTTCCTTGGATCCTTCCTTGCATAATAATTCTCAGCAACTCATATTTTTCTCCTCTGGTAATGTGACCCAAATATTCCAGTTTTCTAGTTTTTATACTTTTCATAATTTCTAACTCCTAAAGATAATTTTGAGATACATTTTTGTAAATTTTTATGATTTTAAGTTATTTTTCGGGTGTAACTGTACCTACAATGATATGCTGCAAAAAATTATGTTGCCTCGCAGATTTAAAATGCGTTTATCTCGAAAACGGTTGAGGTTAGCGAGATGAATGTAGTATACCTCTTTTAAGTAAAAATATTAATAAAATAAAAATTTTTATTTAGAAAGTATGTAGAGTGGGTAATAATAAAATTGAACCTATTAAATTAGCGCTGAAAGGCGTATGTGGCGCCCCCTGGATAATACATCATTTTTGGTGACGAATTTAGATTTCTCTTCTCAAAAAATCCCCGCTTACCAAATTTTGTGTTATTATCCCATGTCTGTTAGGAAATATTCAAGAATAAATAAAATAAAAGTTTTAAGTTTGACACCCTGTATTTCGGTTATTATCAACTTTCGTACTAAGGTAAGTTAGCCCAAATCGACATATTTTAACCTCATAAATCTAGTGTTAAGCTATAGCCCATTCTTTACCAAACACCCTGTATACAGTGTGTCGCATTTAAGATGAAGACACCCTTATATTTCGGCTATTAAAATAAATACAGATTTGAAATTTGCAGTTATTTATTTTGACGGTTTACACTTTTTAAGATAGTCAACTGAAATTTAAATTTTAAACGCGGCCTACTGAGAATTCACAAACAGGACGAATTTTCAATATTTTGTTTCGCGTTAGAGATATCGCAAAAAGATATTTCGAAAAATTGTTAGAAATATTATTCTGACCCCACATACCAAATTTCATGACAAAATTCGAACTTTTCGTTTTTCTCAGAATTGGTAGTCAAGATCCTAAAACATGCAATTGGCAGTTCCGAGATGCAGCTCGACACAACCAATGTCAAAGGCTCAAAAAAATCTAGCCTACCTATAGCCCGAAAATACACGGCCAGGCAAGCGACAATACAGCCGCTGTGCTTAGCGTAAAGAGTGAGACAAATGCGAATTCTGTTCGGCTACTTTTTAGAGAGCCTGCCCTAGGGTCGTCGTAGTAATGCTACGCTACGGGGAGCGTACAATAATTATTACAACTTCAGAGATGAATTAAAAAGTAGCTTTATTTTAGATTTTTAGATACTTCGGTATTGTCTCAAAATTTATAAATTACAGTTTTGAAATAAGTAATTTATATTAATAAATAATTTATCATTGTACATTTGAAGAGGTTAGGCGGCGCCTACCTTGCCTACCCTGACGGGCCGCCCCTGCCTCAAACGAAGAATTATATCGCTGCATGGAGTAGGCAAGGAAAGACAATTTTTCAACACAGTGAAAAGTCAGAAAAACATCATACCTAGGCGACATACCGAAAAATAATGAGTACCAACATGCTCAACTTATAGTGACAGGAAAGATCGAGGGAGAGAGTGGACTAGGAAGGAAAAGACTATCGTGGCTTAAGAACATCCGACAATGGACTGAGGACTACATTTTGAACAGCTGAAGACAGAGATGTGTTTGCAATTATTGTTGTAGCTTACCTCCATTGAGGAGAGGGCACTGTAAGAAGAAGATGATTTTGGCAATAATTCATAAAATCAACAATGTCCTGACGTTCATGAAGAGGTTTTGTAAAATAATTTGTATGAATAAATAAAGGTGACAGTTATTTGATGTGTTTTTAAAACGTTACAATAAAGCTGGTTTTTAATGGAAAAGATTAAAAGATTGAATAACTATTAACGATGAGGGGCTACGGTAATTGAAAAAGATGTTGTAGTGTAGCCAACTTGTTTATCCTTTCGTAACTAACATAGGTTTTCTGACACAGCGGTGTCACAGACCGACATAAAAAATATTTCCATTGACACATTTTTAAGCGTAGGATTGTGTTTGCTCATTGAAGGAGTGAAATTAAACAAGAATGATACCTATTTTCAACGAAAACTTTTCGTTTATAAATTCGCAGTCTGTGTGTTATTGCGTCGCCGCTCCTGCAATACTTAGAGCAGATGTATCGATGGATTCTTATGTAGTTTTGACTTCTCAATTCAAATCTGAAAACGGTATTTCGATATCTCTAACCGTCTTCGAGATAATCGACCTCAAATTCTAAAATGTAACGTCACAATCATTTTATTTTCTGCCGACGCGACGCACTAAACGTCAGCTGAAATCGGTACTAGTAAGTAGGTTAGATTTAAGTCAAACGTCCACAGAAACGCATCGTACGCATCGTACGCAACGGATTTTAGTTTGACAATCGATAATGCGATCCGTACGATGCGGATCAGTGGACGCGGTTACATAAGTTTCTGTAAAAGGCAAACTAAAATCCGTTGCGTACGATGCGTCCGATGCGTACGATGCGGGTCTGTAGACGCTTGCCTTTAATCTGAATTTGTTAAGCAAAGCATAGGATATTTGGTATTTACATTTAAGTTTGACACCTCGTGAATGTCAAACTAAATTTTAAATTAGCTATTAATAAAATATAAACGACATTTTACAGTGAATTTAATTATTATATAAAATAAATAAGACGTTTAAAAATACAATTTTGACTACCTATATTTTGAAAGCAATAATGTACCTATTCACAATTTTAAAAAGGTTTGTATGAGTATACGGCCTCCCCTTTAAGGATAAATAGACTGTTCCATTTTTAGTCGAGCGACAGCGGCAGCAACCCTTAAAATTACGTTATATACCGACCACAAAAATCAACTTTACAGCGAATGACCAATTTTGGCGATTCTTTATATTTTCGAGGTCGCTGAATCTGAATTTGAAGTTTATTTTTATCTAGACTTGGTAGAATATGTTAAACAAACAAATTTTATGCAAAAACGGGCTTTATTCAAACTGTTTAAACAAATTAAAAGAGAAGTTGTTAATTCTTAAACATTTTGTCGTCAGATTTCGTTGGTTTCATGTTTACTTAAAAAATTTGAGTGATAAACATTTTAGATTATAATTCTCGCCAACACAGGAATAAAACATAGTTCATGAAGAAGTTTTCTGGAAAATTTCAAGTCAAAATATGCAATAAGAAAAATATTATGTCCCTTTATAGACGAGTCGCACTCTTAAAGTAACGCTTATTTCTCGAGATACTGACCACGGTGTGGTGAATGGCTAATTTTCGTCTAACCTAAGGTTTTCATAGTGCTGAAAACAAAAATAAGCTTGATTTTAAATCATCAATTTTATTTATAACACTTGTATTTTTAATTTGTCGAAGAAAAGTTATTCTTCATAAAAAGCTCTTCATGGTCTAAGATTTATAATGAAACCATCACATATCAAATTTTATTAATTTGATATGAGGTATATAAAAAATATGAGTTTCGAGTAAAGTATCTTTATAGTTCACAACATTTAAATTAGAATGATATAATTGCGCATTAAAAGATATTTTTTAATTCTAAACAACTTTTCGTAATAGCAATTTTCAATATTATGAATTTAAATAAGTGAATAAACAAAGTTTTCTTTATGATAATGCTCACATTTTCAGCTTATTGATGTATTAAGCCTCTTAAACATTAGCTCAAAAACAAGCTCAATTTTTCCACTGCTGTTTTCTCGTACCTAGCTTCACCTTTTACTCCTGGAAATTGGGTTGCTAAATTATCAGCACTTATTCTTTCGTTAATATGTATATATATTTTTTCCATCGAGCATGTCACGTGTAACATCGGTCTCTGAGACAAAATTTGCCGATACCTGCATAATCATTTGGCACTGAAGACTCAAACTTCAACACTTCAGGTAGATACTGATGGCGGCGAAGATACATAACAAACAATTTGGATAAAATCGTAAACTCTCTAAATGGTCCGACTCACAGACCGAATGTTACTCATGGAAGGTTAACGATACTTTACCAAACCATTCTCCTATCGGTAAGGCGACTGTACAAAAAATTGTACAGAGCTTGAGGATACTAGACGAGTCAAAGATGGCATTCGAAGGAGTAGATCAAAACCTGTTATAAATTACAATAAAACTTTAGATTTTCGTTAAAGATCCACATACATCCCCACGCAGAGCTGCACAAATACATGATGTAGGTCATTCTTTAATCTTTCGTGTATTACATAAGAATTCATTTAAACACTACATAATCCAGTTGTTAGCGATTTTTAGTGATGTAATGATGAATAAAATTGTTACTGACGAGAACTTCGTTACCATGCTATGCTTTTTCGACAAAGCATTATTTTTTACAGTGAGCGGGACTGTATTACTTCCAAAATTTAAGCTATTGGAGTAAGATAAATCAACATTGGATACGTGAAAAGCATATTCAAAGACCGCAAAAACTAAATGTATGGTCGGGTATATTGGGTTAATTGGGCTAATTGGATTATCGCTAAATAAGCGAATGCCATGAAATGCTACTTAGAAATTAAATTATACCTGCTCCTGCTCTGAAAAACAATTGTGATGACAATAATTTTAACAAGTTATGGTTTCAGCAGGACGGATCTGAATAGCAATTTATTTTCGTGTAAATACATTAATCAAAAGAAACAAAGCTAAATTTAGGGGCTCAGAGCAATAGTGGCCTAACCCCAAAAATGAAGTTTTGAGATAAATGCAATTTTTTCATTCATATTTCCATTATATATACACACACACAAAATTATATGGAATCGTCTGATATTTCTTACTATTTCGTGTAAATTAAAAAAAAAACAAACACACGAAGTCAAACAATATTTAAAGCAATTTAATAACAAATACATAACAATTAAATAAAACAATAAAGTATTTTTTACCCCCTCCGTGGCTCAGTGGTAAGAGCGCCTGCCTTTGGATCGAAAAAATCCGAAAGGTTGTGGGTTCCAATCTCACCAGGGTCAGAAATTTTTCATTTATTATAAATTAATAAATGAATATAGTTTCTGTCCTTGTGGGATCGGTACTCACCGGAGGGACCGCAGACGTTCGGATACAATTAGCGTCTCTTTGCAAAGACAATGACGTCGACTTTGCAAAGTAACAAGACACTTACTCAACACACACACTACACATGACACTAGGTACCTAACTGTTCAAAATTACCGTACCTACCATGCCAATGGCCATTAGTTGTCGAGGCATTAGCTAAATAAAAAAAAAATAAAATATTTAACAAACAAATTGAAAGTAGTTGTTTTAAAGTCAATAGCATACAAAATTTCAAGGTAAAACGAATAATGTTTAAATTGTTTTTATTTTTTTTTTTGTATTTTGTGGTAGTCAGTGTTATCACCTCTAATCTTTATGCAAGCTTCAGTTTGCGTGAGACGCTCTTAATAAAATTATCAACATTTTGTTTTGGTAGGTTGCTTCATCCTTTAAGAGCAGCTTTTACTAGCAATGCGGTCTTTTGTGAATTATCCTGGCGAGCTCTAATTTTTTTTAAGCATATCCCACAAATACTCTATAGGATTAAGCTCGGGTGAGTAAGCAGGCCGCTCCAAACAAGGGATACCTTATATTTCAATGATGTCTGTAGTCACTCTAATGGTACGTAGCGGTCCATTATCATGCGATAGAATTAAATTTTCTCCTGTTGCACCTCTCCAGAGCCTGACTAGAGGTTATGAACATACCTGTGAGCAGTTAAAAGTTGATTGGATAAAAATTAAAGGAGTTTTTTTACGGATCACAATTCCTCTCCAGAACATTACACTTCCCCTTGTATATTTGTGAACAGATCTGACAGTTTTCGTTCTTGTCTTCCTCGACCTCTAAGTACACGATTTCGTGGGTCATCTGATTTTACACAAATCCTGACTTTTTTGAAAATAGCACATTTTGTCAATTCCCAATGTTCCAGTTTTGGTGGTGAAGACACCAATTAAGGTGATCAATTTGGTGTTGCCTGGATAACTCGGGAACCCATAACTGTATCCTGCTGTACCTATACTTCTTGGTACGAACTCGTCTACTTATCGTTTCAACTGAAACAGTTACACCTGTAGTTTCCAAAAGCTGCCTTTGGAGCTGCAGGTGAGAAATGCTTGGATGTCTTCCAGCTGATTGGACAATTAAACGATCGTAGAGAGCCGTTATTACTTTTGGCGACTTTCCCTTGCTTTATTTTTGAGCCTTTCTAGTTCCTGTTACCTAGCATAAGGTTTGGACAGAACGCCCTGTATTACGCCTAGCTCTACAGCTATGTCCCTCTGAGAACATTACTTTCTTCACAAGACCAATAATCTCCCCTCGTTGTAAGTTCTATAACCCCACATGAGGCATATTTTAGTTTTTGGGCGCAAAAGTTAGTTTATTTATTTTCGTTTAATTTGCAACTCAAGCAAATAACCTATACCGTATCGAGCTGTACTATCCGATTGTCTTATGTATTCGTTTATTTTCAATAAAAACCTTTATTCTTCGCAACAATAACAAGTTTTTCAAAGGAAATAAATATTACGAAATACATGGTGATTCCATATAAGTTTGTGTGTTTTTACTTATGGGATGGCGCTACAAATTATGTAGCCAAATATAGAGGTAGGTTGTGTAGACCCTTGTTAATCCAAATATTTAATGTTGCTGCTTGTATTAATATATTAATCTAAAAATACTCAATTTATGGCTTAAACCACTGTTGCTCTGAGCACCTCAATTACTGAAGCCTTTCTGAATCAAACAGTGAAGTCAACAGAAGACTTAGTAAGGAAGTCAAATTGCGTTTACTGTTAAGAGGAGAAAATTTGAACATCTAGGTCACAAAACGAGTTATCATTAGCGCTATCATGTAGCTACTGCCACTTACACAGCAAGGATAAGTAGTATAAGGCAAAAGAAGTCTACGCAGACAAAGGATTTAACAGCTTTATAATCTAAGAAATTTATTTTTATTGTTTATCACTGGACTATAGTAAAAACCAATAAGATGTAAAACAGAAATTTATGATATCAATATTGAACAAGTAATAGAAATAAAATACCTTGGAATTACATTGTCAGGCTACGGAGACCTGGACAAAGAAGTAAGCAAATACAGTTGAGTCCGCGAATCTTTACCCTTGCGTCATCATTTAAAGCATAAGAAATAAGTCGATGATAAGTCGGAAATTGAAATTTACTAAACGCAACAGCAAGTGACAATAAGCGACTTGCTGTTGTGTTTGGTAAATTTCAATTTCCGACTTATCATCGACTTCTTTCGTATGCTTTGAATGATGACGCACGGGTAAAGATTCGCGGACTCAACTGTAGACTGGCAGGAGGCCTTAATAACACTATATGGCGGAACCGACATATTAATACTGAGATGAAGTCAAGAATTTACAAAATCAGTGTAAAATCAATAATGCCATATGCATAAAAAAAGAGACCCGATACAGCCATAACACAAAGACGACTGGAAACGGCAGAGATCAGAGTACTGAGAAAAATTACAGGAAATCGCTGATGGATCGAAAGAGAAGTGCAGACATTAGAGTACAATGTAACGTACAATGTATAAACGAATGGACACTAAATAGAAAAAGAATGGAATAAGCACATAAACAGAATGGGGGAAACACGTGTGGTCGAAATAGCAAGAGATAAATCACCAATTGGCAGAAGAATTGGTAGTGGCAACCTCCCATAGATGTATCAATCCGCCAATAAATAAGCATAATTACTTATAAAGAGAAATAAAAAGAATAAGAAGAACACTGGACTATAAAGAGCAGCCGCAAATAAAGAAAAAACACCCGTCTTAAAAATAAAAAGAGATTAAGTGTTATTATTTCCTTCTTTTTTTCTTTTGTTTCTTCCTTCCTTTATTTTGTTTTGACAGACGTTCGTATCTTCTATGTTGTTTGATATTTTAATTAATTTCTGCCGTTTATGTTTTGAATTCGTTTCATTTTCATCTTAAAACAAACGAATATCGATTAATAAAGACAAATAATATCTACTTATACTTTTTCATTCGCTTCCCTAAACTTTCAAAAGATTTACTCGCAAAATACGTACGAATAATAAAAAATGTATATCGTGCCACTAATTAATCTCCTCGAGAAAGATTTCCGTTCAAATGGCTGTCGTGATTTAAAGCTCTTTCCTTAAACTATCCTCCAGGAATTTATCTCAGGGAACATCACAAACACCTGAAGGCACGCACAGCTCGCCATGATTTTGACCTTCTTTTGTGCCGGTTCAAAACAGACCAGACAAAAGGTGGGTCGTTGGCAGAAAATATGACCTTTTCGAGAACAGAATTGCCCTGACTATGTATGCGAAAATTACAATCCCTGACATAAAAGAAATAATAGATAGCTGGTATTTTTACAATGCTTTTCAGATTGTTCGGTAAAGGCCTTTTGACGAGTTGAAAAGGGATGTCCTTTTTTAAAAATAACGGTAATATTTGTGCTACTGACTATACAAAAGTGACAAATATGTAAAGATCTATAAAAAATAATTATATATTTTGATATTTTGACGCGCAATAGTTTCAAGAGTTGTTCTGAAGCTACTGCCTTGTGGCATTTTTGTAATCAACTATAATATTTCATAAAACGTCAATTTTCTTTGAGGGTGGAGAGGCTTCTTCTTCTACTTTGGGACTATTTAAATGAAATTTTGTTGTATAGTTTTATAAATAAAAAAAGAATGTGTGTGTACTTTGTACGCACGTAAGAAGTTATACTTCTATTATATACGATTCCAACGAAAGCAGTATACTTTAAACACATTATTTATATTTTATTAGTATATATAAAACAAATTTTAATACTTCCTACTTTCCAAAAATAAAAAAAAACAGAATAAAACACATTGAAAAAGCCACAAAGGAATTATTTCTAAACAATTGTTGGCAAAATTTTTAACTAAATACGTATTTTCTAAAAATAAATGTATACAATAAATATACTTACAATCATAAATGTATACCGAACGTTTTAAACTTTTTGACAGTTGCTTATTGTCTGAATTTAATCACATTAGTTTGATTTTTAGGGAAATAAAATAATAAAATACAACAAAACATAGATCAAGGAAACAAAATAGTAGATGAAGATTGGTAGACATTTTATTGGTAATCAAATTATGTTAATCTAAGCATTACCTACTAGGTACATTTTACATTTTCCAAATAGGTATATAATTTTTTATTAAAATACTATAACATTTACAATCAGTACCTGTTTCTTTCAAAAACTATTTAAAAAGTCACTACAATTATTATAAACTTACTTTTGTCTCTGTCCTTACAACAATAAAGCTAGTATTTACACATTTGTTTACCCATAGTCATCACATTGAACAGTTTCTGATAGGTCATTTTAATACCCAATCAGAGCAAATGTATAACGTTTCATCTGCGCGTAGCACCTAGATTTTGGTGAATTCGCGCACATACAGTGATGAGCGCACTAATAACCGGCAAAATAACGCAAAAGATGGAAAACATATTAAGTTGTGAGATAAAAAGAGATGAACCTAGTGGAGGTGTTAAATTTAGCGATAGTAACTTATATATTGACATTATATTGATTTTTTCCCACCTTTAAATGTATCGGACGAGTTTGAGAAATGCCACTGTCACAGTGACAGTTTTAGTTGACATACTCCTCTGATATGTCTAAAGGTGGGAAACAATGAATATAATGTCAATTTATATGTTACTATCACTAAATTTAACAACTTTACTAGTTTTATTTCTTTTTATCCCACAACTTGTCAGTATTGACTCGTTTAAAATTGAACCATGCTCGCTTTCCAAATCACTTATATAAAATTGGAATACATAACTCTCCTGTCTGTAGTTGTGACAATATATCCATTGGTGATCTAAATCATATATTTCTAGAATGTTCTCTGAACTCTCAATCTTCTTCAACTTTGTATCAAGAACTAATTCATCACGAGTGTCCATTGCCACTCAATATTACAGCTCTCCTTTCTTCCTCAGATAAAGCGGTACTAGATTCCATCATTAATTTCATCAGAAATTCAAAAATAGCGGTAAAATTTAGAAATAGACAATATGAAATCATTTAATATAATTAAGAATTTACATGTTTTGTGGCAAATAGATTTTGTCTGATGCCAGGATCTCTCTCACACACACACAACTTAATGTGTTTTCCATCTTTTGCGCTATTTTGCCGGTTACTAGAGCGCTCACCAGTGTATACATTTACCCCCAAACGCGCCCAAAGAAGTGTAACTTCAATAATTCATTTAGAAAATAATTTACTAGTATTGGTAGTAGACTGCCGGAGCACGTGGTTCCCGTGACGTGAATAGCAGCAAGCCTGTGTACTATATGCACCGAGAGTTAATTGTTATGTCATATGGGTGTTGAGTAACCCCAAAAATACCCGAGTAATTTGTTTGCATCAATTTAGTACAAAAAAACCTTCGAAAGTCTAGAAGATGACGTGACTCAGCAATGACCCTGGGCATCATGTGCCTTAGGGGTCGGTTCTGATGATGTATTCGTGGTCAGCGATCCCAAAAGTTTCCAAGTATTCTGTTTATATCAATTGAGTGCCGAAAACTATCTAAACTCCAGATGACATGCCTTAACAGTAACTCTGAGCACCAGATACTCCGGTAATCGGTTCTGATAGCATGTTCATATTCAGCAACCCCAAAAACTCAATATTCACATATTGTGGCCCTTAGTATGCTAATTTTGACATGTTTTTGCATTTTGGATGCATTTTATGCACTGCAAATGCAATTATGCAGTTCCATCCATTTTTATTTCGTAAAAATTTTTCCTGACGTCATCCAGAACAAAATGCAAGAAGTCAATAGCTGCTGTATTTAGAAATCGGTTTATTTTTTCCTAAATTCCCTGGTCTAATTTAGATTCTTTCCCAACAACATTTATTCCATTCCTTCACGGTTTTTGCTCTAAATTTTAAAGAACCGCTTGGTTTGACATGAAATTTGGCATACGTATAGCTTATGTACATGTCAAAGAAAAAAGTGATAATTTGCCGATGTGTGCTTTTGCCCTGGGGGTGACTTTCACCCCCTCTTGGGGGTGAAAAAATATATGTCCAAAATAAGTCCAGAAATGGGTAAACTGACTAATTTTAAGTAACTTTTGTTCTACAGAGCTTTTTCGCCAAGTCAACACTTTTCGAGTTATTTGCGAGTGAATATGTATGTTCATTTTTCAACAAAATAACCACTTTTGTGGACGGTTTTTCGCAAATAACTCAAAAAGTAAGTATTTTGTCGAAAAAAACCTTCTTAGCGAAAATATAGCACATAAAAAATTTAAAAAAATGGTGTACGCGTTAGGTCTCTGGATCTCGTAGAACCAGAGTTATAGCCAATGCAAAATAGATTCATATTCACCAAATTTCAAATAGAATATTTCGACATGAAATATCCAAAAAATTAAGCACTTTTTGGGGAAAACCCATTATGACCTTTTTAAAGTGTTTAAAAAAAGCTTTATTTCTGTTTTTACAAAAAGTTTCTAGCATTAAATTTAACAGCTCAAAATAAAGATGTTTCCTTTTGTTTTTGCAAAAAAAAAATCGGGAAGACCACCCCCTAATTAGCAACTTAAATGAAATTAATCGTTACCGCTCCACAAATTATTTTACTTATGTTGTGTTTATATGATCTGTAAGTTTGATCGAGTCAAGGTGCTTATTTTTGAAAAGATTTGGTTTCAAAATAAAATTTTTAAAAATAAAAATTTTGAAAAATATCCTTTTTTTCAAAATAAATTAAAAATTGTTAGAGATGCCAAAAATCTCAAAAAACAAAAAAGTCAGATTTGCTGTTCTGAATATCATGTATTTTTTTGTTTTTCTGTTAGACAAAAATTTATTAAGATTTGGTGTTTCTAAATTTGCATACATTCGTGATCAGTAGAGAGCGGAATATATGCAACACAACATTACCAAAATATGCGCATATATATGCATTACTTTTACTACAAATATGCAGGTATTTTTTCTAAATTTGTCTAAATATGCAAATGCATATTAAAAATACTCAAAAATAAAACAATATATTAAGTCGTAAGATCTTCAGAAAAGTTGCCTTCAAAAATACGTACAACTTTCCTCAAACAATCGAAGCCCTCATTTTTTTCTAAAACGTTTTTTAATTTATTTCTAATTGTAATCCCTGTATTTCCGGGAATTTTTTGACAATGAGCAGAAAAAGTGTTAACAAGATTAACCGAATCACTTAATTGTAAATTCCTTTGTTCTAATGACTTTATTAGATCTGGTAAAAAACTAAAATTAACTTTTATGAACATAAGTTCTTTAGCAATTTGTACGTTACTTAAAGAACAAAGTACATTACTTAAGCTGAAGAACAAAAGCGGAATTGTCTACAATATGATGGATTTTTGTATTTTGATGCTTCTCTCTATGTCCGTCTTTATAGAAGTAAAAGCGAATTTGTCGAATAAAAACACTCTTTCCAGAAAAATTTCTTACAACGTTTACTTTAAACAAATATTGGCCGGAAACTGACAAAATAATTATTAGACTCTTAAAAGCAGGTAGGTACCTACGACTTGCTACGCTAATAAAATAATATTTTTCTGGGAACACCCATAATTGTTAAATTCAGGTAGTAATGGGAAAGTCCAGATGAGCGATAGATAGATAAATAACGAGCTCGTTCATATCGAAGTTATAAAATTCCAACTAAGAGAGGAAAATTTTAAACTTTTATATAATTTATTTTTAAAATATGCAAAATAAATCGTGTTTAGCTTAAATATGCAATGTTGTGTTTGTTGTCTCAAAATATGCATCTATATGCACTTTGCATATATTCCGCTCTCTAGTGATCAGTGACTCGTTCAACCACTTTTAACTACAGCCTTTTCAATAATAAGGACTTTGAACCGATGACACTTACAGATCATATTAACAATATATACACGAGTCAAGAAACTTGTGAAGTCGTAACGACTAAGTTCATTTAAGATTAGGGGGTGGTTTTCTCGATTTTTTTACCAAAACCAAAAGGGACTAACTTTTTTTGAGCGTAACTTGTTTAATTTTGATGTTAGAAATTTTTTTTATAAAACAAAAATGAAGCTTTTTTAAACACTTTAAATAAGTTGTAATAAATTTTCCCCGAAATGTGTTTAATTTTTGGTTATTTCACGTTAAAATATTCCATTCGGAATTTGACGAATATGCACCAATTTTTCATTAGCTATAACTCTGCTTTTGCTAGGTGTAGAGACGTGATATATACACCATTTTTTCAAATTTTTTACAGGCTATATTTTTGCTAAGAATGTTTTTTCGACAAAATACATACTATTTGAGTTATTTACAAAAAACCGTCTAAAAGCGTAGTTATTTTATTGAAAAAATGAACATATTCACTGTCAAATAACTCGAAAAGTATTGACTTAGTGAAAAAACTCTATAGAAGAAAAGTTACTTAAAATTAGCCAGTTTATCCATTTACTGACTTTTTTGGACGAATATTTTTTCACCCCCAAGAGGGGGTGAAAACCAGCCCCAGGGCAAAAGCACATATCGGCACAATATCACTTTTTTTCTTTGACTTGTTAGGTATGTGTATGCCAAATTTCATGTCAATCCAAACGGTTTATTAAAATTTAGAGGTTTTGCAATATTTTACCGTTAAAGAACGGACTAATTAACTAGATAATAAAACAGTTTTTTATAAAATATACAAACTGTACTATACTATACATTAAGCTACATCAAAGTAATATATCAATAAAGTCGTAATTCCCTTAGCAGCTGATTAATCGAAACAAACGAGCTGAATATTACAGTTCGTTTGACAAGAAAAAGCGTTCTTTGGCTATAGATTGATAGAAAACTAGTTTGACTGTTCTCCCTGCTTCTCTAACGCCCTGTTCATTACTGAATGTACTTGTATCCTCTTTAATATTACTGGCGTAATATGCGGCAACACTTTGATTTACGCCCGGGAAAGCAGAGGAAAATCCCCAGCGAATTATTCGACACTGCATTTTCCAACAAAGGTGGGATTTCTGAGAGAGATTATATGTTTGATCATCAATATTTTAACCGTACCTTCTGTTTTTGTTTTTTTGCCCTTTTATCTTTTTGGTTGACACGACTTTACGGGTAAATAATATATGAGAGATTCTGAGTTTTAGAAAGATGCTGCGAATATATGCATTTGTTATTTAAATTGAACAAAATTCAGTTTATTTGTATCCAATGTTTTAATTTTTTTCTTTTTTCCCTTACATTACGCATTAACCACGCAGGGTTATTAGCGTGTATGGATTGTGTTACAAAATTATAAATTAAAAATACTGGATTGTTAAACATAACAATAGAAAATTATAGAAAGCCCTAAATATATACAAAGTAAAGTAACATACTCTATCTTTGGTAAGACGTTGCCGTCTTTGAAGAATGTGAAAATGTTGTTTGTATCATTGTTGCACTTTATACTTCGGACACTCCAATAAACAATGTTTTACGGTAAGGGCACTTCTACACATATCACACACAGGGATATAATGTGTCCGTAGAGTTGTTTGCTTTCTGCTTCGGTATGGAAGTCTGGATCAATTTGTCGGATAATTTTATTTCTTATTCGGGTGCATCTACTTTTAATTCTTCGGTAAATTAGTTTAGGGTATATTTTTGACAGTAGAGCTGTGACTTCAAAAATTTCATTGGTATACATTTTTGCAATGCTTAGTGGGTCTGAATAGCTTGAACAATTTTCGAAGAAATCTATTAGTTGATCATAGTTTAAGGGATAACTGGAATTTTGGTCTCTAAATAATTCTTCTGTAGGTTTCAGCATTTCCTCTAACGTGTTTTTTGGTAAATTGTGTTGGTTTAATTTAGTCTTTGTCTCTTTGTTTTTGGTTCTTCAAAAACATTGTTCTGATTAAGGAGTTGGGAGACGCTCAGAAACTGTGCGTTTTTAAGATATTGGATAATTTTCTATTTGGTTAGTTTGGAGTTTTGTGCTTAGTGTTTCATTTTGCACAACTTGTTCGTTCAGTTGTCGCCTGATACAGATGCCTTTGCTGGACAGTCTTTTGCTGAATGCTTGGTATTTTTGCTAATTTGGCAAGTCTGGTTGTCTAAAGATAACAATCCATATTCTATATGATGTCTCCTCATGAGTAATAATGAAAGAATCGGGTAAGGTATGGTTGATTAGAGGGAATATGTAGGTTTGTCGCCTAAAGCTTAATTTATGCTGGAATTCAGAACTTAGAGTCCCTATACGTAGAAATGAGAGGGATGACAAAAGGTTGACACCAAGTGCTTGCAGTTAGGATTCTAAGATTGAGTGTGGAATATATATACATTCGTTTTAGAGTACTAGTCATTGGCTGGGTGTGATTAGTCATCGTGCTTGTAA
The DNA here is from genome assembly GCF_917563875.1 of Diabrotica virgifera virgifera. Classification (NCBI taxonomy): domain Eukaryota; kingdom Metazoa; phylum Arthropoda; class Insecta; order Coleoptera; family Chrysomelidae; genus Diabrotica; species Diabrotica virgifera. Next base: position 69,949,371 of record NC_065443.1, on the reverse strand, counting down.
GAGTTGTTGAATAATTTTGATTTTTCCATGGTTGGTAATAAAATCATCCACTAATTTTTTATTTGCTAAGTAAATGAACAATCTGTTGTTGGAAAGATTTGAACAGAAAATAATATTCATTGGTCGAATAATTCGGCTTGAACTGTGACGGTAATCTTCAATTTTGGTGTTGTCAATTGCGTCGATCACAATTGCTTGATTTCTTGATGGAAAAACTTTAGCAGTTGGTTATCTGGTTACGGAAAAATAACTTTTAGGTTGTAGAGATTGTTAGTCTGGTGCAGAACCAGGTTGAGTTGACGTAGGTGAGGATGCCATGATGTAGAAATTAATTGGGACCAGTAAATACTTGCCTATTTATTGAGTTGTCTATACGTATTTAAATAAAGTCACCTTACGAATATTTATCGTTAAAATATACCACATTCACAAAACGCTTTTTTAACTTTTGCAAAAAAAAACAGTAAACGAATAATTAGAATTTAACGTGTTTACTCGTTGAATGCTGTGATAAGACCCCATTCTTTCTTGTTATTTAATAATATTATGGATTTAATACTTACTTACTTAAGCCGTGCCGTCCTCTTGTACCTTACGGTGTCGAGGAATATGGATTTAATATTGTTCTGAAACATTTCTATTGTTGCTAAATTTACTATTTTTATTGGGAATAGGGCACAATTTTATTTTATGTGTGTTGCACACGTGTGTGTGGGCACAGTTTATAATGTGTCTTGTATTTTAATTTTTTCTTGTTATTTAATAATATGGATTTAATATTGTTCTAAAACATTTTTATTGTGGCTCAGTTTACTATTTTTATTGAGAATAGGGCACAATTTTATTTTACAGTAAGTTTATTTGACCCTTCGATTTCGACTTCGGAAATTTTCCAATAAAGGTTGGATTTCTGAGAGAGATTATATTATGTTTGATCATTTATATTTTAATCGTACCTTCTGTTTTTGTTTTTTGCCCTTTTATCTTTTTGGTCCACACGACTTTATGGGTAAATAATATATGAGAGATTCTGAGTTTTAGAAAGATGCTGCGAATATGTTCATTTGTTGTTTGAATTGAATAAAATTCAGTTTATTTTTGTTTAGTCTTTCCATTTTTTCTTGATATTTAATAATATGGATTTAACATTGTTGCAAAACATTTTTATTGCGGCTCAATTTACTATTTTTATTGGAAATATGGCACAATTTTATTTTAAAATAATTTTATTTGACGTTTCGATTTTGACTTCGGAAATTTTCCAACTGCAAAGGTGGGATTTCTGAGAGAGATTATCTGTTTGATATCATCAATATTTTAACCGTACCTTCTGTTTTTGTTTTTTTGTCCTTTTATTTTTTGGTTGACACGACTTTACGGGTAAATAATATATGAGAGATTCTGAGTTTTAGAAAGATGCTGCGAATATGTGCATTTGTTGTTTGAATTTAATAAAATTCAGTTTATTTGTGTTTAGTGTTTTCATTTTTTCTTGTTATTTAATAATATGGATTTAATATTCTTCTGAAACATTTTTATTGCGGCTCAATTTACTATTTTTATTATTAGTCCTGTCGCCAGGGGGGGTACAACGGCCTCGTTAATTCAGATGGACTTACTCAAGTTTTTTTTATGTATTTTGACCCGTAGAACACGAATTTTTTGGGTAACAGTTGATCCGGATGTCGATAAGATTGTTATATACCAAGAACTTGAGGAATCAAATAACAGCGATTTTTGGCAAAACAAAACAATATTTTGTATTTTGTGGGCCATTTTAAGTAAAAAATATTTCTACAAGTTTTTTCGTAGGATGCACAGTTTTCGAGATAAACGCGGTTGAACTTTAAAAAAATCGAAAAATTGCAATTTTTGAACCCGAATAACTTTTGATTAAAAAGTTTTAAAAAGTTTTAAAAGTTTAAAGTTTAAAGTTTAAGTCAAATTATATCGGTTTTGATTATTTGCATTGGTAAAAATTTATTTTTTTATTGTTTAACAAAGCTATAAACACGTAGGGTTTCCCGTGCTTTTACATGCGTTTTAACGCATGTAACGTAGAAATAGTCTTGATTGCACTAGTACCTATTCTACCTACTCGTTCGATTTTAAATGAGAAATCATAGAAACATCACTCACGCACTAGTTGTTTGTAGCTTTGTTTAACAATAACACAATAAATTTTTAGCAATGCAAATAATCAAAACCGACATAATTTGACTTGAACTTTCAAAGGCGCTAAGCAGAATTGCTATTTTATTTTTTAGTCAAAAGTTATTCGGGTTTAAAAATTGCAGTTTTTCGATTTTTTGAAAGTTCAACCGCGTTTATCTCGAAAACTGTGCATCCTACGAAAAAACTTGTAGAAATATTTTTTGCTTAAAATGACCCAAAAAATACAAAATATTGTTTTGTTTTGCCAAAAATCGCTGTTATTTGATTCCTCAAGTTCTTGGTCTATAACAATCTTATCGACATCCGGATCAACTGTTACCCAAAAAATTCGTGTTCTACGGGTCAAAATACATAAAAAAAACTTGGGTAAGTCCATCTGAATTAACGAGGCCGTTGTACCCCCCCTGGCGACAGGACTATATGAATAGTGCATGAATTTATTTTAAAATAATAGTTCAGAGAAATAAGGAAAAAAAATATCCTGTTGGTGACACAACCCCCTCCAGGCCGAAACCAAATTTTTTGAGTAGTATGGACATCTATATTAATAACATATATGTTTGCTGCAGCCGATTTTGATGATATATATAGTTATAAACAAATGAAAATCAAAAAACGGTAAATTTTCGCTTTTTTCGTCTATAACCAAAAAGTTTAGCATTTAGACAAATTTGAGTGAGAAACTCATAAATCGTATAAAAAAACTTCAATATGGCGTTCGCTGAATATGTCTATCCTTATTGGTTGCCTAGAAAATTGCAGAATAAATCATAAATTTTGAATTTTTTTAAATATTCATCTTATGTAAAAAATTTACTTAGAACGTTCTTACTACACGGAATGCTGAGACTTCTGGTGCTTAAATCATAACCTAAATTTAAAAGCAATTGGTCAAATAGTTTAAAAGGTATTTAATTTGTTTATCCCAAATTAATTTTTTTTGCAACGCCATAAGTCAGAAAATAATGAAGTTACAGTAATACTTTGGATAGTTTATGAAAGAAGAAGATTTATGCTATTAAATTAATTAAAAAAATGACAAAAAATATTTCTAAATACTGCAAAATTATTTTGCAAAAACATGTGAATTAAAATAAGGGGGGGCTAACTTCGCACCTAATTGTCATAGGAGAATTGTTTTCTTTCTAAATGTGTATAAAAATTCAGTCTTTTCAAATACGAAAAAATAATTTTTCTACGGGTAACGGTTAAAAAGTTATTCTAATTGTTTATAAGTTATCAAAAAATCGACGTGTTTTTGCAAAATAATTTTACACTGTTTAAAATGACTTTTTCTCATTTTTTTTAATTAATTCAATAGTATAAATGTTCTTCTTCCATAAACTGTCAGACGTCTTAGTGTAACCTCATAATTTTCTGACTTACAGTGTTGCAAAAAAAATGAATTTGGGAGAAACAAATTAAATAATTTTTAAATTATTTGGCCAATCGCTTTGAAATTTGAAATATAATTTAAGCACCAGAAATCTCAGCAATTCGTGTGATAAGAAGGTTCTAAGTTAATTTTTACATAAGTTATTAATATTTATAAAAACTCAAAATTTATGATTTATTTTGTAATTTTCTTAGCAACCAATAAAGATAGACATATTCAGCGAACGCCATATTGAAATTGTTTAGACTCTAAAATTTGTTTAAAATGCATAACTTTTTAGCTATAGACGAAAAAAGCGAAAATTTACCGTTTTTTGATCTTCATTTGTTTATAACTATGTATATCATCAAAATCGGCTGCAGGAAACATAAAGGTTATTAATGTGGATGTCCATACTACTCAAAAAATTTGGTTTCGGCCTGGAGGGGGATGTGTCACGAGAAAAATCTTATTTCTCTGGACTATAAACTTATTTGACGTTTCGATTTCGACTTCGGAAATTTTCCAACAAAGGTGGGATTTCTGAGAGAGATTATATGTTTGATCATCAATATTTCAACCGTACCTTCTGTTTTTGTTTTTTTTTTGCACTTTTAGCTTTTTGGTCGAAACGACCTTACGGGTAAATAATATATATATAAGATTCTGAGTTTTAGACAAATGTTGAGAATATGTGCATTTGTTATTTGAATTGAATAAAATTCAGTTTATTTGTGTTTATTATTTTCATTTTTTTTTATTTAATAATATGGATTTAATATTTTTCTGAAACATTTTTATTGTGGATCAATTTACTATTTTTATTGAGAATAGGGCATAATTTTATTTTAAATCAAGTTTATTTGACGTTTCCATTTCGACTTCAGAAATTTTCTAACAAAGGTGAGATTTCTGAGAGAGATTATATTTATGATCATCAATACTATAACCGTACCTTCTGTTTTTGTTTTTTTTGTCCTTTTATCTTTCTGGTTGAGACGACTTTATGGGTAAAAAATAATATATTATGAGAGATTTTGAGTTTTATAAAATACTGCAAATATTATGTGCATTCCTTATTCGAATTGAGTACAATTCAGTTTATTTGTATTTATATTTAGTGTTTTCATTTACAGCCATACTATTACGTTAGGTATTTGTATACATTGACATATTTATAACAACGTCATATCATAATATCGTACCTCAATCATGGTTACTTACCCAGTATCATTGAATTGTGCTGTGAAGATGCTTAGAGTATTAAAATAGCCCTCTTTGCAAATATCTACTGATAACCATTGATTCCTATAGATACAAGTGCATATAATATACCAAACACGTTTCCTTTGTGTTAGATAATTTTGGTCTCACCATTGTGCTAAACAGAGGGTATTGGCCTGCATGTTTACGTATTTTAGGGTCTAAACCAACATCCTGATAACCAAAGTCCCGACGGCCAAAATCCCGACACGCCAGAATCTCGACACGCCAAAATCCCGACACGCCAAAATCCCAACACGCCAGTATACCGACAAATCAAAAATCAAAGATTTAGGGCCGGTTGTTCGAACGCTAATCAACAATAATCACTATCAAATATTTAATTACTGTCACCAACTGTCAATGTCAACTTTTATTGGGTTGCTGAAAACATAATTAATTATAATTATAAGATTAGTTAATCAATTAACACAACAATTATTAACATAATTGATTAAGAAATTTCATAATTATAATCAATAATTATGATTTCAGCAACCCAATCAAAGTTGTCATTGACAGTTGGTGACAGTAATTAAATATTTGATAATGGTCAGTGTTGATTAGCGTTCGAACAACCGGTCCTTCATTCTCTTAAATTGATTGGCAGCTCATTGTTTTAATCCAATAAAAAATACTGTGTTTCGTCAAGGTTTGAAAATTTCTTTTTTTAACATAATTACATTTATTTCCGGTTTTTTGGTTATGCAGATCTGTTTTTTATTGTTTGTTACTAAACACAATTATTTACCATTTTATATGAACTAATTTTCTAAATAAAATTTCTAACATGGGTACATAAATTAAATTATTTTTTTTGCAAGTATATAAGTTTAATATATGTATGATCAAATTTTCAATTCAAGTTTACTTTCATAAATAAGAGATGTAAGTCACTTAAAACCATCCATTTCAGTAAGTATAGCGTTAACATTATAAAAGGAAGTGTTTAATAATTTTTTCTTTTAAAACACACAATAATTAGTACCCGTACTTATTAGTGAGTAAGTAATTAATATTTCAATTTCAGTACTCTATATAATATGATTTGGTACTGCATTTGAAAAGGAAATAATAAATATTCAAAATGTAGTGGTCGGGATTTTTACTTATGCGATGATTGTGGCATGTCGAGATTTTGGCATGTCGAGATTTTAGTATGTCGGGATATTTTAGTATGTCGAGATTCTGGTGTTTCGGGATCTTGGCGTAACGGGATTCCGGCCGTCGGGATTTTGGCTGTCGGGATTTTGGCTGTCGAGATTTTGGGTGCCACCGGTATTTTATTGTCCTGATAATATTTTTGACGAATAATTTACGTAGATTTAAATTTTTGTCCTTCTTGTAGTTACATTATTTCACTAAGATGAAGCCAAAATCCAAATGCATTTTAGAAATTACGCATAAAAGTGTTATATGAAAAGCTTATAAAAATTAAAAAGAAACACATAATAAATATATAAGAAAAGGACAGGAAAAAAGGCAGAAATGATATTATACGTAAATGAATTTCTAAAGAAAATTAAAAAACTATCACATACGACAATATAATATTTTTAACATCAAATATCGTCCGAATATTTAATATAATATACTACCCAACAATTAAACCATCCTTAATTATCTGACACCAATTTATTGTAGTATTATAATAAATCTTTTTTTAATCATCATCCAATCTCGAAAGCTACAATAATTTGGATATATTATACGAAATAAATCTAGACATTATCTCCTACATCGTTCAAAGAAAAATAGTTAAGAAACCTCAGAAATGGGTTCAACACAACATCTATGCAGCTTTTCCTCACTGCATCACACAAAATAAAGACCCCCATGATAATCGCCAACATTCGTATCGGATGGGCATCTCAAGAAGAAAAAAAAAACGAAATAAAACTTCCATTTTTTCGTTATCCTTTTTTCCCAGAATTATAATATATTATATTTTTGCATTTTTTTAATTATTGCGAATATTCTTACTATTAGAAATTAGATTAACTAAAGAGTTTTTTGTTGTCTAATTTTAGATGTTTCCTATTCTAACATCGGAATCTACAATTAATCCTACACATGTATCACTTCTCGGAATAATTGTAGTATCGTACTTCACCCGGATACCCAGCGGTAACACAAATTGTCCTAAATCTAATTCAAACAGCTACAGTAGCCAAAAACAAGCTACACGTTAGATTTAGTCAAAATTTATCGTTTCAATTGTTATCACGCAAACACACAAAGTAAATCTTGTAGAAAGGGATTAAATAAAGATACATGAAACCGAAGATAAATATGATTACACAAAGAATAATTGAGAAATAATAAGCAATTATTTATTTGAGTTAATTTAATTTCTCGTGTAACCATGAAGTATTTTTAAACTTCTTTAGTATTGAAATTCGAAATCATTATACCGTTGTCAGCATCAATTCAAAACAATAATAAAAAACCGCTAAAAGCCGTAGAGGTGAGTGCACATAATATTCCAGCTACAAGAGAGCTGATATGAATATTACTTGGCGCAAAAATGTATTTTCATTGTGTTGGAAAATAAAATTCTAGTTATATTTCGAAGGATTTTCAATAATATCTGCTAAATTTGAAGTAAAAGAGTAACTTTGATAGAATTTGCATTTTCAAGCTTGTTTGTGGGTCGTTCTACTTTAAATTTAACAACTATTATGGAAAAGTCTTTCAAAATAAAACTAGAATAATTTTACTTTTCATCAAACTGAAAATTCCTTTTTTACGCCATACCACGTAATAATCATTTCAGCTCTTTTGTACCTGGAATATTGTATGAATCCTCAGCTCTTTCCAACCATCTCTGTTTTGTGCGACTTGCATCCAGATACCGATGACTTAGAGTTAAAGATTTAAAATTTCCTGAAAAATTGGAGGCAGAAAATAAACCTGTTTTTTTCCGAAAAAAAAAACATGAAAAAAGGGAAAATACGGAAAAATTTAAATTTGGTACAATCGGAATATATAGACTTCATTTCTCAAATGGCTCGTTCACTAAATCTAGATGTAGGGAAGGTGTTGGCAAATCTAGCTCAATTTAGAACAAAAATTGGATTTTTTAGTCGAAATTATTTATGGAATAGTGCGAACTACTAATCCCTTTTATATGGTGGCAAAGTTTGTGTACATCGCAGCCACTTGTGCCAACTGCCTCCCGAATTTTAAATGGACCTCCATCTTCTGCCTCTTTAGAAAGCAACTGGTCTTTACACGGCCTCATACATACAAGCAAAAGAAAGATATTATCACAGGATAAAACTAAGAAGTTGAATGCTATTCATTCAAATTTGGTTATAAACGAAAAAGAGACGTTGATTTCCAATGCTATACCAGATCCAGTTTTAGAAGAGACTGACAAAAATCATGTTGTTTTGTCCGTTCAGGATGATGAAGCGAAGATCGAGTCTGAATCAGATGCAGGGTCTTAAGATTCAGACTCAGATGAAAATATATCGCTGGGCACTTTGGTTAAATAATGTACTTGTTGCCTTTGAAATTTCGGTTTTGATACTTTCAATTATTAGAAAATAATTATAATTTTTGATACTGTATACATGTAGGTATGTATTACTTATATCTTAGATATTAATAATATACTTATATCTTAGATATTAATAGATATTATTAAAGTATGCTCCTGTTTTATTTTTACAAAGTACCTACTTATGTATATTTAGACGAGTTTAAAATTGGTAATTTTTCCCGTTTCAAGTCTCAATTCAAAAGTATTTAAATTTTCTCATTTTTTCCAATTTTTCCAATGGTCTGGAAAAAAAACGGAAAAGATCTGTTTTTTCCCAATTTTTCCCGTTTTTTTTTCGGTATATTAAATCTCTACCGATGACATGCGTCAGATAGTCGACCCGTCTGGTTGGTAGACGTCCTTTGATCCGTACTGCTTCTTATCGTGGCATCCACTTGACAATACGCTTTGTCCATCGATTGTCTGACAATCTGACGACGGCGACGTGTTCTGACCAATTCCATTTTGGCGACGCATTTCGACAGCGTCTGTTGCTTTTGTTCTGCGGCATATTTTTCGTTTGGGCTTGGGTGCCTCAGGAGATACCCAACATCAAGCACTCCATAGAGTTCTGAGTAACTCGAATCTTGTTCACTACCTTTTTTGTGAGTGTTAATGTTTGGCTCCATAAGTGAGTACAGGCAACACACACTGGTCAAAGATTTTCCTTTTGAGGCATATCGGTAAGTCCGATTTAATACATAGTTCAGTTTACCAAACGCTGCCCACTCTAATCCTATGCCACGTGGGAGTTCGAACATCTGGTTATGTCTTCCCAACCGAGTTTAATGCCCCAAGTACTTATAAGATGCAGTCTGCTCAATATCCATTCCATTAAAGAGCAATATTACGATTTAGCGCCAGATTAGTCATTATTTGTGACTTGTTGATGTTAACCTTTTGTCCGACCTCTTAGCCAAGCCGCACACCAAAGAAACATGAAACGAAAAACATGAAACATGAAACGAAAAACATGTTTCATGAAACTAAAACACTGCTAAACAAATCTCAAAGTCCGCCTACCAATGAAACGAGTGTGATTCATGCTCATGACACATTTTTATTTTCGGAGAGTTTCATAAATGGCCGGACATATATTTGTTTAGCAGTGGTTTATTTCCATGAAACGTAATTTACGTTTCATGTTTCTTTGATGTGCGGTCTGGCTAAGGAAGCGTGATATAATTTGCTCAATATTATTATTGCATCATACGATTGGCTATAAGCACGATGTCATGCGCGAATCTCGAATGACTGAGCTTCTTTGTATTTCTATGAATGTAGGATTTAGTGTGCTTGAAAAACCGTTTTTTTCTTATAGGAAATAGATTTGATAAAATTTTTGCTATAACTAAAGAATTCGAATTTTCCCAAATATGAAGCATATATCACTAAACGCGTCTAGAGTCCTCCAATTCGTAAGTTGAAATAAGTAATTATCGAAAAACCAAAGTTTCCAAAGTTCAGTTTTTTAGTTTTTCGGCTATACTCTGCCGTGTTTATGTCTGATTCTGACAACTTAGGCACCGTTTGAAAGCTTAGCTCAACGCTGTTGATTTGGTTTATTTGCGATTTTCTGCCTCTCCTTGAACCTTAGGCACATAAGACACCTTAAGACAGATACCCGCAAAATATACGCCGTGTTGTACCTACCCAGTCCTATGGCAGCTGGCTTACGGGTGGTTAAAAGTCACAAACTACACCGGTTCTGTATAGACCCTGACCCCCTCTTGAACCATAGAAAAAAAAAGGAATGTGTGTGTACTTTGTACGCACGTAAGAAGTTATACTTCTATTATATGATTTCTTAAAAATAAATATACTTTAAACAGTTTGTTTTAATTTTTTTAAACACCAAACTAATGTTGTGCTTACCGCTTTCAAAAAAATATAAAAAAAGAATAGGATTGCTCCGGATTCGAACTCAAGACCTCTCGATCTCTAGCCGAATGCTATACCAAATACGCTACGAGGACTGTGTCTGTATCGGTTAGGACGTACCTAATGACAATTCAACGTAACAAACAGACAAGGTGAAGTTTAATAAATATACAATAAAATGTTTTTATAATACTCATCTTACTCCTGAGGAAGGCAAATCCAAAGACACAAAAATTATAATAAATATATTTACTAAAAACACTAATTAGTCGAGGCATTGAAGCACAAAAAAGGCCTTACTGTTGATTTTTGGCGCAGTAAGACGAATTTTAATGCAGTTTGGTGCGTTGGATTCGTGAGAATGTCAGGAAATTTGTTGAACTAATGTAATGAATAAGAAATCTGAAATTGCACTTGTGCATAAGAAAAATTCATTTCAAAAGTGCATTTTGAAATAGGCAATTATTATAAATTTGCAACTCGATAAATAGTTGGGCAACATCCCGATGAATTATTTTAATTATTTTTAATCATTTTTAAGTCCATATAATAGTCTAAGATGTCAATAACCATTAATAATAAACAAAAAATTTTTCCTTATGGGGAATCGAACCAAGTACTAAAACTTCCGTAACTAGAGACACATACCGCTAGCCTACGCAGACACTTGCTAGACACGGACGATATTAGGTATAAAAAAACAAATAGGTAAGTAAAAATTGTAAAGAAAATTACTACATACTTAAAAGTATTATACAATTAATATATTCCTATAGTTTAGAAGAAACATTCGTAAATAGGTACATTTATGCAAAACATTCGTAAACACAAAAGCATGTAGGTACCTGCACATAATAATTGCCTATTTCAAAATCCACTTTTGAAATGCATTTTTCTTATGCACAAATGCAATTTGAGATTTCTTATTCATTACATTAGTTCACAAAATTTACTGACATTCTCACGAATCCAACGCACCAATCCGCATTAAAATCCGTCTTACTGCAAAAAAATCGACACTTCAGTCCTTCAATGCCTTGACGAAATATATTCTTTTCACGCCTTTTCTTGCACTGATATATATTTATACATAACTTGAAAGATTTAGCAACTAAACGCCATACTGTCTGTGTGCGCATGCGCGCAGAATTATGGAATTTTACTCTCAATCGCGCCTAAAGAAGTATAACTTCAAAAATTCAGATCGGTATAACTTTTCCACAAGCGACATCTCTCTCTTCAGTCCTGACCCCCCGGAGGGAGTGTAGTGGGCGACTTGATGTCGTGTATTGTCCGTCTCCAAAGATCTCTGTCTCTGGTCATTTCTTTTAACTCATGCATAGGTCTTTTGCATATTCCTGTAATCTGATCGATCCATCTTGTTGGGGATCTTCCTCGTGATCTTCGGCCTTCCACCTTTCCTTGTATAATGAGTCTTTCCATGTTTTCTGTGTTGGCTGTGTTTGTATGTACATACATACAAACGTTTTTTCCCGTTTTACATCGAAATTGAGTCAAATTTCTGAACTCGGTAACTTTTGCATGGTATCACCGATTTTAAAAATGAGACATGCATTTGAAAGGTAATGCTCAATACTATCAGAAGCCGCAAAGGTAAGTCTAAAATTTTTGAAAATATTGGGAGATTTGGGGACGAGAACGAAAAAAGGCCCAAAATGGGACTGGGCCGTAAACCCTCACCCTGGGACCAATATGTATGGTTGACATATCGATTGGCTAGCTTTTGTCTAAAATTTAAGATTGGATTTGGCCCATTTTTTATTTCAGTCAGATTGACAGAACCGAAAACTTCGCGTATATAATATAGTTATTTTCCTAACAAGTGCAGAAAGTCATTCTTTTCCGCACGCGACTGCAGTTTGCCGAACGACGCGAAGCGGGAGTTCGGCAAGCAGTCGAGTGCGGAAAAGAGACTTTCTGCAAGAGTTAGGAACAATATTTTTTCTAAGAGTTTTTAAAAAATTACCGTATCTTAATCAATTAATTTAATTAATATGAAAATACATACACAAATTAATTCTTTGACAAGGTTGTCAAAACCAAACTTTCAATATAATTAGTTAGCATGACGACGATCTTGGTTTGCATGACGATGATTCAAAACGACTGTTATTGTCTACCGATTTGACTTTCGAATATTATGTCAAAATAATTTTATTTCATCGAATTGTCGCGTTAATTTCATTAAAACAGGAACACAATAAGATATATTTGAAATAAATTAGTAAATAATATCTAAATATTAGTGTATTGCATGTATTATAATTACTAGAGCTCGGGAAATATGCACTTAAAAACCCTAAAATATGCATGCAAATATGCACAAACAACAGTTGAAATATGCACTTAAATATGCTTTTATGCATTTAATGCATATAAATAAAAAAACGCAGTAATCCTTGTTTTGAAGGTATTTAATTATTTATTTGATGCCAATGGACTGTCGAGGTATTTGCTAAAAAAATATTCATTGAAATTTCTATTACCTACATCGTTATATTCATTTCTTATTCTTTATATTTATCATCATTATTTTTCCAGATTTAGCCATACGGCTCACACTCTCTCTAAGGGGAAAATTGACTCATCCCAGATACCTACGGTATCAAAAGGATTGAGCTCTGGTGGGACTCTTTCCGTGTTATCGAGCCCTAGGTGACTTGGAATGCAGGTGCATCTCCCAAAAATTTTCGTACACTTCTGGCCGTCGCGAGTAGTACAGCTTTCTGAATGGTCTTATAAAGATGTTCATTCAGACCCAGCTTTTTTATGCTTTCGAGGAGGGTCTTCGGAATGACTCCAGTAGTAGACATAATAATCGGTATCGTCTGGGTACTTTGCATTCTCCATTGCCTTCGTATTTGAATTTCCAGATCTCTGTACTTGACGATCTTTTCAGTAAATTTACTACGTAGATTATTGTTGTTAGGTATCGCCACATCAATTAGTGTTGTTTGTCTTGTTAATTTATTAACTAGTACGAGATCTGATCTATTATGTGCCACTGTTTGGTCTGTGAGCACGGTGCGGTCCCAGTTTAGCTTGTAGTTGCCATCCTCAAGCATACTCTCAGGGACGTATTGATAATATGGGAGATGGTCCGTTTGGAGAAGTCCCAGCTTGATCGCTATCTCTTGATAAAGGATTTTTCCTACTGCGTCATGCCGTTCCTTGTATTCAGTTGCAGCAAATGCCTGGCAGCCCCTGTAAGATGTTGGATGCTTTCTTGGGCTTGACATCCATATCGGCATCTGTCATTATTTTTATTATTACAATTATTATTAAAACTATACATTGCTAAACGTTTTCTAAATTTTCGACAGAAAAACAGTCGTAGGTATGTCTGATTGTAATTGTTTAAGCATACACGAAAAAACTTCTTTCTACTTCACATGAAGCTAAAGAAGCAAACTAAAATATTGTTTAATTAAGGGTTCTAACTATAAAATTAAATTATCTTCACATCCTCTATCATACCTCTATCATCCCTCATTTTTATTTAACACCGTGCAGATTTTTGATACACTTTGTTGGTTTCACCAAGGTGTTTAATTATTTCATTTAATTAATTGATAATTTCATTACTTATATGTGTTTAAATACTATGTGTCAAATTACTTTCTAATAACGGTTTATTTTTATATCCACACATTTCTCATAGCACCTCAATTGCGTCTACGTCGAAACTACAAATGACGTCTCTAATTCCCTCAAAATTATCGGTTAAGAAATTTACAGAATTTAACCATGTTCTCCATCTAGTTATCACAAGTTCAGGTGGTAAAGGCACATTAGGTAAACGATCTTTATACACCTATATGCGCAGAAAGGCTTTTAAAAATATGTTTTTATATTTGATACGAGGGTATTGACCATTGTAAATTCCATCCTTACAGATTGTAGTATCCTGCTACTCTATTTGTAGCAGACGCGTGCTCTAGACAAGTAACAAATTTGAAAAAAATATTTTTAAATGTTGTCCACCTTTGGTCATAGGGCGCAGCATCACTTAACAATAACAAAATGTTTTCACTAACAAAATGTTACTACATATTGTAGAGTCCCCTTCGTCTCCTTTATTCGTCGCCTTATAAATTGTAAAAGGCAGATATTAAGGATATTACCAGAAAGTGGTTCCACGAGAATTTTCAGATTTATTGTTTAGATCTGAGACTTCTCATTTCTCTTTAAAATGCATCTATGCAAAAAAAATGTAAAAAGTCTAAAAATATGCAATTTTAATAAATGCATATGCACTTACAAAATTTATCCAAAATATGCAAATGAGGAGGGTCTATGCAAAACCACACATGTCCACATTACATCTAAAGTGAGTTAGGAGTTGAATCTTAATGAATTTCCTGAACTAAATCCGAATATGGCGTCAGAATTGAGCAAAACTCATTTTGTCGCATATTAAACAGATGGGAATATACGAAAAGTCATCCAAAACAACACTTGTCCAAACGCAAAATTTCATTCAATATTTCGAACAAAACTACTCATGTCCTTGGAAAAACATATCGACTAATTTATTGACTACTACAAAACTGCACTTGTCCACATAATACAGTTTTCTGTATTGCGCATTTGCGAGTTGCTTTATATTTTTATATTCACTAATAGAGGGTAGTCTTAGCCTAATATAACAGTATTAAATCCTGCCTTCCTAAACATCTGATTTCTCCGCGCGGATTCTGTATTACCTAACCTACAAATTATAAGTAGCAAGCAGTGAGTAGTGTTACTCTAAATTTCTGGTTTGACTGTGAGATATTATTGTTACGTTAAATAATTTAAATCATCAGTTTTATTATTAGAATATGGATGTGTCTGTGGGGTTCATTAACGTTGGTTCTAGAAAACGGCAAAGTAATAGATCAACACGCGACGAAGCCAGGTTTAGAAGGTAGGAATTATTTTTATCATAGCGATAAGCGATTATCAGTGTTTCTTTTTTTTAAGGTATGCGGATATAGATCCCCATATGAAAAAATTTAAACGTCCTTGTATGCACAACAGCAAAAAGTTAAATTGTTCTTCAGTTTCCTTAAAAGAGATTATGCTACAGAGAGAAAAATTGTATGGTTATGTCAGTAAAATAGACCAAGACCAGAAGTTGTGCCATTTTATGTCAGTATGCCCCCGTCAAAGGCGACGTGGAAGGGTTAATACCCAAGAAAGCAATGCTAAACCTAAAAGCTTTCATATTTTTTATTACTTTCATACAAAAAATAAGACTGTTACGGTATGTAAAAAATTTCTTATGGCTGCTTTCAATATTTCTGCTGGTCCAATACGCACAGTTGCAAAATTCCTAGAATCAGGACAAATACCTAAAGAAAAGCGCGGTGGGGATAGAGTATCACGCAAAAGCGCTGAGAAAAGGGCCAAAGTTAAAGAATTCATAGCTTCATTACCGGCATCCGAAACGTAAGAAATCCTCACGAATTTATATGTCATGTGACCTAAGTATCAAAAAATTTTTTCAAATGTATAACAATGCGCAAAGCAATGAATACAAAGTAAGTCTTACAATGTTCAAGAATATTTTCTATCGTCACTTTAATATTGGTTTTAAGTCACCAGCATGTGATGTATGTGGTAGTTGTCTGAACTTGAAATATGCCACATTGGTAAAGAAACAGGGGAGAATAAAGCAAAAACAATGACCGACTTAGAATTCATAAGTTACGCGCAAATGCATTCTACAAATTAGCAAAAGAGTCTCCCCCAAGAAGCATTTCATTCGCTTTCGATTTGCAACAGGTCCATCCGCTTCCGAAAACACCTATCCAAGATGCCTTTTATCTCCGGCAAATAAACTTTTATGCATTTTGTTATGTAGATATGGAAAGCAGACATCCTTCATTTTATACATGGGATGAGTCACAAGCAAAACGAGTTTCAACTGAGGTTGGGTCAGCCTTATTATACCATCTGCGCTCTTTGGATCTAGCAATTGTGAAACCATACGATTATTTTGCAATGGCTGCGCAGGCCAAAACAAAAATTCGTATATAATGCATGTTTTAGCCTGCTGGTTACTAGAATCTCCTGCGTCAATTCAAAATATAATAATACACTTTCCTGTACGAGGACATAGTTTCCTTCCAGCAGACCGGGCATTTGGCAGGGTAGAGAGGTTTCTAAAACGCAAAAATGTGCACAAGTGTAGAAGAATACAATGAAGTTTATCGTAATGTTGGAAAAGTTAATGCTTTAGAAAAAGGCTGGTTTTTATACAATATAAAAAACATTACGGATGACCTCAACAACAAAATTCCAGGCATAAAAAACTTTAAACGCATAGAACTAAAAAAATTTAAGACCAAAAACAACGCTATAACTCTCAAGTACAGGGGAACTGAATTTTATAGATACGAAATCGAATTGAATCCATATCTTTCCATGGTTAAAAGAGGCAAAGCTGAAAAAAAATTCAAACTGAAACAGCAACCGCTTGGAAATGAAATTACCAAAGAGAAGAAACAAAACATACAGCAGTTGATGGAAAAACAATTCAATAACGATAAAAAGAAAATTAAATGGGAAGAACTACCGGAGCTTGCATTTTTTTTAAAAATTATTTATGGAAATTCTCGCCAAAGAAAAAATGATGAAGAATCAACAACAATCGACATCGACGAAGAGGAGATATGTGAATGTTTGGAAACTGATTGTGGAAAGTTACATGAGTAAATTATTGCTTTTGTCTTGTTTAGTCTAAGGGACTCTCTGCATAATTATGTTCTTTTGTTATTTAACAGAAATAGTATTTTTTTTAATAACTATTTGTTCAAAGTAACACTTGTCCATTAGTCGGTCTGGCCAAAACTACACATGTCCATAGAGTTCGAGCAAAATTGAACATGTCCAAAATATATATGGTATTTTTTCACTTATTTTCAAAAAAAATTAAATGTTTTAAAATGTTTTATGAATAAATGCCCCTATAGGTGTTTCTACTGAACCTTTCAGTAAATGAAATATCAATTGCTACTACGTAAACAGTTTTTGTGTAATAACTCAAAACTACTTTTAATGGACACGTGCGGTTTTGCATAGACCCTCCTCAAATATGCACTTAATATGCATTTTGCATATTTCCCGAGCTCTAATAATTACTTTAAGGCCATATTAACATACCTAAATTAACACGCGTGCGGAAAAGTAAAAACCGCGTGCGGAAAAGTAACACGCGTGCGGAAAAGTAACACGCGTGCGAAAAAGTGAAAATTTCTAAACTAAAATGCGTGCTCGAAAGTAGACATTTTTGCACGCTCGTAGAAAATTACTGTTACATGTAGGGGATGCGCGCAACTGGCAAAAACTACCGTTCTTTGGGATAATAATTAGGTCATAACATAATTTGACGTTGTTATAATTATAACATAATCATATCAACCCCCAAGTTAAATATAATTTAAACTTTCCACAAGAAAACATTTTAAGAACCTTTTCCCCCCCAAAGATTACGAACGAGATATGTACATATTATACAAGAGGCAATTTACCTATACATATTAAAGTTTGTTTAATACATATATTAATGCCTTTGAGGGATTCATTCCCTTCGAGGTCACTTTGTGAAGGAACCCATATAGATTGTGCAGTACAATTATTGCTGTTTTGTAAAGGAGCTAGTTCTTCTTTAATTAGGAGAGCTATTGGATGTGTGATGTAAAGCTGGTTAATGCTATTGATGGCACTAAGGGAATTGGTAATTAAGAGCTTTGGGTATGTTACCGGAGCTAATATGAGCGACCGATTGATAGATGACATATAGCTCGCCAATATGTATATTGCCTAAGATTGGTAGTTTATAATCTAGAGTAATGTTTGGAGTAACACTACAGTTGCCCCAAGATCAGTCCCTTTGGAGTCGTCTATATATTTCTCCCGTTTTCTCTCTACATATATCTATAGGTCGAATTTTGTTTTTAAATTATGAATTTTTGGCTAAACTTTAAACTTAAAAATGAGAATAGGGATCCTGTGCTAGCTCATTGGAAAGGGCTATTAAATTCTCTATTTAGTAATATAAACATTAACATAATTATTTATACGGGGTGGCCAAAAAATAATTTTTGAATTAAATTAATTTGCACAAAAAGAAGTATAATGTATTAAATTTATTTTATTAAAAATTCATTTTACTGCTGTCATAAAATAGAAAAATCTCAATATTTATTTGACAATAAACATTACTTTTTGCTTAAATTAAATGTTTAAACTGCCAAGAGGCAAGTGGGTGGCAGTTACTAACAGATTTGATTAGTAAAATTATGAAAGTGGAACAATTGGCAGATGAAACAGATAGTAGGGGAAGCTTGGATGCTAAGTTTGCAGTCAATAAAGCGGCATGGGGACCTATTGGGCTATCAATATTAGGACCTCAAATCAAAATAAGATATTTTTTAACGAATTTTTCATTAAATTTACTTGTAATTAATGGTATACAGGCAGCGACAGCAAATTCTTCATGTTGTTCTGAAGCTATTTCCTTGTGGCATTTTTAGAATTAAGTATTTTCTATGGGAAATAAACCACAATTTTACTAAAAAATGAATTTATTAACGTTTCGAAACCCAAATAGGGTTTCGTTGTCAAAATACAAAATACTATTTTGTATTTTGTATTTTGACAACGAAACCCGATTTGGGCTTCGAAACGTTAATAAATTCATTTTTTAGTAAAATTGTGGCTTATTTCCCATAGAAAATACTTAATTAGGAAATTCTTCGTTGTGGATACTTTCCATTTTAGTGGGGATCAATAGTTCAATATTTCTTATTATTACTTATTTTTAAGTAAGGAATCCAAATCTGCAATAAAAAATGGGGTGCCTATTTAAGATTTTAAAGACACCCCCCACCTCACCTCCGTGGAGGTCCTGTTTGGTGTCATTCGATAGATCTCTGAAAAATATTGAACACATTTTTTTTAGCTTTCCGATTTAATGTTCATTTCAGGAAGTTTTTTTGTGAACCTTTGTGACTCGCCCATTTCCTTGCACCTTGCTCAAATTGTAGGATTTTTGAAATATACACTGTTATTCATGTACTTACCTAACCTTGTCTTACTGATGTATTCGAGATTTTCTGATGATTGATTTTTACGGACTGCCCGCAATGCACGCCCCTATATTAATAGCTCATAATATACAGGGTGTAACGAAAATACAGGTCATAAATTAAATCACATATTTTCAGACCAAAAATAGTTCGAATGAACCTAATTTACCTTAGTACAAATATGCACATAAAAAAAGTTACAGCCCTTTGAAGTTACAAAATAAAAATCGATTTTTTCGAATATATTGAAAACTAGCATAGATTTTTTATTGAAAATTGACATGTGGCATTCTTATAGCAGGAACATCTTAAAAAATAATTAGGTATAGTTAAATTTGTGCACCCCATAAAAATTTTATGGGGGTTTTGTTCCCTTAAACCCCCCAAACTTTTGTGTACGTTCCAATTAAATTATTATTGTGGTACCATTAGTTAAACTCAATATTTCTAAAACTTTTTTGCCTCTTAGTATTTTTTTGATAAGGCAGTCTTTATCGAGTTGCGGCTTCTTTTTTAATATGTTTACATAAAAATTTTATGGGGGTTTTGTTCCTTTAAACCCCCAAATGTTTGTGTATGTTCCAATTAAACTTTTACTGCGGTACCATTAGTTAAACACAGTGTTTTTAAAACTTTTTTGCCTCTTTGTATTTTTTCGAGCAGACACTTTTTATCGAGATGTTACTTCTTTTTTAATATGGTACAAAATATACCTAAAAATGTAAAAATCATAAATAAATTTTCATATTATTACCAAGTCTCCATAATCGTATTTAGCCATATACAAATATGTGGTGGATTTGACAAATATTCAAAATATCTCGATAAAAACTGACTTTTCAAAAAAGTACTGAGAGGAAAAAAAGTTTTTAAAATATTGTGTTTAACTAATGGTACTACAATATTAATTAAATTGGAACGTACACAAACGTTTGAGGGGGTTTAAAGGAACGAAACCCCCATAAAATTTTTATGGGGTGTCCAAATTTAACTATAATTTATTCTTAAGATACCACTTCCATAAGAATGCCACATGTCTATTTTCAATAAAAGATCTCTAATAGTTTTCTATATATTGGAAAAAATCGATTTTCTTTTTGTAACTTCAAAGGGCTGTAACTTTTTTATGTGCACATTTGTACAAAGGTAAGTTAGGTTAAATCGAACTATTTTTGGTCCCAGAATATGTGATTAAATTTATGACCTGTATTTTTGTTACACCCTGTATATGGTAGGGGTATATTTACAGAGGACAAGGTTTCTCCCCATGTGATTTTCTGACGGCTCGAATAACGCACAAAATCCCCGCTAAGGCTGCACTACCAAGAGTAGCGATGTCTTTTCACCTATGTAAAAAAACAGGTCCATAAAACTATGAAGTTGCATGAAAACGTGGATGGGAGTAGTTGATAGATGAATATATGAGGAAAATAAGTTTGAATTTGTGCCAGGCATATCAGTCACCTAATGGGATATTTGAAATAAAAAAATTGTCGATACCATTTGTGGAGAATATTGGGGTTATCAAATAAGAATAACGCGAGAAAAGTAAACACGTGAACTATTTAGTAGGAATATTTTAGATCATGCTGCATTTGGAAAAATGAGAGACGTGTTTAAAAGAAATGTTATCCCTTTAAAAAGGACAGCTTTCAACCAGTAAGTTATCCTATTCCTCAAACACGGAGCAGAAACCTCAACTTTCACAAAAACATCAGCGGAACAATTGAGAACACACCGTAAAATGGAGAGACCAAAGCTTGGAATAAGCGAAATAGATTGAAAAACGAGGAAATTCATGCAGGAACCGAAGTGGAAGACAATATGAAGGATGAACCACGATCGGTGGAAAAAAACTGCTTAAGTGAAGACCACTGACAGACAAGCCAAGCTGCGTCAACGTGATGGACCGACGACCCCAAATAATTTTGACCAATTGCATAGCAGAGGCACAGAACCGAAATAAATGGAAATATCAGGAGAAGGCCTATGTTGAACAATGGAAATCAAGATTGATTAATGACGACGATGATATTTATCAACTTCAGATTGTTAGGTGATGTATAGTACAAATATAGGAATAAGGAAAAACACTCTGATATTCACTGAATATAATAATAGGGTACTTCTGGATTTTTCGTATGTTAGTGATAAAGCAAAAGAAAAGGTTTAGGAATGAAAAAGAATAGAAACATTTTAAAGAATAATACGTCGTTCTAAAAGTTAGATAAATAAATTCCATGGTTGGATATTCTGTCAAAAATTGCACAATTAAATCAGTAGAACGCAGACGTGAGAGTCGTTAGAATATTAAAGTATAGATCACCAAATGCTAGAAGACTTATCGACTGACTGCACAAAAGATGGAGTGACAATCTTCCACAGATGCAATAACCTGCCAATGAACAAACAAAATTCGAAGGTTCGATATCATCATCACTATCTTCACTCTATCTTTACTGCTGCTCTGAAGCGTTATATGGCATTTAAACAAATTCCTGAAATTTTCCAACCGTGACATTCTCCTTCTTCCTATACTCCTGCTTCCTCTTTTACTAGCATTTCATATCGCTGTCCCCTCATTGAGTGTCCTGGATGTTGCAACTCTTTTACCCTTATTGTGTTTATTATTTAGTATTAATTGCCTATCTCTCGAAATACTTCTCTGTTTATTTTCTTCTGTGTCCGTACTATCCTATGCATCTATATGTAACACCAAATTTCAAATCATAATAAATCCTGTACTAAAAGATGTTATCTGGAAAAATAAGGATATAATGTTAGATGAGAAAATGAGGGGTGTAAAATCAAATTCGGCAATCTCCCATTTTCATAAATTTGGGAAACCGCGAAAAGCTGTAGAAACTAGCCAAATTAAATTAACACAATCCAACTGATAAAAATCATATAAAATTTGGTTTGTGATCGGATGTCTAGAAAGAGAAGCTTAAGAAATTATTTATTTTCTTTTTTTTTTTTAAATATTTTTTTTGAGATTGCCGCTTTTGTTTGCAACGCTTGGAAATTGACGGATATGAAAATGATCTATAAGGATATTATCATTTTTGAAACTAATTAAACATCATTGTGCCGGTTACTTAGTGAAGAAAAATATATTTTGATATTGAACACTAATGTAAAAGCAATAGGGAACTTGCAGATTTTTTTCTTATTAGATAATAATGTTCAGTTTTGTTTAAAAATGAGATTTCCAAAATTTCACGCTTCAAAAACTCGTAATAACTTAGAAATACATATTTAAAGTCTTCAGCGGTATAAAATAGTTCAAATGGCACGTGACGTCACATAGTTTTGCATTAGTTTTTATTATGGTTATATTTCGCTGTGTCTAGGTACACGCTAACGTGTACGCATATAAAAAAGTTAGGTAGACGCGAATTAAACTTCATCAAGCCAGTGACGTCATTATTTAGCTTGCGCAGTGACTATATATTTTGGTACATGCTATTTTGATATGTTTAGTGTTTGTTTGATGGAAACATATTTGTTAAGGGAAGGGAAGCAGAGCTATTCAGATGTTTCAAACTTAATTATAATAAATCAATGTGTATATATAAAAGTATACATTTAGGTTAGCAAAATAATTATATGTATTTAGTTGACATGACATGTAGGTACAAAATATTGTTAAAATAATTTTTATACGTAAGTGAGTTATTATAATCAACAATTCTAAATGCAAAATAAGCCACAATTTAACTAAAAAAATTATTTTATTAACGTTTAGACGTCCAAATCGGATGACATTTTCAAAATACACAAATTAGTCAGATTAAATAAATTATTAAAAAAAATTTTTTACTAAGCAACAACATTTTTGTTTAATTTAATAATATTTTGTATTTTGACAACGACATCCAGTTTAGTAGTCGAAACGTTAATAAAATCAATTTTTTAGTTAAATTGTGGCTTAGTTACCATTTAGAATAGTTGATTACAAAAATGCCACAAGGATAATAGCTTCAAAACAAGTTAATTATTATTGTGAAAGCTTTAGGTCTTCCTTTTATTTTAATCTTTTACAGTAATACTATTTCATTTATAACTAAAAAAAATGTATATTAATTTATAGTCTCTTACCTTTTGCGTACTGTTTTAAAATGTTATTAAACTCATTAAAAGAACTAAATAATTGTCCGCACTCCGTAGTTAATTTAAAAACAAACACTAAACAAATAAAAAATAAGAAATCACTCACACTCTAACTTTTTTATTTACGTACACGTTAGCGTATACCTAGACACAACCTTATATTTAGGTATATTCTTCTTCTCATTCTTTAGTTTATTGGCCTCCACCTACTTGGGTATTTGGCAAGCTCGTCGTCGTGGAATAAGTCAAAAATATTTATATTCTAATGACATTTATCTTATGTCATTGTAATAATATACACCAGTTTGTTAAAATTGTAGTTTTATACTGTTTTTGAAGCAAAGGAACCAAGGTTTACTATTGAAAATAAAACCATTTTGTAAAAGTACAAATTTTCTATGAATAGGTCAAACGATCAAAAACACTTGTAACGTCACATAAATGTATTTTCTACTGACGTTTATAACGTCTAATTTAAAATTCTGTTTATTTTATTGGAAAAATATAAATGTAAAACCAAGTGACGTCACGATGCGTTTTGGACCACCTGTTTTAATTTGAATTTTTAATCGTCTTTAGGGGCCAAACGAAAGACAAACAAAACTTTTTTATCTTTGGTACATGTTTTAAATTATGTTCTGTTGTGATTTATAACATTTTTTCCGAATTTAAAAATGTATGCAAGTTCCCTATTTATATGCATATCACGTGAACCAAAAACTCCGGAAGTTCGGGTATATATTCACAGGTTTCGACAGAGTTCACGACATTGGCAGTTGATCACGTGTGACCGCGACGTGGTTCTCATTGGCCCACAGCGGAGATTGCCGTGTTTGGTACGCACTCAGCTATGGATATTGCCGCTTTTGATTCCAACATGAATTTTTTACTGCTATTTGTTTACAGTTAAGACCGCTTTTGGTTTTTACCAATAGATTTATCTAACAGATAAAAAATAAACGCAAGAAATGGCGTCCCTAACTCAAATTATGAAAAAGTGGAGATTGCCGCCTTTTATTTTACACCCCTCAAAGCCCGCAGCGGAGATTGCCGTGTTTGGTACGCACTCAGCTATGGATATTGCCGCTTTTGATTCCAACATGAATTTTTTACTGGGATTTGTATACAGTTAAGGCCGCTTTTGGTTTTTACAAATCGATTTATCTAACAGATAAAAAATAAACGAAACAAATGGCGTCCCTAACTCAAAATATGAAAAAGTGGAGACTACCGCCTTTTATTTTACACCCCTCAAATAAGTTTTTATAAATCATGTGTAATTCCCTGGGAAATATTAAGAAACGACATACAAAATAAGAGGTCTCGGTCACATAATATAGGATATTGTACGATGGGAAAGTAGTAATTAAACCAGCATTAGACGAGTGAATGGTGAGACACAAGTACACATAGCAAAAGATTTAAACAAAACAGGTACCGCAACAACAGGAAGACTCTTTAAAGTAGGCTGAGGTAGCTGACAGGTGCAGACAAATGTCCATAATATTGGTCAAGAGGAGGGTTAATGTATACAAGAGAAAGAAGACTAAACGTCTTGGAGCTAAGCAAAGGAAAAAAAGAAAGATTCCCAAGGTGTGTGTTCGACTTGCCCTAATAATCAAAAATATCAATAATGAGATCTGGATTAGAAGCAAACAAAACAGCATTTAATTTATCTGTTTTAACTTAAATCTGATTAACTCTTATCAAAGGATCTCTAGTTAAATTGTTAACATGTACTTTCAGGGGAGTTGTAGAACAATAATTTAGCCAATTTGTGATTAAAGGATATAGCCCAGTATATGAACGGGAAATACTGCAATACCGTGCAATGTTTAGGGTCAACTCCGAATTGCATGAAAATTTGGATTTAGGTTCTACTTACCCTCCAGTTCAAAGTTGAAATTGTGAAGTTGGTTGCTTTTAGTTGGGGGGGGGGGCTTCTTGGGACTGAAAAACCGAGTGGTTAAAATAAGTCCAGAAATGAATAAATTAAGCAATTATAAGTAGTTGAAAGGCTGATTAGTTTTGTACACACTTGAATAAACGAAAAAAGTGAAAAAAGTTTAAAGTTTGTAAATATATTTAATTTCCTTAGCTAAGCGCTTTCGCCATATGTGTCATCAGAGCTAATGCTACAATAAAAAGTTAAAATAATAAGTAAAAAGATGTCTAAATACAAAGTTTTTTAACTTACATCAAAGTATATAAAAAAGTACCGGCTACTTCGGGTTGTAAGTGTTTGCATATTAAGAACATTGGTCTTCTGTGTAACTCCGGATGATGAAAGATTACTCTTCTTGGATTACTGGATTTTAATTAAAAATAATAAAATAGTGAGAACAACCACTTAGACGTTACAAACATATAAATTTTGGTCATGGTACGGTATCACCGAACCATTTTCGAGTGATGCGAGCAGTTGACTGACACTGACAGTGATTGATTAGACGTTGGATTTTAAATGTTTCATCTGTCCGTTGTTGACATCTGACAGCTGAACTTGTTTTCATTTGTAACGTCAGCTGTCAGACGTCAACACCGGACAGATGAAACATTTAAAATCCAACATCTAATCAATAATTGTCAGTGTCAGTCAACTGCTCGCATCACTCGAAAATGGTTCGGTGATACCGTACCATTACCAAAAATTATATGTTTGTAACGTCTAAGTGTTTGTTCTTACTGTTTTATTATTATTAATTAAAATCCAGTAATCCAAGAAAAGTAATCTTTCATCATCCGGAGTTGCACAGAAGACCAATATTCTTAATATGCAAACACTTACAATCCGAAGTAGCCGGTACTTTTTTAAAATAAGTTAAAAACCTACTTTGTATTTAGACATCTTTTTACTCATTAGTTTAACTTTTTATTGTAGCATTAGCTCTGATGATGACATATATGTTGAAAGCGCTTAGCTAAGGAAATTAAATATATTTACACACTTTAATATACTTTTTTCACTT
Source organism: Diabrotica virgifera virgifera (assembly GCF_917563875.1). NCBI lineage: Eukaryota > Metazoa > Arthropoda > Insecta > Coleoptera > Chrysomelidae > Diabrotica > Diabrotica virgifera. Next base: position 69,922,950 of record NC_065443.1, on the reverse strand, counting down.
TCTTCGTAATTATAAGTAAATTTCGTTCTATAGAGTTTTATAAAAAAAAGTCCATACTGCTCGAGTTATTTGCGATTGAAAATGTTTATTTTTCGACAGAAAACCCCGTTTTCAGGCGGTTTTTCTCAAATAATTAAAAAAGTAAATATTTTATCGAAAAAAATGTTGTTATAAAAAATGTGGCCACAGAAAAAAACGAAGAAAATTTTGTATTGATCGGGTTTATAGACCCAGTAAAAGCAAAGTTGTAGCCCAGGAAAAATACGTTCTTCTTCGTCAACTTCCAAATCGAATATGTCAACGTGACATAACCAAAAAATGAAGCACTTTTCGGGAAAACCCGAAAAACTTTTTTTAAAGTGTATAAGAAAAGCTTTATTTTTATTTTCCATTTAAAGTTTTTAGCATCAAAACTAAGCGATTTACGTTCAAAATAAAGGTGACTGATTTTTGGTGAAAAAAAAATAGTGAAAATCTCACCGTATCCAGCACCCTAAATGAAATTATTTATTATTGCCTTGCAAAGCATTTACTTTACTTGCATTATATATTTTTTATATGATCTGCAAGTTTCACCGGTTTAAAGTGCTTATTTTAGAAAGGAATATAGTTAATAGAGCTTGAACACGCCACCAATCACAAGTGTATGTACACTTTGAACAGCCACCAATTCTTGTCTATCAGAAAAGAAAATAAAACTAGCTTATTTAGAAAAGCAAAATCTACATTTTTTACTAGGTCAGATTTTTCATATCGCTAATAGATTTTACGTTACTTAAAACAAAAATATTTAACCAAAATCTAAAAAAAAAAAAATATTTTTACTACGAACTAAATTTTTTCAAAAATCAACACTTCGAACCGGTCAAACTTACAGATTGTACAAAAAATACACATACATATAAAGTAAATAGTAAAGCGCTACCGATTTATTTTATTTAGGTTGCTAAATAGGGGAGATTTTGACGATTTTTTTTTTAATTATGGACCCAATTTTATTTAGAGCGTAACTCGCTTAGTTTTGATGCTAGAAAATTTTGTAAAACACAGAAAGAAAGCTTTACTTAAACTCTTTAAAAAGTTTTAGTGGGTTTCGCTTCATTTTTTGGTTATCTCACGCTTACATATTCGATTTGGAACTTGACGAATAGGAAAGTATTTTTCCTGCGGTGTTTTTCCTGTCCTGTAGTTTTTAAATCCGTTACAACTTAAATCTGCAACATCTTTCCCTAAGTTCCGTAAAATGACAAAAGCCTATTTATCCAAAAGACCATATTATTCTATAGAAGAATTTCTTAATGAATAACTAAGAAAATTGAGTTTCATACGCAGTAGCATAAATTTGTCAGTTCCTTATGTTGTACATATTTTATTTTATTGGTTGTATGTTCAATTTGCAATTTATATAAATTTTGCAATAAATTGTTTTTGTCTTGGCTTTTATATTTTATACTGTAAATTATTGACGATTTATCTAATTTTAGTAAATTGTAGTTGTTACTTGTTATTTATATTATGTTTTTCTTTTGACTGTATGTAAGTTTGTCCATAAAATTGTAAAAATTTTCAGTGGCAATAAAGCATATCTCTATTCTACTCTATTCTAAAACTTTGCTTTTACTGGGTCCATAGGCTTCATCTATACACAGTTTTCTTCATTTTTTTTTATGCTACATTTTTTTAAGAATTTTTTTTTCGATAACACATTTATTTTTTGAGTTATTTACGAAAAACCGACTGAAAACGTGGGTTTTCTGTTGACAAATAAACATTTTCAATCGCAAATAACTCGAACATATTGATTTCTTTAGAAAACTCTATAGAACAAAAAATGATTAGAATTACTTAGTTTATCCATTTCTGGACTTTTATCTGGATTTTTAATACGCGTTTTTTCACCCCCAAGAAGGAGTGACTGTCACCCCCCAAGTAAAAGCAACCAACGGCACAATTTCAACTTTGACATAATGGTAAGTAGAACCTAAATCCAAAATTTTATGCAATTCTGAGTTGACCCTGAGAATTACACTCCAAAACGGTCACTTACTGGGCTAATAAGTACTAAAATAGTTTATTCAGAAGCTCATCCAAAGCTTATTAGACAAAGCGAAAACGGCGGGTTCGTTAAGAAAAATATTCCGATGAGATTTTTTTGCATAATTACATTTGTGAGACATCCCAGAATAAGGTTCAAGAAGTCGTACACGTGAAAAGTGGGCCAAATTTTTTTTAAAAATATTTTTTTAATCAAATTGCAAAAATCAATATTTTTGGCCCGGACAATTTTTTTGTAGGTTTTTTGGACAATTCTTGATAAAAAAGTTCTCATAATTTTTCTTTAAAGTTGATCGTTTTCGAGTGATAAGCAATTTAAAATTGAAAAAATGAAAAATGGCGATTATCAAGGCTTAGTAACTTGGTTAAAAGCTATTATTATGAAAGTCGCAAAGTGACTAAATCAAAGTTTAATGCCCCCCCCCCCTACAAGATCCCAAAGAAATTTTTGTTATTATTTTATTACTAAGCTGTTATTTTTAAATAATAATATTGAGCTCCATGCACGTGGTAGCTGACCGTAAATGCTGAGTGCGTGAGAGATGCCACTCCGGCAGTCCAATTGGGCATCTTACTTGCACTCACATGTACGGCCCCCTACCACGTGCATGGCGCTCAATATTATTAATTAAAAATAACAGCTTAATAATAAAATAATGACAAAAATTTCTTCGGGATCTTGTAGGGGGGCATTAAACTTTGATTTAGTCACTTTCTGACTTTCATAATAATAACCTTTAACCGAGTTATTAAGCCTTGAAAATCGCCATTTTTCGTTTTTTCAATTTTAAATTGCTTATAACTCGAAAACGATCAACTTTAGAGAAAAATTATAAGAGACCTTTCTTATCCAGAATGGTCCAAAAAACCTCAAAAAAATTGTCAGGGCCAAAAATATTGATTTTTGCAATTTGATTTAAAAAAAATAGTTAATAAAGATTTGGCCCACTTTTCACGTGGGAGACTTCTTGAATCTTATTCTGGGATGTCTCACAAATGTAATTATGCAAAAAAAATCTCATGGGAATATTTTTCCCAACGATCCCGCCGTTTTCGTCTTGTCTATATCGAATCGGGGATATAATTTCCTCGTGTTTTCCAACTGTTTTTGCACTACCCAAAAAGGCCGGAAACCCTTTTAATTAGGTGATAAGGGAATCTGCCTGTTCTCACTCTATAATTTTCGGTTAAGAATATATTACCATTTTGAAGGGTTTGTTTTTAATTAAATATGTGGGCGAACTACTAGTTTATCCGTATACATATTTGAAATTTAATATATTTGCTTAGTATGAATATAATCAACAAGATGTTAAAATTAGAGGACGTATTTATAATTTGCATAGATATACATACCTATTTAAAAACGAAATGCTTAATGATTGTAACGAGATTGTATAATGTGTCCCAAAAGTAGCGGAACGATCGAATATTTCGCAAAATGAACATTGGATCGAGAAACTGAAAAATTCATGTTCAATATTTTTCAACTACATATCTATCTAATGACACCAAACACGATCCCCACTCTACTCCCTGGAGTTGGACTGGGGGGTAACTTAAAAATCTTAAACAGGAACCCATAATTTTATTGTGGATTTGGATTTCCCTAGTAAAGCTAAACAACTTTTAATGGAGACATTTTTTTTAATTGTGGATAGATGGCGCTATAATCGGAAAAACGATTTATCTTGATACCCTAGGTAAAATTATAGAAACGGTCTAATATCTCGCGAAATATACTTCCAAATAAAAAAACAAAAACACCTCTAATAATGTATAAAAACCTACTGAATGACACCAAACACGGCTCCACTCCACATCCTGGAGGAGAGGTGAAAGGTTACTCTAAAATCAAATAGGAACAGCCGTTTTTTATTGCAGTTTTAGATTCCTCATGAAAGAATAAGTAACATTAAATCTAAACGTTTTTTGGACTTGTTGACAAATACCGCTAATAAATCGCATATTTCCGACAATTGTGCCATCTATCAACAATTCAAAAAAATGTTTCGAATAAACGCTACTTACAGGGTGTGGAGTGGAGGGTCGTTTTTAGTGTCATTCTATAGGGTTTTGAAAAATATTAAATACGTATTTTTTGATTTTATATTTGAAAGTGTATTTCTCGAGATATTAGACCGTTTCTATAATTTACCTACGGGATCACGATAAATCGTTTTTCCGATTATAGCGCCGTCTATCTACAATTCGAAAAATATCTCGAATAAAAGCTGCTTTTGTTTACGTAACGAAAATATTGGAAAAATTCTTTTCAGTTTTTCGATTTGATGTTCATTTCGCGAAATATTCGACCACTCCGGTACTTTTGGGACACCCTGTATAATAACTATGTAACTAGTTGTAAGAGAGAAAAAAGTGATAGGGGAGGTTTCTGGGAGTGTACCTGAATTTAAAGAAGCATTTTTGCTTAATATCTCCGTCATTTCTAACTTTTTGCTAGCTAAGAATGGCACCGTCTCTGTCTGACCCACCTTTCTACCTGTATTGACGTTAGCATCTATGGTTCGTTAATCGCTTTTGGCTCGTTAGGTTTGTCATAGGCGTAGGATCCTAAATGTTGATTGTAGTACAAAAAGTGCAAAGAAATCAAACTGGTACGAAATGTAATTATGTCCATTTTGGTGTCCGTTTATGTCGTAAAGTTAATAATAAAGGAGGTGATTAAAGAATTATAGTAAGTCACTATTTTCCTCTTAACTCTAAAAATATTTTCCACCAAAAAAAATTGTAAATAAGAAATTTTACGAAATCGTAGTTGCAACAATTTAAATCCTTACCATTTCGTCGAAAGTTTAAAAGAGCCGAGATATTAAAGAAAAATTAATATTTCCTATATAATTAACCCCCGCAAGTTCTTACGCTTGGCCTGACCCTGACCGCATACATACGACCTTAAATATAATTAATGTGATCAGAATTGTATAACATATAATTATCCCAATTCTTCATTGCCATCCATGTCGTAAAGATAATAATAAATTAGATAATTCAAAAATTCCAGTCGTTTCGCCCTTAACTCATAAAACATCGATCGCACAAACAAATTTGTAAAAAAGAAATTTTAGAAAATTCAACTTACAACAATTTCAGTCATTAGATACCATTTTTGTTGAAAAGTTGGAAATGGTCAAACTCGGTTCAGCTTTAAATTTAAGATGGCGGCTAACGCGGCAGTGTAATTTAGTCGCAATTTGAAATCTACACTAATATTGATCCCTCCGAAAGGTTAGAATAATACAATTTGGTTTATCTCGCCCTAAGGTTAGGTCTTTTTCTTTCATCTAACGCTCCTGGACTAATAATTGTATAATAATTATTATATTAAGTCTCCGGTTTCCTATGAAGATATTTTTTTTATACTTTTGCCTTTGCATTTTCATTTTAACCTCTAAACATCCAGTGTTTGATATAGTCCTGTCACCAGTGGGGGTACAATGGTCTCCTTAATTCAGATGGACTTACCCAAGTTTTTTTTTATGTATTTTGACCCGTAGAACACGAATTTTTTGGGTAACAGTCGATCCGGATTTCGATAAGATTGTTATAAAGAAAGAACTTGAGGAATCACATAACAGCGATTTTTCGCAAAACAAAACATTGTTTAGTATTTTTTGGGTCATTCTAAGCAAAACAAGTTTTTACAAGTTTTTTCGTAGAATGCATAGTTTTCGACATAAACGCGGTAGAACTTTCAAAAAATCGAAAAATTGCAATTTTTGAACTCAAATAACTTTTGATCGAAAAATAAAATAGCAATTCTGCTTACCGCATTTGAAAGATCAAGTTAAATTCTATCGTTTTTGATTAGTTTCATTGCTAAAAATTAATTTTTTTACTGTTAAACAAAGCTATAAACACATAGTGATTGAATGATTTTTTCGATGCATTTCCCATTTGAAATCGAACGAGTAGGCACGCATACAGACAATTTCTACGTAGATTACGTACATTAAAACGCATGTATTGGGCACGGGAAACATTATGTATTTATGGCTTTGTTTAACAAAAAAAAACCGTAATTTTTAGCAATGCAAATAATCAAAACCGATAGAACTTGACTTGAACTTTCAAATGCAGTAAGCAGAATAGCTATTTTATTTTTTAATCAAAAGTTATTCGGGTTCAAAAATTGCACATTTTCGATTTTTTGAAAGTTCAACCGCGTTTATCTCTAAAACTATGCATCCTACAAAAAACTTACTTACGAAAAACTTAAAACCATTTTTTGCTAAGAATCACCCAAAAAATACAAAAAATGTTTTGTTTTCCGAAAAATCGCTGTTATGTAATTCCTCAAGTTCTTTGTTTATAACAAACTTATCGACATCCGGATCAACTGTTACCAAAAAATTAGGTACTTAATTCCATAAAAAAAACTTAGGTACTTAAGTCCATCTGAATTAAGAAGGCCGTTGTACCCACCTGGCGACAGGACTAATATGTTTTAAACCACTTTCTTTGGTGTGATTAAATTGATTTTTGGGAATTAAAGACAAATTATGAAATTTTTAATTTGAAACTTAAATTAAAAATCGTTTTCAAATTAAACAACTATTTCTGATTGAACTAAAAGATATAAGATATAACTAACCTTGGAGGGAAAACTTAATGTAAAACGTCTCATTTACTCCCAATAAAATTATATTTATTTTATCCCTAAAAATATATTATGTATATTAATATTTAAAAATTCACTTAAAACTAGTAGAAAAAATAGAACAACATTAATACATTTATTGTTTGCATCGTTTTTTATTGCCTCTTCGATAAAGTGGAGAAAATGATACACTTTGGTGTAGACTCCAGGATATCTGCCACAACCCCATCCCCACGATACAATACCATATTGAACGTCATGAGTAAGCAGTGGACCTCCAGAATCTCCTTGACATGCATCACGATTTTTACTTAGAGAACATATCTGGCTCGTTTCTATCAGATTTTGAGGATAATATAATCGACATTCCTCGATAGTAATAAGAGATAAATACACACAACGGAGTACAGGACTGCTAGTTGTAGAACCTTCAATAACCGCTCCCCATCCCATTACCAATGATTCCTGATCATAAATTTGTATATTCTCAGATGAAGATTTATTCGGCAACTGTACCAAGGATGGAAAACGTACTGGTTCTGCAAGTTTCATCACTGCTATATCATTTACAAAATTAACTTCATCAAAATTTGGATGTATCGTATATTCGATGATACTTACATCCATAAAAGATTCGTCAGATTTGGGAACTAAATAGTTACTACCAATAACGGCTGTCTGTAGATTTGTTTTGCTAACACAATGTGCAGCAGTTAGAACCCATTTGGGTGCTATTAAAGTTCCAGCACAATAATGTATGTTTCTTATTCGAATTGAAACCATAAATGGATAGCTTTTTTTGCATTCTTCTCCACCTATTATTCTTAACTTTGGTTGCACGCACGACACAAATAGTATAGATAGTAACAATAATTCTAATGTAAGCATATTCGATAAACTTACATGTGGATTATTTTTCTCACAAATTATTTGGCCAATTTCCGAAATTATATTTCATTGACAGTTATTATGACTTAGTCATGTATGTTGTTATTTTTTATTTCTTCTTCTTCTTGTAGTTTCATGGCCTCCACCTCTTAGGTACTTGGCCAGTCCTCGTATTTAGACTAACTGGAAGGGAATCCTCTTTTCAAAGGGTCTGGATTTTTCCATATTCCCTTCTTTAAATTCATTGTGATATGATTTTCAAATAACTATTTTTATTTTGTATTTTAATTTGAAATATTGTTAAAAATTGATTGATCTTTCTTAAGGTTTGATCATTAATATTATGTAGGAGATTTTGTATTGAAATGGGGGTTGGACTTCCTATATTAACAAGTTCCTGATACAGGTCAAATTGATCTGTTTTGTTAATTGGACATTCAAGTAACATATGAGTAATACTTCCTATTTCTCCACATTCACAAAAAGGAGTATCACTACAATTAATTTTAAACAAATGGTCTGGTGTGTGACAATGGCCCGTTCGCATTCTAATAATTGATGTCAAGTGCCTTCGATCCACAAATGTGAATTTGTGGAACCAAGGGTTTATAGAAAAATAACTTTGACATTGTTGATACCATTTCCCTTTAGTTTTAAACTGCTTTGTCCATTCAACTTTAAACTCATTTACAATTTTTTGTTTAATCAAAGGCAAAAACTCAAATTATTTTTGAAGTTATACTTCTTTACCGGCGATAGAGGGTGATTTTTTTATATGTTAAAACCTATCAGCCCGGCGCATGCGCATTATAACTTTGTTCTGATTGGATGTTCAAATGACATGTCAAAAATTATCCGATATGGCAGCTGTGGTTTGGAGGTAAAGGTAAAGGTAAACAAATGTATAATATATTAGTTTTATTGTTGTGAGGACAGAAACAAAAAAGTTTATAATATTGTAGTGACTTTTAAATAGTTTTTAAAAGCAACAGGTACGTAATAATTGTTAATGTATCATGCGTATAAACCTACCTATTTGATCTGCCAAAATACATAGTATGTAATACTTTTATTTATATAATTTGATTACCATCAAAATTTCTATCAATATTCACCTAATATATTGTTTTTTTACTCTATGTTTTGTTGTATTTTTTCAATTCTAAATCATTTCAATTCAAAATTAAAATAATTTGATCAATTTTCAAAATATCAAAATATCACAAGTTTAATCCGTTTAGTTAGTCGATCTTCGTAAATAATGACACATAGTGTCCGTGGCTAAGCGGAGAAGGCGAATGAATTCCAATACCAACCGCTCTTATCAGCGCTGGTTCAAGTCCCAATAGAAACTTTCTTTTTTGTTTTTTTTTAATACATTTTATGATTGTAAGTATATTTATTATATAATTGTATTTTCAGAAAATACGTATTTAGTTAAAAAAATTTTCGACAATTAATGTTCAGACATCATTTGTGGCTTGTTTAATGTGTTTGTGTGTGTTTTATTCTTTTATTATTTTAATTTTTGGCACTGTTCTAATAAAAATGTTTGAGAAGTAGTAAGTATAAATTAGTTTAATATTTAAACAAAATATAAATAAAAAGTATATTAATTTCGTTTAAATCATATAATAGAAGTATAACTTCTTACGTGCGTACAAAGTACACACACATTCTTTTTTATTTAATTATTTAGTGTCAATATTTTTGTCATTTTTTCTTCTTTCCTGTTGCATTTATGACTGGTTGCATCAAAAGATTTTAAGCTTAATAGGTGCCTTAAGCTCAAGTTTCAAAACATACAAGTTGCAACATTGAGTTTTAGATCAATTTTCAGCTTGTCACAATAGATTGCCACGTGGATTGCATAGATAAGAATTGGAAAATGGTGCAGCCTAATAGATACTATCTATAATGGTAGGGGAGCAAAGTATGCTAAATGTGCAGTCACTCGAGCGCTTTGGGGACCTATTGGGTTGTGAAGAGTAGGTCCTAAACCAAAAAAAGTTAAGTAAAGTTTTCCATTTTAGTGGGCGCTTGCCATTTTTAAACTTAATTTTACATTTCCAACAATCGTTTTTTCCGATTATAACGCCATCTATCCATAACTCGAAAAAATATTTCTAATAAAAGTTACTTATTTTTACATAAAAAATCCAAATCTGCAATAAAAATGAGGGTCCCCATTTAAGATTTTAAAGTAACCCCCTACCCCACCTCCGTGGGGGGTCGTGTTTGATGCCATTCGATAGATTTTTCAAAAATATTGAATAAGTGCATTTTACAGATTTTCGATCTGGTGTTCATTTCGCGAAATATCGTGGGATTCGTAATTAAAATATTAAATTTACCCCCACCCCTCTCCGTGGGAATTCATGTTTGGTATCATTCGATAGGTTTTTAAAAAATATTGAGTACATATTTTTGAGTTTTTCGATCTGTCATTTATTTCGCGAAATATTCTCTTTTTTCTTGTGAAACTTTGGGACTCGCCCATTTCCTTACGCCCGGCTCAAATCGTCAGATTTTTGAAATATACACTCTTTTGCATGTACTTAACTTACCTTATCTTAATCTGACAATTTTGAGTTTTTTTAAGGATAGATTTTTTTTTCGGGCCCCCCTTAACGAACTCCCCTGTGTTAAGAGCCAATATATGGTAGAGGTACATCTACAGGGTACCAGGTTTCTTCCCATGTGATAATCTGACGCGCTCGAGTAACTGCAAAAATCCTCGCTTGGGCTCCCCTACCATAAGCTGATCTGGGCTAAGACGAAGCTTAAGATTTTTTGGTGCAAACACGCATTAAAAACTCTACAGTTGTATGAACCACTTTACTAAAGCCTGTTATAGATCAGGGGGAATAAATTCAAAAGACAGATTCGCACCCAAAAATGTCACCAAATATATCTTCTTTTTTGGTTGAGCATGTGAGCCTTCGATTGTAATTTATAAATATTATATTTTAGAAATAGGTCGCTGAATAATTGTAAAGACAACTGTTTTTTATATAAAAGCAGACTAAAAATCTAAAAATTATTTTTTTATTTATTAAGCGCAACGGGCCTTGTAGGCCTAGGGCTAAAATGTTTACATTTCTGATTACATAAATAATATAATAAATAACTTAATATAACTTACATAAATTATAAAACTTATAAATTTTATTTAATTACACTTCAGCCTTTTTACACACTCCTTCACCACCTCTCTCCATCTTCTTCTGTCCAATGCTAGTTCATTCCATCTGTCAATGTTACTTTTCTTCAAGTCTTCATACACAATGTCCTTCCATCTTTTCCTTGGCCTGCATTTCCTCCTCTTTTGTATTGGTCTTCGTGAAAGTGCCATTTTTGGCATTCGTTTACTTCCCATTCTCTCGATGTGCCCCAAGTATCGTATTCTCTGTGCTTTGATCGTCGTCGTGATCGTTGGCTCTTGATATAGTTCTTCCAATTCTTTACTGGTTCTTCTTCTTCGCTGACCTTCTATTTTCACACCTCCATATATTGCTCTTTGCATTTTTCTCTCCCATCTTTCTAAAAGGTCTGTTTCTGACTTTTGAGCACCCATGTTTCGCATGCGTATGTTACTGTAGGTCTGATAACAGTCTTATAAATTCTTATTTTTGTTTTTCTTGATACGTATTTGGATTTCAATAATGTGCGTAATGCTCCATATGTTTTATTTCCTTTGGCTATGTTTGCCTTTATCTCCCCTTCTTCATGATCATTTTCATCTATTTTGGCTCCCAGATAAATAATTTCTTTGGCTCTTTTTAACGAGTATGTCTTTTCTTGATCTATTTGTACTATGACGTTATTCTCTTTTTCTTTTTGGATCTCTCCCATTATCATATACTTTGTCTTCTCTTCATTTTGGCTTCTGTTATTATGTTTTTCATTAACTTTTGTAGTTCTTTTTTGCTTGTTGCTAATAGCGTCAGATCATCTGCAAATGTTATGCATTGGTGGCCGTTTTAAAATATCGTTTCTTGCATGTTTACTCTGCTTTTCCTGATTATTCCTTCCAATGTTAGATTGAATGCCGTTGTTGATAGTGGGTCTCCTTGTCGTAATCCTTACTTGGTTTCAAACTTTTTGGATGTATACCCTTTCCAAGCTATTTCGTTTGTTGTGTTTTCCATCGTCATCTTTACCATCCTGACAATTTTACTTGGTATCCCCAATTCTTTCATCAGTTCGTACATCTGCTGTCTGTTTACTGTGTCGTAAGCCTGCTTAAAGTCTATGAACAAAGCATATAGTCCTGTTTTATGTCGTAACAGGTAGTCTGTATTTTTTTAAGGCAAATATTTGGTCAGTCCTTGATCTGTTGTTTCTAAAACCTGCCTGGTATTCTCCCAGTATTTTTTCCGAATATTGACTTAACCTTTTTCTTGTACTTTGTGCCAAGATTTTGTAAACTATTTCTAATAGTGCGATGCCTCTGTAGTTTTCGCATAGCATTCTATCACCTTTTTTATGTATAGGGCATATCCTTGCTATGTTCCACTCTTCTGGCATTTTTTCTACTTTCCATATTCTTTTTATCAGGTCATATATCTCTTTCTGTAGTCTGTTCCCTCCCGATTTTATGATTTCGGCCGATATTTTTGTTATTCCGGGGCTCTTGTTATTTTTCAAGCTCCTTATTTCGTTCTTTATTTCTTGTTCTGTGGGTATTTCTATTTCTATCTGATCATCTTCAATTTCATGGTTTTTTCATTTTGTACTTCGCTTTTATTTAGCAGTTCTGTAAAATAGTTTTTCCAGTTTTCCATTATTTTTTCCGGCTCATTTAGCAACATCCCTTTTATCATCTCTCATTATATGGGTTGTTTTTTTGATATCTTTTTTCCATTTTTTTTGCTTCCTGGTAGAATGATTTTATTTCTTTTTTTTGAAATTTTTCTTCTATTCCTTTCAGTTTGTTCTCGTCGTATTTTCTCTTTTTGCTTCTACATTTTCTTTTCATGATTTTTCTCAATTCTCTGTATTCTTCTCTAGTGCTTTCTTCGTCATTTGTGAGATTTTTGAGTCTTACCTTTCTTATTGCTTCTGCTACTTCTTGACATTCTTCATCATACCAATCTTTTGTTTTGTGTTTTCTTTTGGTTTTCGCTAGGATTGCTTTACTTGTGTTCAAGATTGCTTCTTTTATATTTTCCCATTGTTTGTCTGGGTTTGAAGTTTCTTGTTCCCTGATTAGTCTGTTGGTTATTCCCTCTTCATACTTCTTCTGTGTGTTGTTATCTTTTAGTAGTCCTATGTTGAATTGTTTTCCAATTTTTTCTTTTGTTTTATTGTTTTTCTTTATGTTATGCTCGATTTTGTATTCTGCTCTCACCAAGTAGTGGTCCGAGTTACAGTCCGCTCCTCTCATGCTCTTTAATTTATTACATTGCTTGCGTATTTCTTCTCTATTAAAATATGGTCTATCTGATTTACTGTCTTTTTATCAGGGGAAATCCACGTTCCTTTATATATATATCTTTTCGTCGTAATTGTGTGCTTCTTGGCTGCACCACTAATGAACTTTTTAGGTCAGCTGTAAACAAAGTCAGGGTAGTCTTGATGATTTCCAATCTCCGATAGGAGTGGCACAAGAAGAAGAAGAAGAAGTGTGCTTCTTATCACCATTTGCCTTTCTGTTGCAAAGCCTATTATTCTTTGGCCATTATCGTTCGACACCACATGCTTACTGTATTTCCCTATTATGTGCTCGTATATAATTTCTCTTCCGACTTTGGCGTTGCAGTCTCCCATTATTATTTTGATGTCAAACCCTGGTAATTTATCATATTCTCTTTCCAATTGTTCGTAGAATTCATCTTTTTCTTCTTCTGTGGCATCTTCAATCGGTGCGTGTACATTTATTATACTTATGTTTCGTTTGTCCCCTTTTAATCTTATTGTGCATAATCTATCTGATATTGGTTGGAATGCCATTACACTTTCCTTCCATTTTCGCTGTATTATAAAACCTGTTCCTAACATTCTGGTTTCTCCCCCGCTTTTAAAAAATACCACGTCGTCTATTTCTACTATTTCTGTTTCCAATTGTTTTGTCTCTTGTGAAGCTATTATTTCTACATTATATGTTTTAATTTCTCTAATTAATTATTTGAGTTTTCCTGTTTCGTATGTTCCTCTTACATTCCATGTACCCAAGTTGACTTTAGATTTTTTTTTGTTATTTTTACTTATTGCCTTGTCCATTGCCTGCGTCGTTTCCGTCTCATTTATCTCTGTTGCAGACTGTACCTTGTCATTTTTCGGCTTTTCTTTTTTATTGCTGTCTTGATTTGTTTTATTTTCATAGTTCGTAATCCTGTTCTCTGCATTTTTCGTCGTCATTTGTTTCCTTTTATTGCTGTAGCTTAGTTTTTTGCTTTGGTCTTTACCACCATCGTTTGGTTCTTTCCATCTCAGCGCCATATTTCATGATCGGCATATATTTTCTTATACCCTACTTTCACTTTTCTCCCTTCCTTTCTTAGTTCTTGCGCTTTTTGTTTGACACGTTTCTGTACAATTCTGTCCTTCTTTGATATGTCATCGTTGATATAAACTAGACCTTCTTCTCGATTTCTCAATTTAGTTTTGTTTCGCATGATTTTTCTTTTATCTTCTTCCTTTTCAAGCTCAACCAAACAAACTTTTTCTCCTAACTTTAGAGCCTTCTCTATTTGTACATCTACTTCTAATTCTTTCTGCATAAAAGTTTTCATTGGATGCTTTAGGATATCTGGACCATTTGTATTTATGTTCAAACCCTGTATAATTATATTTTTTCGTCCTTTTTGATTTTCTAAACTTTCAAGCCGTTCTTCTATTTGATAAACTGCCTGTTTTAGTTTCTTGTTTTCTTCTATTAATGTTATATTTTCCTGTCGTAGCTCTCTTATTTCATCTCTATATTTTTTCTGCTCTCTACGCATCTCACTAAGTTCCCCTGATTGTTCCTCGATTTTTAAACTTACTTCTGCCATCATTTCCATAATTTTTTGTACATTCTCCTCCATTTTCTCCTTTCTGTAGGAGGGAGATCTGCTTATGTTTCGACTTTTGTTAAAAGCCCGTTCCAATTCTTCCTCTTTTCTCTTCTTGTCGTTTTCGTCGGTAGTAGTACCGTCACTTTCTATTCGAAATAGCTCTTCGTATTTTTTATCTTCTCTGCTCATTACAACTGATTCGTTTCACTGCGATAAAGATCTCGTTCGGACTATCTCCTCAGAAACTTAACCTTTCTCAGTGTAACGTCTTACTTTTTTTTCTTTGTTTTTATAAAATTATATTGAGTAGTATATACTATTTCGATCCTCCCTAGTTACAGGACTTCCCTGTCGACTTGGCAACACCGCGTTCCAATCGAAGAAGGTTCTACTTCGAATATCGTAATATCGATGACGTTTTGTTTGCTTATGTGTTACGCTTACCTTTTATTTTTGCCAATTTGGAGCACAATTTCAATATTTAGTTTATTATTTTTCGTTCTGCGCAAAGATTACTCACTTAACTTCACACTTTATGCGTTTGCTATAATTGATTTACTCTGCATTTCGCGAAAAACGGGTTTAATTCAGGAGCAAAATACAATTAATATTCACACTCTTAGCGCTACGCTGCCAAAAGGTATTACCCGGTTATATTACCCGTATGCACGCCAATGGTAAATATAAAATTCTTAATTGTATGCCAAAAAAATGCGCAATAACTACCTCTTAACACCTACCAAATTTAATTTGCATATCTCAACTGGTTTTGAAGCAATAAATAAATCGTCAGTTTGTAAGAAAAAATTCAACATCCCGTATCTCGGAAACGAATCATTTGCGGACATATTATGTTTATAAAGCAAACGGTCATTATTTTTCATGCAGAATCACCGCTTAAAGTTTGTCGCACTTATTTTTAGAAACAACCTGTGTTGATGAAGAACGTTGCTAGATTGTTAAAACGTTGCTAAAATGTTAAGAAAGCCTTAGGCTATGGTTGAGTTTTAATTTTAATATTTTATATACGCCAGAATATTCCACAGGGTGTTCCAAACTTTGAGGAAAAAACACACTATCATTGTTACACCCGGGATACAATGACACTTATCTATTACGTAACAATATGATTACATCGATATTCTTGAAGAACAAAGCTGTAACAAGTTTAAAAAATCACTAAAATTGGACAACAGGTTTAGGAAATACCAGAGATCAAACATGTCCAATTTTTAAGGTGGTGCGTTAATTTGGATGCTTAGTGTATATGTTACGGTTAGAATGATTAATTGGAAATTATTAATAATTACCGGTTACTATTAATACAAACCGAATAGCTAGGTAAAAGTAATAAATATCCCAGAATTAATCACATCGACGGGTAATTATTAATAAATCCCGGATTATTAGTGTAGAGAGATTTATTAGTCCCTGTGACACACCAGAGCTAAATATGGAGCATACCGCATACCACAGTGTTAGTCAATCTGTAGTCGGAAGCGGCCACTGTGTAGTACACTATTTAATGTATTAAATACATAAGGCTATAGTAGGATTAAAAACATCTTTACCTCCTGGTACTTTATCCGAAATCAGAAGAAGATTTAGAAGCGACAATAGCAGATCATTTTGATGACGCTGATGATGGAGCAAAGCACCCTGGTGATATGGAACGCAACAGTTCAACCGAGGAGTCCCAGTTAGCGAATATTGAAGATACAGGTAACACTAACAGCCCAATCGAACATTATGCGTGTGCGATAATTACTGTCAATGAGGAAGACAATGCCAGTATGGGCGTTACAGAGAATGAGGGAGACGAAGAATACGGCATTGCAATTGACAAAACTTCAAAAGAAAATTCAAAAGACTCGACGTCTTGCTAAACAGCCACTTGTAAAAGAATCTGACAGAATGTTAAAGCATTCTCATAATAGATTCCCTGTCCTGTTGAAAAAGTAGGTCAAAGTGTTAGAGTGCGAATTCCAGAAGTTGATAGAGCTAAAGCCGATAGCCGAAACATTATTGCCATTATTATTTCTGTTATAGATAAAAAGCTATACAAGCTAGGCAATAAGCATGGTATTTTAAACCAACTACATGCAAAAAACGAATTTACCACCTGCAAATAAACACTTATTTCAGTGAATGAAGCGCCTGATACTGAGATAAGTCTCAGTGAATGCGTTCGTAAAGATTCGAATTTAGGCAGTCAAGGATTCCGCCACTGCAATTGTAGTGGCCAATGCAATTAAAAATGTTACAACGCAAAAATTAAGCGTTTTTTGTAATTCTAAATGCCACAACAGCCTTTCCTATAAAAACAAGTAATTATAGTCTAATAGTAACTTAAAGCCTAATGCATGTATATGAGTTTGTTTTTACTTGATAAATTCTGTTTACGTGTTTAACTTTATTATCAAATTTCACAAATAAACAATAGCGAAGCCCAAAATGCGTTTTATTACATTAACCAGAATTGTTAGGAAAGTATTAATAAGAACCGGTAAATCTAATTATAATAGTAGGTTATAGTTAGGCCCAAACCCAGACATCCAAAGTGAAAGTTATCCTCCAACACCAAATTGTTCTATATGGTCCATATAATGTTCAGAAAAAAGTCACACCATTTTGAGCGTCGGGTTTGGGGGGTAGAGGGGGGAGAAATTTGTAAATTCGTAGTTTTTTACGTTTTTCGTTAATATTTCTAAAACTATGCGGTTTAGCATGAACAATCTTCCATACAAAATTGTTCTACATTAAATTTGAAATAAAAAAAGGTCCTATGCATAACCCTTCTAAAATGAACGGTTCCAAAGTTACGGAGGTAGTATAGTATAATTGGTCCAAAAAAAAGGCCTAACCCAGACATCCAAAGTAAAAGTTTTCCTTCAACACCAAATTGTTCTATATGGTCCACATATCGTTTAGTAAAAAGTTACACCATTTTGAGCGTCCGGTTTGGGGGGGGGGGGAGATGGGGGAGAAGTCGGTAAATTAGTACTTTTTTTACGTTTTTCGTCAATATTTCTAAAACTATGCTTTAGTGTAAAGAATATTCTATAGAAAAATATTCTACATAAAATTTAAAACAAAAAAGGTTCTATACATAATTGTTATAAAATCAACGGTTCCAGAGTTACGGAGGGTGAAAGTGGAGGTTTTCGATACTTTTTATATTTACCGATTTCTCCCCCCTCTCCCCCCCAAACCCGATGCTCAAAATGGTGTGACTTCTTTCTGAACATTATGTGGACCATATAGAACAATTTGGTGTTGGAGGATAACTTTCACTTTGGATGTCTGGGTTTTTGGTATAGTTATACCATACATTGCAAAAAAAAATATAAAATGTATCGAAAACCTCGACTTTTCACCCTCCGTAGCTCTGGAACCGTTGATGTTATATAACAATTATGTATACAAGATTTTTTGTTTTAAATTTCATGTAGAACATTTTTTTATATAACATTGTTTACTCTAAAGCATAGTTTTAGAAATATTGACGAAAAACGTAAAAAAACTACTAATTTACCGACTTCTCCCCCATCTGCCCCCCAAACCGGACGCTCAAAATGGTGTAACTTTTTACTGAACAATATGTGGACCATACAGAACAATTTGGTGTTGGAGGAAAACTTTTACTTTGGATGTTTGGGTTAGGCCTTTTTTGGACTATACTACCTCCGTAACTTTGGAACCATGCATTTTAGAAAGATTATGCATAGGACCTTTTTTTATTTCAAATTTAATGTAGAACAATTTTGTATAGAAGGTTGTTCATGCTAAACCGCATAGTTTTAGAAATATTGACGAAAAACGTAAAAAACTACCAATTTACCGATTTCTCCCCCCTCTCCCCTCCAAACCCGACGCTCAAAATGGTGTGACTTTTTTCTGGACATTGTGTGGACCATATAGAACAATTTGGTGTTGAAGGATAACTTTCACTTTGGATGTCTGGGTTATGCCATCTTTTGGATCAACTATACTATACTATAAAGGCATTATTTATCACATTGACCAGCTGCTACGGTTATTATTAATATTTACCGGTAATTATTAATACAAACCGGATTTATCACATCAACCGAAACATATATACTACACACATCAGCGTACGTTTCACTTTATGTTTTGACTGTATAGTTTCACTTTATAAGTTTGTTTGAAAATGAATCGTGATGCATAGGAAAAGTTATAGCGGACGAACAATATATAAACTCGGTTTGTTCAACTGAGACGCGTTTTGACAGATTCATAAAATAGTAGGACATCTACAACACAAAAATTTCTACCTCGCACTATTAACAGCTCAAATAAACTTACAGTTTTATTAAAAAAGAAGACTTATTGGAAATAGCTGGAGTGTTTACTAAACTCATACGATTTTGTTTAATTTATTTTTTCAAAATTTTTTTTCCCGTTTCAAAAATTTTCTCATTTGTTCTCAACATCTTATATGTATTATGGTGTAAATAAATATTTATTAATTGACATAAAATTTATAATATTTACATTTGTCTATTATTCTTAATATTAGCTATGAGTACGTGTGCTTGGATGTGCAGTAATTTCATGCCACGTCTAGTCTGTCAAAATGTAACTAACTTTGCAAAAAGAAATTACTGGTTCTGGATTAAGTATTTAATACTCACAATATCGGGATAGTATTACGAGGCCTTTTGCTGTTTTTTTCTCGTCATTTACTATGGAATCACTAACACGAGAATTTTACTGTCGCCGTTGCATGTGGTTGTCTTTTTAAAGACGGATCACATGCCATGATGTTTTTGTGACGGATATTCTTGAGTTAAAGTTGATTTCATGTGCCTAATCGACTGAATTATCTTTCAGTAATCTCGTTCCAGGAACGAACTCATAAATCTTGGCAATTTCATTTTAAAGTCTTCTACTTTAAAATGTATAATATATGTCTGAATTGCCGATAAGTTTGGTAAGATTAAATAAAATTATTAGAAGAATTTTTTTACTAAGCAACAACATTTTTGTTTAATTTATTAATTAAACAAAACAACGACGTACAACGTATTATGACAACAACGTCTAAAGTGGAAATCGAAATGTTAAAACAATTATTTTTTCAAATTAAATTGTTTCTGATTTCTCAGTTAGAATAGTTAAGATTCACAGACATTATGTTAGAATGGATTTCACAATCTTTTTTATTATTTCCGGTTTTATATTCTTAGGTATTTCTTTCTTATTTAAAAAGTTACTCTTGATACTATTGTACATCTTACCAGTGTTTGCAATTCTTCCATTTATGTCATCTTCTAATTTTCCATCCCGGCTTATGAGTACCCCCAAATATTTATATACATTATGTCTTCCTGTTCAAGTTGCTTGCCATCTACTTGTATTTTATGTTTTTCTTTTTGTCTTCCAATTTATCATTATTTTTATTTTTCTTCATTTGTTTTCATGTTTCTAATTTTTAGCTCTTCACAGAGTATGTTTACGTTTCCTTGTATGCTTTTCTGACTCCCCAATTATCATCAGTTCGTCTGCGTAGCATAATTCTCTTAGGGGAAGTATGCCTGAGACGGCATACTGGCTGAGATGGCATATCACGCGTTTTTCGTAAACTATTCCAAATTTGGTGCCTAGTGTGACCGTTTTCAATTCCTCAAGTTAAAATTTGTCAACATTGTTGAATTTATGCATGTTAGTTTTATTTTGACAGCAGTAGCCTTTGGAATGTTAATTAAGTAGGACAAAATATTTATTGACTTTTTTTGTATCACATTATAATTCGCGAGTCTTTACACCTGAGTTAAGTTTTTAAATTTTGTGATGTTCTTTTACCTTATGCCTATCACGCCTGTATCGATTTATATCTTAAAAATACGCTTAAGAAAAATTAGGTTAAAAAACGGTATGATTGCAATGTTGCCTGAGATGGCATAGTAAGCATGTGGATTAGATGGCATAGGTATGCCATCTCACCCTTATGCGTTTTTACACTGCATTAATTTTGTTATATGATTGAAGTTTATCGTTACAGTTATGAGTCGTTTTAAGAGGAATTCGAACCGACAAAATCGATTCCGTCGATGTTGAGACAAGTGACGAGGAAGATGCTGCTTGCATTTTTTGTAATGGCCTCGTTTCATTATCTCGTTCTCGAGAAACCTGACTAAGATACCAAATTTGTGGCAAGTGGTCATATTCCGAATGTGCCGGTGTACCCAAGACTACAAAAAAATTTATTTGTGACTTATGTCGAGATTAGTGCCTTTATTTCAAGGGTATGCCATCTTACCCACATGTATGTGGGTGAGATGGCACATGTAATACTTTACAATTTATTTTTTCAGAAAAAAACTATAATATGTAGGTTGTTAAAAAATAATATTATATTTATGTAAATGTTCCTAGCACTGACTTTGATTTTTATTACATGTCTAACTCTATCGGTTATCGATTACAAAACATTTAAAAAAAAGTATGCCGTCTCAGGCATATCTCCCCTATTTGTATCATTCTCAACTTCCAATGTCTTACACTATATTTTCTCCATTTGTGTTTGCATTTTCTTATTACGACATCTAGTACTAGGTTAAAGATTAGTGTGTTCAGGACACAAACCTGTTTTAATGTTGCTGTCGAATATTTTTGATTTTTCATTTCTTATCCTTACATAGCTTTTCGTTTTTTGGTATAAAATTTGGATGCGCATCTTATTAGATCTTGTTAAATTTTTCTCATTTTTAGTATTTTCCAAATTACTTCTCTTTTAATTCTGTCGAAAGCTTTTTCATATCTGTGAAACATGCATGTATTTATTTTTCGGTGAGAAGCCTTTTCTACTATTTAGTCTGGGCTGATTATCGGAGAATAGGGTATTTTTGGGAAAAGTTATTTACCAGCAATTTTATTGCTGGAATCGAAGCTTATGATTATATATATTAATAATATAGGTATACAAAGTCCGCAGATAGTGTGCTACTTTTTTTATTAACAAAATGGCGCCCCCAAATCGTGTTTTTTTAAATTTTTGCCCCATAACTCCGAACATTTTAAATCTACACCAAAAACACCCTAATAAAAATTCACCGAAATTAAATTCTGCATATAGACATGTTTCTCCCGATCTGCTCCGACGAAAATTTTCCTCGGAAAATGCGGGTTTTCCCAACAAAATCTTTAAATTTCAAATAAAGTTTTAGATAAGAAATTATCTACCAATAGTTAAATAACTCGGTGACATAAAAGTTGTCTTGGTTTAGATTATAGTTTCAGAAGCCGGTAAAAATTAAACGAATATTTTAGCAACAATTCAATTGTTAATTAATAATTTACGGTCGCAATAATAACCAAAATAATTATGATACACTGTTCAAACTTTGAAATCTTATAAATATAAGATGCCTATTTAATATTTTGTCAACAAAATATAAATTTTTACTTTTTTTGAATAATCTTTAAATGTTTAAAAAAAATAGTTATAAACAAATTAACGTTTTTCAGAAAGTATGTATTATATTCTAATTTTAAAAAATAGGTAAAACGCGTATTTCAAAGATCTTGAAAATGAATGCTTTAAAACTTTTTTGCAACCATTTTCAAAAAAGTTATGAAATAGCAAAATAAACATACGATTACTATGTTGTTTATAATTTTTTTAATTCTTTCAAAGCTTAAAAGTGAGTTTAAAGTACAAGCTAATTACTTACAAAAAATATCGATTATTAGTTTAATGGTTACATTTTAATTTAAGATTATAAATATTTTTTTTTGTAATTTACACGCGCGAAAGCAGACTAATACAGTACCGTAGCTAATAACATTTTCACTCCAAGCGACAACCGCCCGCGACGTACGGTAGTTAATAAATAAAATTAAGCTTCGGCTCTGTATCAAGCCTGTTTTCGCGCAAAAAATTACAAAAAAAACATTTTTAATCTTTGATTAATATATAACCATTGAACTAATGTTTGATATTTTTTGGGAGTAATTAGTTTGTACCATAAACTCATTTTTAAGCTTTGACACAATTAAAACAAATTATAAAAAACGGAGTAATCGTATGTTTACTTTGCTGTTTCATAAGTTTTTTGCAAATGGTTGGAAAAAAATATTAAAGCATTCATTTTCAAGACCATTGAAATACGCATTTTAATCATTTTTTTAAATTATAATATAATAAACAATTTCTGAGAAATGTTAATTTGTTTATAACTATTTTTGTTAAACATTAAAGATTATGCAAAAAAATGAAAAATTTATATTTTGTTGACAAAATATTAAATAGGCATCACATCTTTATAATCTTTCTAAGTTTAATCAATGTTTCATGATTATTTTAGTTGTTATTGCGACTGTAAATTGTTAATTAACAATTGAATTGTTGCTAACATATTTGTTTAATTTTCACCGGCTTCTGCAGTTATAATCTGTACCAGGAAAGCTTTTATTTCACCAAGTTATTTAATTATTGATACATAATTACTTGCCCAAAAAATTTGTTTGAAAATTCGAGATTTTGTTGAGAAAACCCACATTTTCCGAGGAAAATTTTCGTCGGAGCAAATCGGAAAAAACATGCCTCTATGTAGAATTAAATTGGGGTCAATTTTTATTTTAGTGTTTTTGGTGTAAAGTTAAAATCTTCGGAGTTATAGACCAATAATTGAAAACAACACGATTTGGGGGCGCCATTTTGTTAATAAAAAAGTAGCACACTATCTGCGGACTTTGCATAGCTATATTATTAATATATAGGATCATAATATTCGATTCCAGCAATAAAATTGCTGGTAAATAACCTTTCTTTGTACTTTACTAATTAGACCAGCGTATTATAACTATTTTTTTTTCAAAATTTAAAAAATATGCAAAAAAACGAAAAATTTATATTTTGTCGATAAAATATTAAATAAGCATCTCATCTTTATAATCTTTATAAGTTTGATCAATGTATCATGATTATTTTGGTTATTATTGGGATCGTAAATTGTTAATTAACAATTGAATTGTTGCTAAAATATTCGCTTAATTTTCACCAGCTTCTGGAATTACAATCTATACCAAGAAAACTTTGATCTTACTAAGTTATTTAATTATTGATTAATAATTACTTACCTAAAACTGTATTTGAAAATTAGAGATTTTGTTGGGAAAACCTGCATTTTCCGAGGAAAATTTTCGTCTGAGCAAATCGGGAAAAACATATCTCTATGCAGAATTTAATTGTGGTGAATTTTTATTTGAGTATTTTTGGTGTAAAGTTAAAATCTTTGGAGTTATAGAGCAAAAATTGAAAAAAACACGATTCTCGGGCGCCATTTTGTTTATAAAAAAAGTAGCACATTATCGGCGGACTTTGCATACCTATATTATTAATATATAGGATCTTATAATTCGATTCCAGCAATAAAATTGCTGGTAAATAACTTTTCCATGAATTTTGCTAATTAGCCCAGAGTAATTTGTCTCATTATAAAAATCTGATCGTTGTTCCCTCTTTTTTTGTGAAACAACTCTGGCTCTCCACAAAGGTGTTTCTAGTTTTACTCTTAGCCTGTTTTTAGGATACTAGTATAAAGGTTTTCTACTGTGCTTCTGTTATTCCTCTATAGAAAATCCCTTAGCATACCTAGATAAAAAGTTATTTCTTTCTAAATTTTTTTGAATGAGATATCTGAAATTAAAAATCACACTTAATTTTTTTTACCCTGTAATTTATTAAAATAAACATTATAGCAGTTTTTACGGACTTTTCGCCCTCGGTAATAATGTAAAATTTCATTATGTCTTTAAATTTTTCTAAAATAGTTATTATTTTTCTCAGGATTAGAAAAGAATGCATGCATTTAAATAGTATTGGAGCCCAAATTTTGCGCCTATTCCCTTAAATAAGTAGATATAGATCTGTACACAATAGTATTAACTCAGGTAAGTCACTTTTCAAAAAGTGATTTGTTCTCAAAACTAAAAAAAATCTGAACCAACAAAGTACCAAACAGAGTCATAAAGACAACAAATTTTTCAAAATTGCGTGTTTAATTAAATAATTAACATAGCGGTCACGCTTCGAGTCGCAATTTTTATTTAATTAAAAACTTCTAATTAATCTCCGTGTGAGTGGAACACTTGTGTTTCAAAATACTCTCCCGGAATTATAAAATATCGGATAGAGAACGGAGGAGACGAGGTTCATCCTCTCAGAAGCTGCCTACCTGAGAGAATTACTAAAGTTTATGAAATAAAGGTGCCTTATTTTAGTTTTATGTGGCCTCCGAGACTAGTTTTTGTTAAGAGCATTAAGTTTTTTGTTCGTTTTAACCATGTTAGAAAATTTAATCTGAAAGGATTATGACGTTATCTCTAAATAAAACCTATATACATCTTACTAAATGCATTGAAACATAATAACACTGGTTAAATTAAGTTCAGTGTAGTCTTTTAAAGTCAATTAAAAATTGTGTCTTGGCAAAAAATAACATTTATCTGTTTTTTTCTGGAAGTTTTTTCTGTAATGACTTAAAGGGTAGGCGCAAAATCTTGCGCCAATTCTATTTAAATGCATTAATTTTTTTTCGTATCCTGAGAAAACTAATAATTATTTTTGAAAAAATTTAAACGCAGACTGAAAGATTAGATTATTACCCACGGCCGAAAGTCCCTGAAACCTTATATCGCTGGTACCTATGATTAATGTGATTCCTAATACATTTCCAGCAAAAATAATAACTCTTTGATAAGTATTGGCGATTACAATTTTTTTATATGCGTGTCCGCGAAGATTATAACTCCCAAAATATTTATAACGAAAAGATTTAGTTCATAATAGATGCCGACGAAAACAATTATTTCTGAGAACTTTTTACTAATTATAATTTTCGTGGAGCCACAAACAGAAATGATGTTTTTTGCCGATACTCCTCAAATAATAAATTTTTTTGCTAACACTTTATTAGGGAGTATAATTTTCACAATCACATATAATCGAAAATAATATTTTTCGCGGCGTTCGTTGAAAGTTCTATTCTTAAAGGAATTTTTCGGAGTTATACTTTTCGTAGGCGGCGGCGATATAATGTTTATTTTAATAAGTTACAAGGGTGAAAAAAAAAGAGAAAATTTGGTGTGAATTTGGTGATCAAATATTTCATTCAAAATAAACTTTTGCTTTATTTTTAGGAACTTTTGGCCCTCGGCCAATACTGTAATATTTTATTCTGCGTTTAACATTTCCAAAAAATGCTTATTAGTTTGGTCAGGATTCGAAAAAAAAAATAATGCATTTAAATAGCACTGGCCCAAAATTTGACCCCTTGTGACTGAATAACCCTTAGCTTAAAAAAAAAGACGTTTAAAAGACTTATGCCATAATGTAATATAAGTATACAGTGATGAGCGCACTAATAACCGGCAAAATAACGCAAAAGATGGAAAACATATTAAGTTGTGAGATAAAACGGGATGAACCTAGTAGAGGTGTTAAATTTAGCGATAGTAACTTAAATTGACATTGTATTGATTGCTTTCCACCTTTAGACGTATCGGACGAGTTTGAGAAATGCCACTCTCACAGTGACAGTTTTAGTTGACATACTCCTCTAATACGTCTAAAGGTGGGAAACAATCAATATGTTGTCAATGTATATGTTACTATCGCTAATTTTAACACATCTGCTAATTTTATTTCTTTTTATCTCACAATTTGATATGTTTTCCATCTTTTACGCTATTTTGCCGGTTATTAGTGCACTCGTCACTGTATATTATTGTGGCAAAACTGATACCTATACATTGATAAAATTAATTTTAATTTTGGCTATGAATTTTTGTCTTTTGCCAATAGTGTAATAATAGTTATTTATGAAACAGTTCGTGAAGTATGCTTTTTGCGCACGCACGCGATGTTTAGAGCACGAGCACGCGATGTTTAGAGCACGAGCGGCGCGAGTGCTATACATCGCATAAGTGCGCAAAAAGTACTTCAATGCACCATTTAATACAACATTTTATCTACGACAAACGCGATGTTTAGAGCACGAGCGGCGCGAGTGCTATATATAGCATAAGTGCGAAAAAAGTACTTCACGCACCGTTTTATACAACATTTTATTTACGACAAACAAATAAACAAACTGTGACTCTTCATCAATGGAATTCATTTCTATTATACAATTTTTAGAACTTTGAGATTCAAAATTCAAACTTCTTTAAAACCACAAAGCGGTCAATACTTTTGTTGTAATTTATTGCTCAGATGTCATCACCATGACAACGCGAAAGTTAAGGATATTTGATTATATAAAAGTTTGTCAAAAAGCACTGTGAAAAATAAATCCCATTTAAAATATATTGTTACTTCACACGCACTTTTAACCCTTCACGTACTGCTATCTATAATGAAAGTTTTCACAAACTAAAAACATACATAATATGAGATAGAGTAGATTATTGTTAATGTTCTATAACTAAGAAATTACGGAAATTAAAAATCTCATTTATCGGGTAGAACAATTGAGCCTTTGCTACCCGACAAGTGCTCAACAAGTTGCACGATCATGTTAAAACAAATTTACCATTATTGTTGCTCTTTTTTTAATATATATAAATGTGTCAATAAAGTAATATTTACTATTAGTCCAAATGCGAATCCAGATGGTGATAGAGCTTTGCGTTGAATTTCTGCATGTCGCGGCATAAATTGAACCACGTAAAACGGTTTCCGGCATTTTGAAAACTGCTTCGCGTTTCAGAACGTATCCTTTTATTCTCGTTGCAGACGTCGTCAGCCATCGACTACATTTTTGTGATTCGCAAAATAGAGGTGGTTTGTGTAAGTACAAGGATTTGCAAAGGAAGACGTTTCAATGGAATTGAAATATTGGGTTTTGTAAATGATTAGTTAGAGAATGTAACGATAATGAGCTACGATACAACAGTTAATATATACATAAGGGATTAAGAAAAGAGACAAATTAGATCTAATGAATGTTTTAATCTATGAGTTTACTCTAATCTACTTCTGGTTTTGTTTTTGACTGCTATTTTTATTTCACCAGATGTTTATTGTATAATAAAAACAGTATTTATACATACATAAAGAGTAAGATTCTTTCAAAAGTTAAGATGCATACAAATCCTAAAAGCCAAATAAATCCCTCGAAGTGAAACTTGGATTATAAAAAAATACATGCCCTTCAAAGAATCGATTAGCAATGATATATTCTTCCGCGGCGTGTAAGCTTTTAAATTAAAAGTGCGGTATCCGCCAAAATAAACAATACCGAAATTAAGAGGGCTGTGAAATTGCGCACGCAAGTTGCATTTATCATATTTGGCATACTTGTCATTAGTTGTAAACTTGGTATTACGCTCCGGTTAAAATCTTTGTCTACATAACATCGATATACAAAAAAGGTAACAGAAAAGATTGCGAAAATTACAGGGGGATAAGCGTCATCGCTACAATGGGAAGACTGTATGGCAGGATCCTCAGGAACAAAATAGAGAAAAATATAGAAGGTAAAATCGGAGAACAAGCAGGTTTCACAGCAGGGAAATCATGTCTAGATCATATCCATACAATACAACAGACAATAGAGAAAAAAAGAGCTAAGAACAAAGATGTACACATGGCGTTTATAGATCTTAGGAAGGCATACGACACCGTGCCAAGGAAATATTTGTACAAAGCAATGACTAAAATAGGGATACCGCCTAACCTAACAGAAGCAATCAAAAACATGTACAGTGGAAATGAAGTAAATATAAAAATCGGAAGCAAGGTAGTTGCTAACTTCAAAACAACAAAAGGATTACTACAGGGATGCCCAACGTCACCGACTCTATTTAAAATATTTTTAGAACACGCACTAACAACTTGGAAGACAAAGTGTAGGGGTATGGGAATACCGATAAGGGACGATTATCTCTACACATTGTGTTTTGCAGACGATCAGGTGGTGATGGCTCAAGATGAAGAGGATATCAGTTACATGGTAAGAAAACTAAAAGAGGAATACAAAAAGGTGAGCCTGGAAATAAATATGAAGAAAACGGAATACTTAGTAATATCGGAAGAAGACGTAAAAAACTTAGAAGTAGAAGAACAAGTTGAAATAAAAGGAACGAAGAATTTTAAATATTTGGGCTTTATAATGTCGAAAAGCGGAACAACAGAAGCAGAAATAAAAAGTAGATTGGGACAAACAAGATCTTGCATCAGACAACTCCATAATGTAATCTGGAATAAAAACATCAAGGGAAAAACAAAAAGAATGATATACCAGACAATAGTAAGAAGCATCATGACATATGCCGCAGAAATTTGGGTCATAAACAAAAAAACCCAAAAAAGCATTCTGGCAACCGAAATGGAATACTGGAGAAGATGCTGTGGTCTCACCAGAAGAGACAGAATAACAAATGAGGAGATAAGGAGAAGAATGCAAGTGGAAAAAGATGCCCTGCAATATATAGACGAGAGAAGACTGAAATGGTACGGCCACGTACGCAGAGCAGAAAACACTTGGATAAACAAGGTTGCAGAATGGAGCCCAAGAGGAACGAGAAGAAGAGGACGACCTAGAAGATCTTGGAAAAATGAAGTCGACGAAGCCATGTCTAAGAAAGGATTGGAAGACGGAGACTGGGAAGATCGAAAAAAATGGAAGTCCTGGCTGACGGAAGGGAAACGGCATTAGCTGTAGAAAACCCTTTATATATATATATATATAAAATCTTTGTCATTATGGTTCTTTCTACCGAAGAAAAGTTTTTTTAGTAGAACATTATTTCCGCTCATACGGAGTTGGACGGATTAATGGCCCAAGTTTCGTTCCCTGGTAAAAGTTATAATGCTAGCGGTTGTTCAGAAATTTCGTCGCACTGGTAGTGAATTATGTCAACGTAAAGGCTCTTCTGACCGTCTAAGAACAGTTTGTACCAACGCTAATGAAGGGCACGTATTTAACCAAATAACCGACTCTCCGCAAAGAAGTCTTGTACGAACAGCACGTAATCTGAATATAAGTCAAACATCTACACGTCAAATGTTCAAATCTATTGGCCAAATTCCATACCGAAGTCAAATGGGACAGCAACTAAATGTTGCGGATGAACGTGAAAAAGAAATTTACTGTGGACGCGTGATGAGCTTAGTGTATGGAAACCCTGATTTTTTAAGAAACCTATGGTTTTCTGACGAAAGTCACATTCACCTCAATGGTTACATCAACCGACAAACAAATCGATTCCTTGGATTTGAACGTCCTAATGCCATTGCAGAAAAGCCCCTCCACAGTAGGCCGGGCCGAAAAAATTTTTTTCTACTTTTTCTATACGGCTAGTTGCCAAAAGTTGTGACTAGTATTTATATAATCCTATACCAAATTTGAGCCGGTTTAAAAAAGAATTAACCGGGCCCCCTGGCCTTAAAATTTTTTTTGGGTCAAAAAATTTTTTTTTCAAATTCTTGTACAAGGCTAGTGGCCAAAAGTCAGAACTACTATTTATATAATCCTATATCAAATTTGGGCCGGTTTAAAAAGTAATTAACCGGGCCCCCCGGCCCTTAAAAAATTTTTATTTTGTTAAAAAAATGCTAGGGGCTATTAAAAAAGCTTCTGTTGTCATATTATATTGTTAAGCGAAAGAAAGATAATACAGTCGACAGGAAAAATACTTAAGCTTTTAAATGCCGTTTTAGAAGATCTAAATTAAATTTTCAAAGATAATACAACGCTGGTCATCGATAAAAATAAAATTCGGAGAGGAGTTAAGGAAAACAGACGGCAACTCCAGCGCGAGAATAAAAATTTAAACAAGTCAATTAAAGGGCTATACTGTGACGAAAGAAAATATCGAACCATGGTCTTCGGAAACGCGAGGCGAATTATGAAAACTGAAGACCATATAGCTTTAATCGAAGGACCCGGTAATTTATATTTTGGGTAATTAGCTCTTAGCCATTCTCGTGTCATAGATATTATCGAAGGAATATCTATTATTATTTACAAAGCCATAATATAGATCTAAGCAGTTTAAGTGTTATGTGATGTGATGGTACAAATGTCAATACGGCTGGAAGGTGGAATCATTGGAATTATAGAAAGGCGAATGCATAAACCATTACAGCGGAATGTATGCCCGTTGCACGCTACTGAACTTGCCTTGCGATATTTTCTGCAAAAACTAGATGCGCACACAAAAGGTCCCTATTCATATTCTGAGCTGATTGGACCCCCTCTTTCCAATTGCCAAAAAATTCCTGTTATTAAATTTAAACCCATAGAAGCTATCCTGCCTCTTGTAAACGAAAATGATCTAAGTCCAGATCAACAGTATTTATTCGAACTATATAATTATATAGTTTTCTCCAATTATTATAATAATAATAATTTGAGATGGAATATGTTCTCAAAGTTTGGCAGAGAGAAGTCCAGGATGGCACACACACGTTGGTTCATGACAGCAAACCGCATTAGAGTTTATGTAGCTACAACTGATCCTTTGTGAAAGCAAGATTTTAGCTGAGTTTGCATTACAAGACAAGTATATTCTCGTATGTGGTTTGAGATAAAACTTAGCCAAGATTAAAATATGGTGCCAGGCATCTGTGGAAATTAATACAGGCCTCGAGAGATTTTCCGATAATGTCTCATCAATTATCAATAAAGTTATTCAAGACAATGCTTAATTTGTACACCCGAAAGTCATTCAAATTTGTATGTTAACAGATTCACGTTAACGTATTAGAGAGGTTGATGTCAAAACAAATTTAAAATATAGGAAGGCTGGTATAAAAATTGCGTTTTCATAGTATCCCAAATCCCTAAATCAATTTCGATGCAGAAGATTACACACATCTCATAGTGGGCGGGTGGAACTCGCCATGCAGCTACCTCATCGTGATGAGTTCTGGGATAAAGAAATAATAATATACAAAATAATGTTAAATATGTCCATAATAGTAACAACCTTTCGTGCCGAATATTGATTCAAGCAAAGAGCAGCACAGTTCACAGCGCAAAAATAGTAAATAAATATGAATTGTTTACCCCTCTTTTATATTTTTAGTCCTGGGGGCTGGTTAAATTTTTTTAAATCATGATCAAAATTTCTTAATGAGATAGTAGCATCGATATTAATATTTTGGACACTTGCCCGCCCCAAAAATAGAGCAAAAAAAAATAATTTTTTTTTAGGCCCCCGGGGGCCCGGTCAAAAATATTTTAATTCGGCTTATGTTTGGTACACAGTATTAGAACTACCATACACAACTTTTTTTTACTAGCCCGTTTAAAATTTCCCAAAAAAAAATTTTTTGCCCTTTTTCGGCCCGGCCTACTCCACAGTGCTCGAGTATCCATTTGGGTTGCAGTGTATGGTCATGGGATAATAATTATTGGTCCTTATTTTGTTGACGACAAGAATGAGCAGCCAGTTACTGTAAATCAAAAGCGGTACAGACATAATATTGTGACACCTTTCGTCAGTTTTAAGATCCTTTTGTCGTGCTCGTAATTTAAGAATCCGTAAACAATTATTGTTTCAACAGAATGGCGCAACAAGCCATACAGCCGAATAATCCACCTCATTCACTGGATTTAACACAACCTGTTGTTTACATTTTGGAAATGATGGAGAATTCCATATTTCGCTCTGAAAATCCGCCAGATACTGTTGGAGAACTACGATAAAAATAATATTTTATTTTCAAAATTTGCAACAACCACTTTTCTTAAATATGTTTAATGATCTTGAGAAACGTTATGAAGCTTGTTTGCAACGCCATGGTGCACATTCTAAATATAATGTTATACACATTAATTCAAAAATATACCTCTGTTTTATATTCAGTACTGTTTATTTTGACGGATATTGTAGTTGTTGTATGGATAGAAAGCATAAAGATGTTTTAAAAGATGGAGAATAAGGAGAACTTAATCATACTAAAAAGTAAGAAATAAGAAATGACACAGCCGCAAAGCAAATACAACAAAAATTTACAAACTAATGTAATTAACTAATTGAACAATTGCGAAATAATAAGACAATCAAGTGAACATCAAAACAAGTAACAATAGAACAAAAACGAATAAGGAAGTGTAAGATGATATTGTACTAATAGCTGATAGAATAGATTAGGCGAAAGAACTTTTAAATTAGATCTACCTTTCCTCGCTAGAACAGAGATTTCAAGTAAGATGGGAAAAGATAATTAAACCGTTGAGATTCTCCGTCGTATAAGAAAGACTGACTCGTGCAGCCTTCGGCAACTTGAACCATATTTTTTAACCGTCCGACATACTAATATTTCTTAAAAGAAATCAGTTCGTTTTGCCAATGTTGAGTTATGAAGCGGACTTTATGCCATGACCAGGAGGATGGTGCAAAAGATTCGTGTGGCTCAAAGAGCGATGGAGCTATGTTGGGCGTTTCACTGCGAGACAAGATGCCAAAGTGGCTAATGATGTAGAGAGAATAGCAACACTGAAGTGGAACTGGGCAGGTCACGTGGCTTCTCTGAAAAAAGGTCTCTAAGATATAATGAAACACGGTTCTGAAATTGTTTTCTTTTGACATATATTAAATGTACTATTTTGTTTATGGAATTGAGCAACAATTGTTGGTGTAATGAAAATTACATGTGTAATATAACTAATAGGCCTGCCTCCAGCGTACTAAAAAAAAAGTTGATTAATAGCAAGCTGAAAATTTGTTAATAGCTCATTAGCTTAACGGTATCTAGTCGGACAAACTTTGATGAAGGGGAACACTGGAACAGACAGAACTTCCGGAACTAGTCGGACAAAACTTCCAATTGATCTGTTACCCTTTGATTAAACGCTCATGCAAAAATCAGACTGCTCTTTATCACCAACATAATTACTCTCATTTAAAATGTTCTACATGTCGGACTTATTAAAACCTCCAATATATTTGACGGACAAAAGTTTTTTCATGTATTATATATAAAGTTTGCTATTGAGTAAATTTAAAAAAACCTGCTTGTTTTCACAATCATAAACTTATCTAGATGATACCTTCCACAATTAAAATCATGTTCCATATTTAAATCTTCCTCTGTTCCAGTGTTCCCGTACTTCAAAATTTGTCCGACTAGACACCGTTAAGGTATTAACAAATTTTCAGCTTGCTATTAATAAACTTTTTTGGTAGGCGAGATCTAGGCCTATAATATTATAATATTTAAAAAGTACACAAACAGTGTACATTTAAAACACTCAAGAAATGAATCTCGGCAAAGATATGCTGGAGATGATGTGGTGAATAACAATGCCAGTGGCCGAAGTAGACAGAAATATAACGAAAATAATCAAATAAATGACCCTAAACATGATAATCAACAGCTAGTTGATTTGGCTCCACGCATGTTTAACGGGAAGGATGATAAAGCAACCGATTAAATTTCAAGATTACGTGTACTAAAAAAAAATAAAAAGTAAAAAGGGAAGGAGTCCTGTATTTAGGTCTAACTTTTAATCTTTTAGTTTCATGTTTTGTGTTAGATGTCATATTAAAATATTAAGAATGATCCTTCGTGTAATGACTATTATCATGTAGTAGTTCTTAAAAAAAGATATAGAAGATAAAAAAAAAATATAAAAGAAAGAAAGAAAGGGGGTACAGATCCCAATTTGAGAAATATGTTAGTATGTGAAAATTACTCTACAATTAAATAAAATATTGCAAAAACCAGTATGTACAATCATTAAAAAGAAAAAAAATGCATTTCTGCAAATAAACTTTTTTATTCGATGCCTAGGTTTGGTGTCACATTTGAACTAAAAAATCGATTATCTGTAACAAGAAATCGAACTTGACTTGCTGATTTTGCAATATTCAGCGCGCCTAGGATTATATTATTATCGCCATATTGTGCCTTTGTCTTTGAGAGTGTTAGACGGTCTATTCACATTAGGGATGGCGGTTTTTAACAAAAAACCGGTTTTCGCTTATACCGGTTTTTTTTTGCTTACGGTTTAACCTGGCGGTTATAACCGGTCAAAAAAAACCGGTTTTTGGAAAAACCGGTTTTCGGTTTTTTAATCCAATAGGTTACAAAGTTACATTTACAATTACAATTTTCCTCTCCTCCCAAAATCAAAAAATTCCCCAACCATTTCAACTTATAAAAAATTTCCCAGACTCTTTGAAATGGGATTTAAAAAAAATAATATCAACATAAATATTTTACTTAAAAACAAATTGGATAATGCAATATATCTTTTATTTTTACTACAATCAAAAAAATGTATCATGTATTACTTTTAACACGTTTGTATATATTTCTAGAATAGGTACATTTTAACTAATTTAATACTTCCTGTATGGGTGTATCGTTTTGAAAACGTAGGGAAATTCTTGGAGATTCGTATTCGTAATCAGTAATACGATATGCATAGGCAGAGCATTATTTTTGGTAATCAGATAAAATCATTCACCGACTTTCAATGTCAAGAGTTTAAGAGTTTAGTGTGAAAAATAGATGATGTTTGGCTTGCGTCTAATTCATACAGACACTTCTTATGTAAATATTATGATTACAAATACCTTTTCAAGGAAATATTACATAAAACTTAATAACTGATTCTGCTGGCTGATGTGAGATTGCACTTCAGTTTGCTTCTGTATTTATAAAATAAAATAAAATTTGAATTATGGTTTTGTTTGGAATAGTTACTTGAGAATAATAATTATTATGATTGGGATCCCAAATAATACCTAACCTAATCCTAATCACCGTAAAAACCTAATAACCGGTTTTTTCTTTAAAAAGAAAAAACCGGTTATAACCGTGACAAAAAAATAACCGGTAAAACCGGTTATTGCGAAGTAAAAAAACCGGTTTTAGGTT
The DNA here is from genome assembly GCF_917563875.1 of Diabrotica virgifera virgifera. Taxonomy (NCBI): domain Eukaryota; kingdom Metazoa; phylum Arthropoda; class Insecta; order Coleoptera; family Chrysomelidae; genus Diabrotica; species Diabrotica virgifera. The sequence goes on along the minus strand of NC_065443.1, from coordinate 69,887,516 downwards.
TAAACCGGTAGGTTTTTCCCATCCCTAATTCACATGCGTATCTATCCGGAGGATATGTCCGACGGACAGATACTCCGGACGTCCGGACAGGTCCGTATGTGTGTATCCATGGCCGTCTGTGGTTCAAGATTCAAGACGACGAGCACAGACAGCGAGCTAGACATATACGCATGTGTGTGAATAGTTTCAAGGATTTGTTCGCCGGACGAAAATTATCTGTTAAATTTGTATTAATTTTCATTCTAACCACGGTAGTAAGCGTGTATTTATATTACATTAAAATGGCATTTGCGGATAATAAAGTGTTTTGGGAAACTTTTATTTTGTTATATTATGCCTGTGGAACGTAAAAAGTAAAGAATATTCTAAAATGTAACTGCGAAACAATATTTATGAAGAATTAGTGGAAAAATACCAAGAAATTTGCCCAGCTACAGATATAAAGTACGCAAGAAAGAAAATAGGTTTCTTGCGTTCAGTATATCTGAGAGATTTGTCCGTGAATGTGTAGCACCAACGAATTTGTCTGGAGACACATCTGCCTGTATATAGCTAACAACGGATCTGTCCGTCGGACATACAGGGCTCTTATAGGCAAAACAGTGTAGACGTACTGTTGCCAAAAGTACGTAGAACTTTCGAAAAACGGTGCGGTCACTACCTCTTGAATTAATCTTGATGACGTGCTGATGTAGCCTCTTAACTATATGACAGTATCAGTCTTTATGCCGTATTCCTACATATACGTCCAGACATAAAAGAAAAATATTGTTGATCATTAAGGGGGTAGGTGCAAAATCTGGGTGCAATCCTATTTAAATGCATTCACATTTTTGGAATCCTGAGAAAACTAATAAAAATTTTTGAAAAATTTGAACGTAGTATGCAAGATAACATTATTACCGAGGGAAAGGAAGAAAGTATTTTAGAATAAACAAACATTTTCTTTTGAATAAAATATTTAAAATTAAAAATCACACTAAATATTCTCCTTCTTTTCACCCCTGTAACTTATTAATATAAACATTATAGAAGTTTTCATGGACTTTTGGCCCTCGGTGATAATGTAGTCTTTCATTCTGCGTTTAAATTTTCCAAAAATATTTATTAATTTTCTCAAGATTCGAAAAAAAATTATTGCAGTTAAATAGAACTGGACAAAGTTTTTCGAAAATCCTCTTCAGAATTTGGAATTCTATTAATACTGACATTTTTATATTTTCTCAAATTAATTGTTTTCACCTTCAGTTTGACTTTAATATAATACAAGATAATTTCTTATGATTATTTGTTTTAATTTTCTTTAAAAGATTATTAGATGTCATTGAAAGTCTCTCGTTTTCTTGTTTATATAAAATTTTTACTAATTCACTTCAGCAAATCTCCAGAGAAATCCTAGAGAAAGATAAACAATCAGAGAAATATTAAAGCACACATTAAATGATTTTGAACATGAAATAATAACAAACGTTTGTTATTTATAGAAAAAGACAGCAAATACAAAATAAGTGATTGACGTGATCGTTCATTGGTATTCTTTCATTTTTCCGACTGTATGCGCACACATTTTTTTGTTTTTTTTTTCGAGTTACTTACCAATTTGTAGGATTTAAACTTAAACTGCAGGCTTACCTGAAAAATAAACAGAAATAGTTTGGTAAGTTATTACGAAAATAAATTTTTATTATTAACGTGAACTAATATTAGATCAGTTTGTATGCAAATAAATACATTCTTAAACAGCAAGAGTCATGTTGGAAAACAATCAGTATTATACAGATTTAAAGCTTAGACATTACTAACTTAAATTTAAATAAAGCTGTTCCAATAAACTTGTCTTTTTATAAGTGCTACAAATGTATTTGAATCTAAATAATCTTTGTCCTCTGTGATAAAATATGCAAGAACGATTATCTCCCGGTCACGTTGGGTAAAAGCCTGGTACATACAATGTCTGCAAAGCTTCCAAGTAACAAATGGCCTTAAACAAGGGTGCTGTTTATCTCCCATTCTTTTCAAATATATACCGACGGTACTCTCAGGCTTTGGGAGCTGAAATGCAGTGGTATGGTTATACCAATCGGAGACATAACATTATAGACTTTGAAGTACGATGACGACCAGGTGGTGGTTGCCCAAGATAAGGAAGACTTAAAATACACACACCGGCAAAATTAGCCGAACACCTTAAAAATGGGACATGTTTGATGTCTTGAATTTCCTAAACTACTGGTCCGATTTGAGTGATTCTTTTAGTATGTTATTGCCCTATTATTTAAGATTATCGCTGTAATAATATTGTTGCTAGAAAGGTAAATATCATTTTATACGGGGTGTACCAATCATACTGTGTTTTTTTCTTAAAGTTTGGAAATCTTAAAATTAATACTTGATTGTAGACTTAGGCTTTCTTAACATTTTTCTTTTTGATTCATTTACTTTTGTGATATAATAAAAAAGTTATGTGCGTTAACATCTATCCATGTTTTTCATCAATAAATCCTCATAATAGGGGAGGAAAGTATACTTTTGCAGTTACTCTAGCGTTATGGGGACCTATTGGATTGTGAAGAGTATGTGCTAAAATCAGAAAAAGGTTAAGTTAGGCTTTCTATAAAGTGGGGGACTTTTCATTTTTTAATTTAATTTTCCATTTGAAACAATCATTTTTCTCCGATTATAGCGCTATCTCATAATCCGAAAAAATGTGTCGAATAAAAGTTGCTTATTTTTACGTAAAGAATCCAAATCTGCAATAAAAACTTGGGGCTCATATTTAAGATTTTAAAGTAACCCCCCACCCCACCTCCGTGGGGGGTCGTGTTTTCTGCCATTTAGATTTTTGAAAAATATTGAATAGGTGTATTTTGCAGTTTTACGATCTGATGTTCATTTCGCAAAATATCGCAGGGTTCGTATTTAAAGTTTTTAATTTACTTTTATTTTAATTTATTTTAATCCCCACGAGCCCCCCACGGATGTGGAGTGGGGGATTTAATTTAGAGTCTTAAATAGGAGTCCCCAAATTTTATTGCAGATTTGGATTCTTTACGTAAAAATAAGCAACTTTTATTCGACACATGTTTTCGAATTATGGATAGATAGCGCTATAATCGGAGAAAAATGATTGTTTCAAATGGAAAATTAAATTAAAAAATGAAAAGTCGAACCACTTTATGGAAAACTTAACTTAACCTTTTTCTCATTTTAGCACATACTCTTCACAATCCAATAGGTCCCCATAACGCTCGAGTAACTGCAAATTTAGTATACTTTCCTCCCCTACTGTGAGGATTTATTGATGAAAAACATGGATAGTTGTTAACGCTCATAACTTTTTTATTATCTCACATAAGTAAATGAATCACAAAGTAAAATGTTAAGAAAGCCTAAGTCTACAATCGAGTATTAATTTTAATATTTTAAATATGCTAGAATATTCCACAGGGTGTTCCAAACTTTAAGAAAAAAACGCAGTATTATTGGTACACTCGGTATAAAATTTTATTTACCTGTCTAGCAACAATATTATTACAACGATATTCTTAAATAATAAGGCTATAAGTGACTAAAAGGATCACTAAAATCGGACCAGTGGTTTAGGAAATTCAAGACATCAAACATGTCCCATTTTTAAGGTGTTCGGCTAATTTTGCCGGTGTGTGTATATGACGAGAAAATTTATGAAATAATACACGAAATGGAGTTTAGAGGTAAAAATTAAGAAAACACAATATCTACACATCGGCAACCAAATACAACAGGAAGACCTAGATCTTGACGGAAATGACTACATCAGGGGTTGTACAGAGTATAAACACACACCCAAACTTATATGGAATCACCTTGTATTTCAAAGCAATGTTTATTTCTTTTAGACAAACTTGTTATTGTTGCGGAGAATAGGGGTTTTTATTGAAAATAAAGAATGCGATAAGACAATCAGATGGTCCAACTCGGTACGGTATAGGTTATTATTTGCTCGAGTTGCAAATTTAACGAAAATAAATATACTAACTTTTGCGTCCAAAAACGAAAATATGCCTCATGTGGGGTTATAGAACTTCCAATGGGGAAAGAATATTGGTCATGTGGAGCAAGTAATGTTCTCACAGGGACATAGCTGTAGAGCTAGGCGTAATACACGGAGTTCTGTCCAAAACCTATGATAGGTAACAGGAACTAGGAAGCTCAAAAATAAAGCAAGTGAAAATCGTCAAAAAGTAATAACGTCTCGCCACGATCGTTTAATTGTCCAATCAGCTAGAACAGCGGTTCTCAATCTTTTTGAGTCAAGTACCACCAAATACTTTTTATTATTTTTGGTACCACCTAACTAAAATACCTATCTAGCTAGATGATCTAATTAACTATAATTGTGCCAATAGTGGTGCTGATTTTGGCTGTTTTGAGTTTTGTGTACCACCTCAAATAATGAAATGTACCACCAGTGGTACATGTACCACAGATTGAGAACCGCTGAGCTAGAAGACACCTACCCATTTCTCACCTTCAGCTCCAAAGGCAGCTTTTGGAAGTTACTTGGTGTGGAGCAAGTAATGTTCTCAGAGGGACATAGCTGTAGAGCTAGGCGTAATACACGGCGTTCTGTCCAAAATCTATGATGGGCAACAGGAACTAGGAAGCTCAAAAATAAAGCAAGTGAAAATCGTCAAAAAGTAATTTATTTATTTTTATTTATTTATTTATTTATTTATTTATTTATTTAGTACCCAAATAACAGTACTGGACCAATTACAATCTGGGTCAGTGTATTAAGCGTATTAGTAAATTTACCGTTTACAGATCATAAACATAACAACAAAACAGTATAAAATACATAGACTACATAAACGCCGTTTATATGTAAGTGTGTGAAAAAACTCAAAATGAGAAAAACACACTCACATACGAACAACGACGAACAAAAACTTATAAAGTAATTAAAGAAAAACAGAAAATACATAGTATGTAAAACAATTAAATACAAAAATACAGAATAAATATATAATATAACAGCAAGATGCTAAAAAGTGACTGGTTGCAACCTAATATCGCTAGCAGAGTTCTTAATGATGCGTAAATTAGAATTGAAGATGTCAAAGAGATCAGAGTTCGCATTGTAGTGAGCTTGCATTTGTACTAGAGGTGACTGCACCAAAATATTTGATCTGGCTCTGTTAACATAAAACGTTTGTGAAGTACGAGAAGCAACACGTGGTACGTGGAGATTAAGAAGTTGCAATAACTCAGGAGTATTTACTTGATTGTTAATAATTTTAAATAAAAAGCATAAAGATTGAGTTATTCTACGACGCTGAAGACTTTGCATCTTAAATTTATCGAGAAGTATCTCTTCAGAAAATCCCCTAGCAGGATAAATGCCAGTGGATTTAAAGTGCATACTTTTTAAAAACCGCCTCTGTACTGATTCCAAAACAGTTGTGTGATTTTGATAAATTGGAGACCAAACTATCGATGCATAATCGAGTTTGGGGAGAACAAGAGATGAATATAAAAATTTGCAAGTGTCAATATCGGTAAGTTCTTTCGCATTTCGTAAAATGAAACCTAGAGTACTAAACGCACCCGCAACGATATTAGTGATGTGTGGAACAAATGATAGTCTGCAGTCAAATATGACCCCCAGGTCCTTAACAGAGATGGGGCGACAAATTGAAGTATTATGTATATGATAATCGTAGTTTGTTGGAGAAGGGCTTCTAGAAAAAGACATAACATTACATTTAGATGCATTTAGCTGCAAACAATTAGTGTCACACCATATACTGATTTTATTTAAATTTTCTTGAAGTCTAATGCAATCGGAGGGTGACTTAATTTCAAAAAATAATTTTAAATCGTCCGCATAAATTAGTGAATGAACATCTAGGTCATCAACAATATCATTAACGAATATCACAAACAGTAGCGGCCCTACAATTGAACCTTGAGGTACTCCGGATAACTGAGGAAAAGGGGTTGATTTAAAACCTCTAATTTGTGTATATTGCCATCGATCTGTAAAATAAGAGTTAAATAATTGTAACAGCGTAGGTGTGATTGAAATAGAACTGAGCTTATTCAGTAGAATTTTATGACTTAAGCGGTCAAAAGCTTTGGAAAAGTCAGTGTATATGACGTCGACTTGAGCATTTCTGTCTAATTCTTCACACAGGAATTGAGTGATATTAACAAGATTTGTTAAAGTAGATTTACCACTGATAAATCCGTGCTGTTGGGGAACTATGAATGGTGAAATGTGGGTGTAAAGGTGTTTATTTATACATATCTCGAAAATTTTACTAAAGTTGGATATGATAGCAATAGGCCTATAGTTTTGGATAGAAGTTTGATTTTCTTTCTTAAACACAGGGACAATTTTAGAAACTTTCCATTGTGTGGGAAAGACCGAACTGGATAATATGCAGTTAAATAAAGTACACAGAGGAGTTGAAAATACGTGGGCACAAACTTTTATGAGAAATGCAGGAATATTATCTGGTCCCATCGTCATGTTCGGCTTAATCTTCCTTATGACCTGTTCAATTTCAGATTTTGTAAAAGCGGGAATGTGCAATTGTTCGGCAATATATGTATTTAATTTGGGAGTGATATGGTCGGGAGGAGAAATATCGGTGTATGACTTTGAGAAGAAATCGGCAAATGATGAGGCAATATCCTGTGAAGTCTCTAGCTTTATATTATTATACGACATAGTTTCAGGAATAGAACAATTTGTTTTCTTGGAGTTTATGAACGACCAAAAGCTACGAGGATCTTGTTTAAGATTGAGTTCTAGTTGAGACACATAACGCTTGTATATTATTTGATTAAAGTATTTGAATTCTGAACGAATTCTCTTGAATTCAGTGTAATTTTGAATATTACGAGATTTTTTGTACGCGTTCCAAGCTCTATTTTTAGTATTCAGAAGATTAATCAGATCACCATTGAACCAAAACGGATAACGTTTAGTTTGCTTCTTTTTAAGAGGAATATGTTTAGAGAAGATGCTGTGAATATACTGATAAAAGGCATTTAGGTTGCTGTTGATATCAAGATCAGTGGAAAGAAAAGACCAGTCAGATAAATAGAGTTCATTATAAAGTTCTATAAAGTTGGCTCTCTTAAAGTTAAAATTCTGCTTACTGTCGATTTTGATTTCATTAAATTCTTTTTTAATACTAAAATCAATGATGAGCGGTGGATGATGGTTATCCATGGGAACAACATAGTCAATTTAATTGCCTGATATACGTTACAAAATATATTAGAAAATACCAAATCTAGGATTCGTTCATTATGATTAACTACATGATTATATTGCGATAGATTAAAGAAATTTGCAACATTCTGCACGGCCACTGATTTACCGGTAGTAATGCCTTGAGTATATTCCGGTATATTAAAATCACCCAAGACTAATACTGTTTCGTTAAAAAGGCATTCAACTGTTTCTAAACACTCTAGGAATAATTCTAGTTCAGCTAGAGGTGTTTGCGGAGGTATATATACTAACACGAGATAAAAAACTATTTTCTTTGATACAACTTTGCTTATGACTACATCAATTAATTTGACTTCAGCAATAGCAGCACATATAGAGTAGACATCAATAGGAATAACATTTAATGCTTTATTAACTGCTAATAGTACACCTCCACCTCTAGTTGTCCCAGTGGCTAAAAAATCCCGATCTGAACGAATCACAGTAAACAATTCAGGATCAAAAAGTTCCGAATCATACACACTAGAATTTAACCAAGTTTCAGTGAACGCAAAAATTTTATGGGTACCAGGAACGGAGCCGTGGTTAGTGTAAACCAATTGAGTCCGACCTAGCAAACTGCGACAGTTTTGGTAATATACTTCAATATTTGGTTTTGGGCTTCCATTATTCTTCACCTGGGGCTTAATAAATTGTTTCTGTGGTTGCTATTTAATGTCAAGTATATTAGCCTTAAATGAGTCCAGCGTATGCTTGAATACATAACATGAGGATTTATCCCATGTTGCATGGTCAGTATTAATCGTCTGAACTCCATCACGTTTGTTATAATTAACACAGTTTATACATTTTAAAGCAGTAGACTTACATTCAGAGACTTGATGACTTAAAGAACATTTTGGACAGACTACTTGATTTGCTTGACAATTATTTGCGAAGTGATGAAAACCGCAGCATTTGAAACATCGCCTAACCTCCACAGCATCATATACTCTACAATAATCATAACCCACAACAACATGCTCATAATTTAAAAGACGATGATAGGTAGCCAGTTCTACTTGAAGTATAGCTTGAAATACATTTTGATTTTTCTTTAAGGGACTGACCGATATTACATCACAAACGCAGTCACTTGATAGCACGCTATGATTTTGCTTTTTAAGCATATTTAACAGGATAACTTTATCTAAATTTTCAGAAATACCGACAATACGTACACGAGGATTAAGAGGAGAAATTACTTTAATATTATATTTATTGTTCATTGTAGAGTTCATTAAATCTTGAAATTTCGAATCGTTACCACAACGGATCGCTATACCGCCTTTGTTGATTTCTTTTACTTGTGTAACCTGGATATTTTCTGTAATAGGATCAATTTTACGGATTAACTCGGATTTGGTAGAAGAAGAAGATTGTTTTGGATCTTTGGGTGTAATTAGCACAGTAGGAGCTTTCTGGACTACTTTCGCAAATGACAATTCAGGCGAGCTGCACGAAGGTCTTGGGACATCATGAATTTGATCTTTTAACATTTTTAGCATCTCGTCTTTGAATGATGACGTCTTTGTAATAACGTCTTGCCACGATCGTTTAATTGTCCAATCAGCTAGAAGACACCTACCCATTTCTCACCTTCAGCTCCAAAGGCAGCTTTTGGAAGTTACAGTTGTAACTCTTTCAGTTGAAACGATAAGAAGCAGAGTTCGTGTCAAGAAGTATACAGCAGGAGACAGTTATGGGTTCTCAAGTTATCCAAGCAGCACAAAATTGACCGCCTAAATTGGTGTCTTCACCACCAAAACTGGAAAAATGGGAATTGTGCTATTTTTAGAAAAAGTCAGGATTTGTCTAAAATGTTGTTGTTGGTTTCTTAGTGGCTAAAGATCCTTCAAGTGCTTCCCGAGGGTATCCTAAACGAGTTCAATCGGATTTAAATCTGGACTACTCGCTAGCCACTTCATTGCCTGAATATTGTGATCAATAAACTTTGCACTATCCTGGACACGTACGGTCTCGCATTCTCTTGCCGCAGGATAAATTCTGGACCCAAATTTTCAGCAAATGGGGCATGTACTTCAAGAACTTCGTTAATGTACCACTCCGCCGTCATCACCGCTTGCCAAATGACTGCTAGGTTAAAGCGGCCATTTAAAGTTATCTAACTCCAAACCATAATTGAACTTCCTCCAATATCCTGGGTTGCTTGAATTGTGGAATCCAAAAAGCGCTCGCCTAGTCTTCTTCAGACTCATAATACGCCTATCAACATGATTTAAAAAAATATGGACTCGTCAGTAAACATCACGTTACTTCATTGTGCCATGGTCCAATTCATGTGTCTTACCCAACCAATCGTCTGGTTCTACGATCTGGAGGGGTCAAAGGAGATACTCCAGCTAGCCTTATTGCATTCAAGCTATGTTCATGATGCCGACTACTTATAGTTTAAGTATTTTTTACTCTTGTACCCGTAGCTTCTACTAATTCATTTTGTAGCGTTCGACTGTACTTCGACGATATCTGACGCTCCGTAGTTGTAAAAGTCGGTCCTCTCTAGTTGTATGCGCCATTGCATGATCTGTATAAGGTTGTCTTCTAGCGCTTCTGGTAACTCCATACATTTCATATCTGGTCCAGGCTCTATTTATCGCAGCACAACTATTTAACTGTGCTATACGGCATCTTGAGTAAACTTATCAAATTTACTCCAGGGTAATAAGCTAAAAATAGACCATGTTCGGAACACTCAAAGATCCAGGTAGCTGACTACTTTTTAGTTATTGTATAATAGGATAAAAACCTACCTGTTTTCTGCCTAGAGTTCGCGTCCGTTTTTTAATTATTAACAATTTAGTGAAGATTTTTTCGATTTTTTGCACCCCATTCAAAAGCTAAATAGTTGGAATAGAATTACAAAATTTAATTTTTTAGAACATTAAAAAACCTTAAAAATGCCGATTTTTCAAAGTTAAAAAGTTAATTTATTGCTACACAAACTACAAAATAAGTGAAAATCGTTATTTGTTAACAGCTAAAGTTGGGTATTGGGGTACTTAACAAACCCTCAAAATTTGAGACCGATCCAGTAATTAGTTTAAGAGTTATTCTAATTGTTTATCCCAGAGACCTTTATTTTGCAATAACATAAGACAGAAAATAATGGAGATAGGGCAATTCTGCGTATGCCAAATGAAAGTAAAAAATTGATACTATCAAAATGTACTAAAAAACGATAAAAAATTATCTAATATAGCCAAAAATCCTAATGCCAAATTATTTTCTGTGATTTTTAATGACACTATGATTAAAAAAATAAATTTTTGTAAAAAAAAAATATTTTTTCAAGAATTGTTTAAACAAATTAGACTGTTTATTACTTAATAAATTTATAAAAAAATTGCATATTTGTAATGTACGTAAAAATTGCATACCAATTAAAAAAAGGAAGATCAAAATCCATTGAGTTGATCCGGAGATACAGCAAATTATATTCGATTGAAATTGCTTTTTCAGTATTTTAACTCGCTGGATTTGTAGGTTCCCACTAGTAATCGTTTGCACTATATTTTTGAAAAATCGTAGAGGGTGCTGTGAAGGTATAATGTTTGTGCAAATTTAAAAAAAATATACAAATCCCATTCTTTAAAATGGCATTAATGAGATTCCTTAATTATTATAAACAAATTAGCTGTGAATTAAAAAAAAACATATGGCTAACTGTGTCCCAAATGAGCTCAGGCTAAAATACTATCTTTTCGAATATATAAAAACATTGTTTCTGCGGACAACATTTTTAAAGTTATTCTAAATCTTTAAACTACAAAATTTTAAAAATTTGGCATTAAGATTTTTCACTATGTTAATTATTTTTATGTTTTTTAATACATTTTGATACTATCACACTTCTACTTTCATTTGGAATACTCAGAAATGCTCTATCTTTATTATTTTCTGTCTTATATTACTGCAAAATAAAGGTCTCTGGGAAAAACAAATAGAATAGCTCTTAAACTAATTAATGAATCGGTCTCAAATTTTGAGGGTTTGTTAAGTACCTCAATGTCCAACTATGGGTGAAACACTAAGGTTCTAAGGTAGTCTTAGTAAAAGTTATTAACAAATAACGATTTTCACTTATTTTGCAGTTTGCGTAGCAACAAATTAACTTTTTAACTTTCAAAAATCGGCATTTTGAAGGTTTCTCAATGTTCTAAAAAACTGAATTTTGTAATTTTATGTCAACTGTTTAGTTTTTGAATAGAGTGCAAAAAATCGAAAAAATCGCGATTTTTGCACTAAATTGTTAATAACTAAAAAACGGACCCGAACTCTAGGCAGGAAACAGGTAGGTTTTCTTCCTATACGTCAACAATAACTAAAAAAGTAGTCAGCTACCTGGATCTTTGAGTGTCCCGGGAAAATCCTTATTACCCTGGACGGCTTCTGCTCCTTCCAAAAACATCAAAATCCATCATTAATTCTTAATAACTGTAACGTAAATATCGATAGAAATTCAATAACGGAATAAATGTGCTTCCACAATGTTATCAAGTCTTTTTTTTATTGAATACAAGAAAATCAACGGTAAGTATCTTTTTCATTTATAAAAACTATATCTGTCTACTGGGTGGAAGTACATATTTAAGTTCCTACATAATGCAAAAAATAGTTTATATTAATACAGCTTGCGGCAAAAAAAACAGTACTTGAATGAATATTGAAATGTTTATGATTATTTATACAGTAATGAGCGCGCTAATAACCGGCAAAATAGCGTAAAAGTTGGAAAACATATTAAATTGTGAGATAAAAAGAAATAAATTCAGTAGAGGTGTTAAAATTAGCTTAGTAACATATACATTGACCTTATATTGATTGCTTCCCACCTTTAGACGTATCAGAGGAGTATGTCAACTAAAACTGTCACTGTGACAGTGGGAAACAATCAATATAATGTCAATATTTGAGTTACTATCGCTAAATTTAACACCTCCATTAGTTTCATTTCTTTTTATCTCACAACTTAATATGTTTTCCATATTTTGCGTTATTTTGCCGGTTATTAGTGCGCTAATCACTGTATATTTGGTATACATTACAAACATTATTCACGAAGACGTTCCCAATAAAACAGATGTTAAAGATGCTCTCTGGCAAGAAAAAAATCTTTAATTCTAGTCAGCAATTCCGGAATGTCAGACGGTGGATCTGTCTGAATTCCCCATATGTACGCATCGGATGGCGTTAGGCCTGGTGAGTGGCGATCTCTCAAAACGATCGAGCAGTATTCGAAGAGACTATCTGGCCGTGTGACAGGTTGCCCCGTCCTGATGGAACCATTGATAATTTTAAACTCGGACTGTTTTCGCAACCTTTTCCGTATGACCAAAAATAGTACTTTACGATAAAAATTTTTCTGCAAAAGTAAGAACTATCCTGAGGCATCCAATACCGCGTCCGCATTGGTAAATTTTTTGTGCGACTTGAACTAATGGTGCGTCGCAAATTTTTACCAGTGAGGACGCAGTGCTCTACCAGCGAAAATTTATTTATCGTTCGTTGTGCGTACCGTTGTGCAGAATAATCAGCCGACAGATCTATTTAGAAAAATACGCTACTTAACAAGAGACTTCAAAGCCAGAACTTGGGTCATTAAAGACAACACTGGAACACTGACAACAAACAGAGAAGATATAGCGGAGACATGGAGATCGTATTGCAGGGACCTATAATATAAAGATGATCAACGTCAAGAACCTGTTAACCAAATCTCTGACGAGGTAGAAGAAGAACCTGATATAATTGAAAATGAAGTAAGACTCGCGATCATTAAGCTCAAATATAATAAAGCACCAGGTCCAGATATGATAACAGCAGAAATGCTCAAAGCCACAGAAGAAACTGGCGTAAAATTACTTCATCTACCCTGTAACCAAATATGGCATTCTAAACAATGGCCTGAAGACTGGACAAAATCTACAATAACAACAATTCATAAAAAGGCAGCTTCCATAAATGCGACAATTATAGAACTATTTCTCTTATATCACAAGCCAGTAAAATAATGCTACATATAATCAATGAGAGACTAAAAACATTCCTTCAAAGAGAAATTCCACAAGATCAAACTGGATTTACCAAAGATAGAGGTACTCGAGAACACCTGTTGAATATAAGACAAATAATCGAAAAATCCAGGGAATTCCATATTCCACTGATATGCTTTATAGATTATCGTAAGGCGTTCGACAGGGTCAACTGGAGACACTTATGGCGAATACTAAAAGAAGTAGGCGTACCTCAATACCTTATTTCGCTTATAACCGAACTATACGAACACACTACTGGATCAGTTAAAAGTTCTTGACACACTTTCAAACGAATTTCATCCAGAACGGAGTGTCAGACAGGGATGTATACTGTCTCCACAGTTATTCCATATATATGAAGAGCATATTATGAGAAGAGCACTTGAAGGATGGGAAAAAGGCATCTCAATAAATGGCCATAAAATAAACAACCTACGTTTCGCAGATGACACAGCCCTTCTTGCAAATAATAAAGCAGAGCTGATTGACTTATACGACTGGTTGAAAACGAAAGTCAAATATTTGGTCTGCAATTAAACGTATCAAAGACAAAGATTATGATAGTGGACATACTACATAACAATCATCCACACATAACCACAATTGATCGGTTTGAGGTTGTGAGCTCATACTTATATCTGGGATCATTAATCACAAACATAGGGTCACTACAAGAAGAAATAAAACGTAGATGTGATTTAGCAAAAGTCGCCACAGCAAAAATGACCACAATATGGAAGGACTGCCAAATTTCAAGAGCGTTAAAGATGAGGTTGATCAACTGTTTAATATTCCCAATACTGACCTACGGATGTGAATCTTGGACCTTGAGGAATTCGGAAAAAAGAAAGATAGACACCACTGAAATGTTCTATTGGAGACGAATGCTACGAATTCCTTGGACCGACCATAGGACAAATAATTCAATTTAAAGAGAGCTTAAAGTTAGCCAACGACTCTCCAGTAAAGTCTATCTCCAACAATTAAAATACTTTGGACATGTTATGAGAGCAAACACAGAAAACATGGAAAGACTCATTCTACAAGGAAAGGTGGAAGGCCGAAGATCACGAGGAAGATCTCCAACAAGATGGATCGATCAAATTACGGGAATATGCCCATGGGAACAGACCCATGAATGAGGTAAAAGAAATGACCAGAGACAGATATCTTTAGAGACGGACAATAAACGACATCACCTCGACCACTACACTCCTTCCGGAGTGTCAGGATTGAAGAGAGAGAGAGAGAGAGAGAGAGAGAGTGGCGTACCTGCTTAGATTCTGTGGAGTAAATCACAAATCATTTGATTTCACTCGAATACTGACAACGGATGGATCGTGTGCGTTGTGTGCTTTGTGTACGTCGAAAATTCTTGCGTTAGATTTATGCGACGAACACGTCCACTTTAGCACAATTTACTTCAAGCACGCAAATATTTGCGACGAACAGCTCGTTCGACGCAAATTTTTATGAATGTGGACACGGCACAACATTAACACGACATTCACATAAGTTATAACGATATTCGGAAACCACTTAGTGTATATTATTTGTTTTAAGTTGTCTGCCTCAAAATTTAAGCACTATGATCCGTAATACAGAAAGTAAAATAATTTTAATTGCTTGTCATTGTGTTTTAACGCCATTTTGACTTGTTGAATACAACTGTATATCTTATCGTCCTTACACTCATGAAGCGAAGAGAATAAGCCTTTGCAAATAAATCTTGGAAGAAGATTTATGAATACATGTTGATGATAAAACAGCAATTTCGGCGTACTGAATATTAAAGTACTCCTAAATTAGCGCTGTGATGAGATTTTCCGAGAGAAATCTGTCATTCATCATTAAATTTTAAAGGTAGAAGTCAAAAAGCCAACAAACAAGCTCGAACAATCTAATCCAAAGTTAATTACACCTCTACACTTTCATGTAGGAGGGAAAGACGCCAACTTTGATATACGTTAAGCTTAAAAGCACAAAAAACGAAGCTTTACAAATAGGAGAGTCTTGTTTGGTTTACGTCGTGTATGGTTTTTCAGAGGGCTATTCCAAGCTAGAAGCTGGAGTCAGTTTCGAAAATAAAAAGAAACTTCTCTTTAACCTGACAACGGTTTAACGTGCAGTAATGAATTAACGGCTTTCACGAAAACTCTATGTTGCAGCAAAATAAGATACATGCTATTTACACCGTAAAAACTGTGTAACATATTGGAGCAAGAAAGAAGGCTACCACGGCCTGACGTATATAGTTTTCCAACATTCCGTTAGTAAGTTTCTTATTTTTAAATATTCATTTTTGGTTAGGATCACAAGAGTTTGATAAGGGGTTATTTTACAGTGTAACGTAAGTTGATGACCTCTGGATTAGATATAATGTAAATTTGATCAACAGTAAAAATAATTTAATAAATACAGTTAGCTATAATATTACAGTAGGGAAAATGAAAGAATACCCATGAACGAACATATAAAACACGCTGTATTTTCCTGTCACCGTGTCATACAAAAAATTGGCCAGCGCAAGTACATGTAATAATTATTATTATGTTCGTTCATGGGTATTCTTTCATTTTCCGACTTGTATATAAGTAAACTAAAAATATACCAGGTGCATCATAACTTCAAAATTACGTAAACATGAATAGTGCACCGTGTAGTAGGGGAGGCAAGGATGCTAAATTTTCAGTTACTAAAGCGTTATGAGGACCTATTGGTTTGTGAAGACTAGGTCCTAAAACCAACAAAAGTTAACTTAAGTTTTCCATTTTAGTGGTAACTTTCCATTTTTTAATCTAATTTTCCATTTCCAACAATTGTTTTTTCCGGTTATAACGCCAATTAACCATAATTCGAAAAAATATCTCGAGTCGAAATAAAAGTTACTTATTTTTTGCGTAAGGAACCACCGACTTACGTGGGGTATCGTGTTTGGTATTAGTCGATAGATTTTTCAAAAATAATGGATGGTGTATTTTTAAGTTTTTCGATCTTATATTCATTTCGCGAAATATCGCGAGGTTACTATATAAAATTTTAAATTTACCCCCCACCACTCTCCGTGGGGGTCGTGTTTGGTATCATTCGATAGATTTTTGAAAAATATTGAATAGTTATTTTTTTAGTTTTTCGATCTGACCTTTATTTCGCGAAATACTCGCTTTTTTTGAAAGTTTGTGACTTGCCCATTTCCTTACGCACCGCTCAAATCGTCAGATTTTTGAAATATACACTGTTCTGCATGTACTTTACTTACCTTATCTTAATCTGACTATTAACTATCTTAACGAACTCATGTTAACATGTATTACCAGCCAAAATATGGTTGGATTACATTTGTTGGTTGGTTTCTTCCCATATGATTTACTGATGCGCTCGAGTAACTGCAAAAATACCCGCTTGGGTTGGATTACATTTACAAGGCACAAGGTTTCTTCCCATATGATTTTCTGATGCGCTCGAGTAACTGCAAAAATACCCGCTTGGGCTCCTCTACCATTATGGAATAAAGTAATTTTCTCTAAAATGGACGATTTTGGATATAAATCCCGAAACAGGTCGAGTTTTATTTTTAAATTATAATTTTTTGGCATATATTATATCATTCTAGTGACGTGAGCCATCTGGGCGATGTGACGTAGGTAATGATTTTTTATATGGAAATAATAGAGGTCGTGCAGTATCTCATTTCTCTATTCACTAATATAAACATAAACGTAATTGGAATATATAGGAACAAAAGGCAGGTTTCGAGCATGTAGTTTATTAAATCTGGCCCGATTTAATAAACGATTTTATAAACTAGATTTAATAAACTAGATGCTCGAAACCTGCCTGTTATTCCTATAGATTCCATATATTCGAGCATTCAACCTATAGTATGGTATAACTAGACCCAATCCCAGACATCCAAAGTAAAAGTTATCCTCCAACACCAAATTATTCTATAATATGGTCCACATAATGTTCAGAAAAAAGTCACACAATTTTGAGCGTCGGGATTGGAGGGGAGAGGGAGGATAAATCGGTAAATTCGTAGTTTTTTATGTTTTTCGTAAATATTTTTAAAACTACACGATTTAGCATAAACCACCTTCTATACAAAAATGTTCTACATTAAATTTGAAATAAAAAAGGCCCTATGCATAATCCTTCTAAAATGAACGGTTTCAAAGTTACTGAAGTAGTATAGTATAATTGGTCCAAAAAAAGGCCTAACCTAAAAATCCAAAGTAAAGTTTTCCTCCAACACCAAATTGTTCTATATGGTCCACATATTGTTCAGTAAAAAGTTACACCATTTTGAGCGTCCGGTTTGGGGGGAGATGGGGGAGAAATCGGTAAATTAGTAGTTTTTTTACGTTTTTCGTCAATATTTCTAAAACTATGCTTTTTTAGCGTAAACAATGTTCTATACAAAAATGTTCTACATAAAATTTAAAACAAAAAGGGTCTTACACATAATTGTTATAAAATCAACAGTTCCAGAGTTACGGAGGGTGAAAAGTGAAGGTTTTCGATACTTTTTATATTGTTTGGGCAATTCCCTACTGATTTTCTTTAAAACCTTTGTCGAGCGGTATAATTTTACACCGGTAACAGACGGCATAGGTACAATTGTACCTGTTAGATATTTTCTTAAAAATTCCTTAGTCTAAAAGAAAATCTTTGTTAGTTTTAAGGTAATGTTATTTATTACTAGCATAATTGGTTAGAAGTTGTTTAATATTGCAATAAATAAATAATAATATTCGGCAATTTGTTCTTGTACGGATTTGCAAACAAAGAGTAGAAGCCGCTTTTAAGTGACCCCTGTTATCTATCGTATATGTATAATGGATTTCTACGGCTGTCGCCGCCTCTCCATACCCAGCTTCCAATTTTTTCTATCGTAACACATATCTTCATCTAATTGCCTCGAAACCATTGCCTCCTGAATATTGTCCCTCCAGCTTCTCCGTGGTTGTCCTCTTCTTCTTCTCTCCGGTGGGACCCACTCTAATATTTTTCTCGGCCAGCGAGTCTCATTCATTCTTTTAACGTGACCGAACCATGTCAGCTGTCTCTTTTCAGTATCGTCTATTATAGTTTTTTCTACCTTCATACGTTCTCTTATTGTTTCATTTCTTACATGTTGTAATCTCGAAACCTGACAGCTTCTCCTCAAAAAGTCCATTTCTGTACTAAGTAGCTTCTTTTTATTTCTTGCACTTATGTCTCAAACTTCTGCACCGTAGATTGTAGCGCTCTTCATTATACTTTCATATATTCTTCTCTTTGTTTCCTTCTTGATATCTTTGTCCCATAAAATTGAATTGAGGGATCTAGTGATTCTTCTACCTTTATTGATCCTGTGTTGTATTTCATCTTCACTATTTCCTCGTCTGTTGAATATAGTATCTAGCTATCGTAAATTATTAAAATTACTGCAACAATAAACTTGGATGTAGTGGTCGTAAACAAATTCTAGGAAGAGTAGTATTTTATTGTATTTTAATTGGAGACCTAATAGATTTCATCCACATTTAGTTATTTGGTTTTTGTCAATACTTGTCTACTTAAAAATTATCATGAGTAACAATGATTCTAAATTTAGTTTACCGAAATGCCGAAAACAGAGGTATACATAGAATAGAATCAACAAAGAAAACTTGTGAGGGATGTGGAATATGGAGTCTCTGCCACTAATACGTACAGCAATGTCTCGTGATCGTTTCTCATGCTAAGATTTAAAAGATCTGACAACGAAAATACCCGCCAATAACGCAAAAAAGCCGATAAGGCTGCACTCATACGAGATACTTGGACAATGCTGGATAAAAATGTGCACCAAGGCTACAAACCATCAAAATGCATAACCATAGATCAACAACTGTTTCCGTTTAGAGGCCGCTCACAATTTATACAATATATATCTCACAAACCCACTATACAGTTGAGTCCGCGAGTCTTTACCCGTGCGTCATCACTTAAAGCATACGAAATAAGTCGGAAATCTATTTCACGCAACAACAACTGACAGAAAGTGGCTACTGTTCCGATTACGGGTTTTATTATAAAATTTGACGTTATCAAATATATAGAATGTCAAATGTAAGTTTTGCTTCAAAATTTTTGCGCAGAATTACAGCTACATTTGAAGTAGCTTAATAAATTCTTTTATTATTATTGATTAATAAATAAATAAACAATTTATAAAAAAATCCAATAACATATTTTATTTTTGTTATTTTATTCACTTTGACGGAAATCTAAACACAGTCATTTCTTTACTGTGTGAATGACGTTAGCTTTGTATGTTTTAAATATTAATTGCCTAAATATAATTATTTACCTTAAAATTTCAAAGCCCAATATAAAATTAGTTGTGAAAACAACTGTTTGTGTAATATAAAGAAACTTCAAAACGCAAAAATTCGACAAAAACCGCAAAAAGTTCAACTGACTGACAGCCACAAAATTAAATAAATCAGAAACGTCAAACAAATTGTGCTTAAAATATGAAAACATACCGAATCGTCTTTTTTTGTACCTATCTCTTTTCAATGCACTGCGTCTAGATGGTTCATAAAAATAACATGTGTTGTTACTTAATAACAAACGGCAGCTGGTTGGTCATGAGTTTCATGCATGGAAGAGAATGATGCTAGATAAAAAGTATGTGTTTTATCTCGCCAGGTATTAATGACACACGAGTAAAGACTCGCGGACTCAACTGTATATGATATTTTGGGTTTGTAATACACCAAATCCCATACAAATTCACCTTTATATTTGAAAAACAGGAAATGGTTCCCGACAATTTAATGTTGGTGAAAGAACAGTTTTGGATCTGGTCACGTCTTCTAAATGTTCTGGGCGAAATATTATCACAGATAACTTTTTACCAGTTTTGAATTAGCTAAAGTCTAGAATTCATGTCACATGAGGTTAGTGGGCTCAATTAGAAAAAATAAGAGATTTCTACTCATCAATATGCAAGCAAGCAAGAAATTAGCTATTTTTTCCACAAATCTTGCATACAATCATGAATGCTCTTATTTGCTAAAAAAAAAAAACAAATCAGTAGTGTTACTCTCGTCCATGCATATAACGGGACAAGTAGGCGGAAATGATTGAGTATTAGAGTAAAACTAAAGGGATATTGATACCATGGATAAAATGCTGGGTGAGTATATGGCCAAACGTCTAACATTGCTTTGGCTCTTGGTCTTTTTTTATAATATGGTTAACGTCACTGGACTATCATCCTACATTATATCGAGATCGAGAGCACAATCCATTACAAAAAACAAAGGACCAACGCGAGAAGTTTTTGAAGGATCTTTTTAAAGGTTTTTGTCTTGTTGTAGTTACTGTTCCTCAAGTATCGCACAGCATTCGTGGATATACTCCAATAACCGGAATCTTTGTCAAAACGAACGGAAAAAACAACATAAAACGAGAAAAAGTTGTGTAGTATGTTTTCTACCTATGTGCGACACATATTCTTTGTCTAAAACGACATGTATGTGTTGCGAAAATCCTCACTAATATTAATTTTTGTATTTTGGTTCAATAAACTATCATTTAAATACAAAATGTAATGATATTTTATAACATTCATTAAAAAAAATACAAGGTACAAATGTACCTATGCCGTCGTTTATGAGGGTCGGAAAAATTTAAGCCCCCTGTTGCGAACTGAATGAAGATTTCTTTGTTATATTTGGCTGATGTAATCTACGGGATAAATGTAAAGATGTCACAAAATTTCCGGTCTCTATCTCTTTAACAAAAAAAGTTATCACAATTTGAAAACTCAAAAGTTACAATTGTACCTATGTCGCTCGACGAAGGTTAACAGGATTGTGTTTTATAAATCAAATTTGCTATTTCAGTGGCAGATGGTATGTTAGTGATAAGCCCTTGAAGAAACGTCAACCTCACCACCCAAAATTATCATCAATTGCCCAAAAAATATAAAAAAATATCGAAAACTTCCACTTTTCACCCTCCGTTACTCTGGAACCGTTGATTTTATAACAATTATATATTGAACCTTTTTTGTTTTAAATTTTATGTAGAATATTTTTGTATAGAACATTGTTTACGCTAAAGTATAGTTTTAGAAATATTGACGAAAAACTTTAAAAAACTACCAATTTACCAACTTCTCCCCCATCTCCCCCCCAAACCGGACGCTCAAAATGGTGTAACTTTTTACTAAACCAGATATGTGGACCATATAGAACAATTTATTGTAGGACATAAAGTTTCGCATTCATAAAGAACAACGCTTTTAAGAATACTGTTACATACGTGTTTTTTTTTCTGTTTAGATATAGTTTTTGATCAGAGTAGTGACTTTATTGCACCTATTATTTCTTTTCAATTTTATTATTCGTTCTTCGATTCATGTTGCAGTGCTTTCATTTTCTTTCCATCATTGCTCCCAAATAGATCTATTCAGGACATGACAAAATTACCTTTCTAACTTCCAAGTTTAGTTCATCGTTCTTAACTCCTCATTTGCACATGTATTTGTATCTTCTTGGTCCTCTGAGATGACTACATGAACGTCCAATAAATGAAGCACATAATATAATATAAGGTTGTGTCGTCGTTAAATAGTATATTCATTGTAGATCATGATCTCCTCTATTTCTTTAGTGCCTCATTCAGGTAGATTTTGAAGAGTGTTAGCGATACACTGCAGCCTTGTCTTATTCCCGTATTTACCTCAAAATTATCTGAGAAATTTATGAAAATAAAAAATGATGAAGAAGTGGACATACATATGGTAAAAGCAGAGTTTTACAAAGTCATCACGATATAAGAAATATGTAGAAACTTAATTCAGGCTATGGGTACATAATTCGCAAATATTTTACGACTATCCCTACTTTTTCTGTCTTTACACGGCAAATTACCTGTAGTAAAATTATCACTGGTATGGAAACTGCAGATGTAAACATTAGGTTGACAGTGACATTGTCATTAGAAAGGTAGAGATGGCTACTTCGGTTTCGTTCAGTTTTTGAATGTTCTTGGATAACCTTTACTTGTATAAATGATAGGATTATTTTTTCACTAATTACGTATTCAGTGGTTACCATTATTTATACAGTGATGAGCGCACTAATAACCGGCAAATTAACGCAAAAGATGGAAAACGTATTAAGTTGTGAGATAAAAAGAGATGAACCTAGTGGAGGTGTTAAAATTAGCGATAGTAACTTATAGATTGACATTATATTGATTGTTTCCCACCTTTAGACGTATCGACGAATTTGAGAAATGCCACTGTCACAGTGACAGTTTTAGTTGACATACTACTCTGATACGTCTAAAGGTGGGAAACAATCAATATAATGTAAATTTATGTGTTACTATCACTAAATTTAACAACTCTACTAGTTTTATTTCTTTTTATCTCACAATTTAATATGTTTTCCATCTTTTGCGCTATTTTGCCGGTTATTATCACGCTCACCACTGTATATTCTTGTTCTCATGATCATTTTTCAGTGCGTCACAGTTTTTCGATTTCTCTCTAATGCATTAAGTTAGATGAGACGGAAAAAGCGGTAGCTCCGTGATTAAACACAAAAATAATGCAGCATCACAATAGTTATATACATAAGGTGTCTATTCCTAACCTACGTTTGATTCGTTGATATTTAGAATGCGCGTTTTTTCTGGCCAATCAAATACACGTATTACGAACATTTGACGAAAATTTTGTCCATTTTGGCCATTTTTTAGAAGTGTCAAAAAGTCAAGTGACGGTTATTATTCAGGTCAGTATTTTGTGTACCTGTCATTTTGAAATTTCGAATTCGACTTCCCTTGTGTTTCACAACGTTTTTGTGCATTATTTTGTGTTTTGGTTTAGAATTTAGTTCGTTAAAAGTTAGTCATTGGCGTGAGGAGACTAGAGACATTCGAGATGTACCGAAGAGTGCTAAATACCTCATGAGTAGATAGAATAGCCAACGTGGAAGTAATGAGACTTACGCATAAGGAACGAGAAGAACTAACAAATAAGAAGAAAACTGAGATATATGGGACATGTGATGAGAGAAGTATATCTAATACTCCAGGTCATTATGCAAGAAAAAGATCCATAGTAAGAAGACGTAACTCATGGCTGAAGAACCTTATGAACTGGTTTGAATGTAATAACAATGAATTATTTAGAGCTGCGGTTTCAGAAATAAAGATCTCTCTGATGATTGCCAACTTTTGAAGCGGAGACAGCACCTAGAGAAGAAAATAAAAACAATTTATGGTTAGTTTTGTGTCATTTTTTAATGTTTCCATATTTATAAATTTAATTAACAATATTGTTTATTTTTAATTTTATTCCACTTTATAAAAAATACCTACGACACGTTAACATATTGTGTAAAAATCAAATCTACTAAATTACTATTATAATTAGTTTAATTCCACAAGCTTTTCACCTATGGCTAAGTACGATTCTAGCATCTGTCAGATTCGTCAATAATTACATGAAATAAGTCTCGACACGCCCAATACAGTATATGACGTCATAATTAATGACGCACTGAAAAATGATCATGAGAACAAGAATACTATACAAATAGTCGAAAAAGAAAAAAATGTAAAGTTATTTTAATAATGTACTGTTACCATGGAAAGCTTAAGTAAGGTTTGAACATGTGAAAAACTGCGTTGTATAAATGTAGTATTACTCAATTAATTTCTAAAGACTTTATTTATTTCTTTATTTGCGTAAATTAAAATAAGGGACGTTGTTACAAGAAATGTGTTACTGAAAATCGAAGAAATAGAAATAGAAGTAGGCGAAGAATAGAAAAATGAACAATTGTTATTTGTTAATTTTCTTCATAATTATTAAATTTTATTTAATAAAAGAATGACCCCAAAAATTAAGAATTTTCTTCTTTGTAAATTTTTCTATGACACACATTCATAAATGATGCCATATTGTAACAAAAAAATACCTACGCCGAAGACGTTCACCCACCAACTTCACTTAAACTGAAGCAAAATACTACTAAACAAGCACATATTTCAAAGGCGTAGTACATTCTTCTATGTATGCTGGTAAATGGTAGCAAATACTACGAAGAAAAGCAAATGCCTTTCACGTGTAGTGAAATCTTCAAAAATGTAGTACGTACTTGAAGCATTATCATTTACTACATTTTATGCCATCAGAGGCACTTTACTTTATAGCTAAACTCGTACCTATTTACGGTTATCGGAACAAACTCTTATAAAATAATAATTTTATTTGAACTTTAATGTCTTGAAATACTTGGATTTTTCATAAATAATATATAAACAATAAATATTTTTTTATTAATTGTACGCCTTAAATCAATTATTATACAACTCTTTGATTGATTTTATTATCATCGTAAAAGCGTTAAAAAGCAGTAGCAGAATGAACTGCTATATGAAAATAGCGGGTCGGAAACATCTCTACTTGTCACTGTCTTGAGTCTTGTCATAACATTATATTCGAATGAGTGCTTTGTTTGACAAAGATAGCGAATGTTCGATTTCCACGGACATGGTGTCCATTTTTTTCGAATCCTGAAAAAACTAATACATATTTTTAAAAAATTTAAACACAAAATGAAAGACTAAATTATTATCGAGGGCCGAGAGTCTCTTAGAATATATAAGAAGTTTCTTTCTAATGAGATATTTGAAATTAAAAATCACACTACATTTTCTCTTAGTTTTTCACCCCTGTAACTTATTAAAATAAACATTACAGAAGTTCTCAGGGACTTTGGGCCCTCGCTAATAACGTAATCTTTCACTCTGCGTTTAAATTTTTCAAAAATACTTATTAGTTTTCTCAGGATTCGAAAAAAAATGAATCCCCATTTGAATAGCATTGCAGCCGAAAATACGTACCGATCTTCTTAAAAAAAACCTTGGATCTGCAAATAATATTATTGCAACTGTTAAAGTATAACCACTATTTTTGTCATATTATAGAAGGTCTAGACCACATTTTCTTTATTTTTCTAGTGCCGACTCCACTAATAAAGATTGGCTATATACAGTCAAACCCGCTTATTAGAATACCTCTTCAAAGGAATATCCCGGTTTAAGGAAGAGAAATTTGAGGTCCCGAAACGTTTCTACTAGCGACCAATGACCGGTTATTAGAATATCCCGGTTATAGGAATAATTTGGATTGGAACGAAAGTTATTCCAATAAGCGGGTTCGACTGTATATTGCAAATTCGCCTCTATCTTCTGCTATCTTCAGGGTTCATTTGCAGAGGGTATTTTAAATAAAGATTGTAAAATATTTAACTGTTCAGGATAATTTCACCACTAAAAATAGAAATCCCATTTAATACAATATATCGATAGGCTTTAGATAGAAAGACATTTACGATTGTTTGTTAATCGTTAAAACGACTAAAATTTAATTACAATAGCATTTTTATTTTACTCCTTTTGTTTCTCCTAACCGAGGAAAAAATAATCCAAGGTCTACCTTGTGTTGTTAATTAAAATGCCCTGATCGACCCTGGGCGAGAAGAGTGTAATCCCTGTTAAATCCTTTTTATAACATAATATAATTAATGATTCTGGCTGTGTGGGAATCTTTCCTTATGCCGACAAAAAATTGTTTGCCGTTGCTTTTAATAGATGTCGCTGTTGCGTCCTTTTGAAAATTATTTCCTATTAATTTTTTTACATGACAATGATATTTGGATTCGATTCAGAGCTCACCGCGGGCTATTCTGATGAATCCAAAAGGATGAAACGTACGTAAAGAGATAGTGGTGGTCTCTGAAATGAAATTAAATTTTAAACAGTGTTTAATAATACATTCTTTCACGGTTTTTGCTGTAAATTTTAAAGAACCGCTGGGATTGACAAGAAATTTGGCACACTCATAGCTAACATGTCAAAGAAAAAAAGTGATATAGTGCCGATGTGTGCTTTGCCCTGGGGGTGAATTTCACCCCATCTCGAGGGTGAAAAATATATGTCCAAGATAAGTCCCTAAATGGATAAACTGACTAATTGCAAGCAACTTTTGTTCTATAGAGTTTTCTCACCAAATCAATAGTTTTCGAGTTATTTGCAAGTGAATATGTTCATTTTTCAACAAAATAACCACGTTTTTAGACGGTTTTTTTTGCAAATAACTCAAAACCTAAGCATTTTGCCGAAAAAATATTCTTAACAAAACTATAGCCTATAAAAAAGTGAAAAAAAAAAGGTGTATATATTAGGTCTCTCTATACCTAGCAAAAACAGAGTTATTTCTAATGAAAAATAGGTTCATATTCGAAAAATTCCAAATAGAATAATTCAATGTGAAATATCCAAATAATGAAGTATTCTTGGGGAAAACTCATTACAACTTTTTTAAAGTGTTTAAAAAAGCTTTATTTCTGTTTTTGTAAAAAAAATTTTCTAGCATCAAATGTAAGCAAGTTACGCTCGAAATAAAGTTGGTCCCTTTTTTTATAGCAAAATAAAATCAGGAAGATTACCCCCAACTAGCAACTTAAATGAAATTAATCATTACCGCTTCACAAGTTACTTTATTACTTATGTTGTGTTTATAAGATATGTAAGTTTGATAGATTCAAAGTGCTTATTTTTGAAAAAATTTGGTTTTAAAGTAAAATTTTTAAAAATTTTAATTTAAAAAAAAATGTTTTTTTCAAAATAACTTGAAAATTGTTAGAGATACCAAAAATCTTAAACAATAAAAAAGTCGGCTTTACTTTTCTGAATATTTAGTATTTTTTTTTCTGTAAGACAAGAATTGGTTAAGATTCGGTGTTTCGAAATTTGCATATACTCGTGATAAGTGACTCGTTCAAGCACTTTTAACTACAGCTCTGTCAAAAATAAGGTCTTTGAACAGATGAAACTTATCAGTACATACGAAAGTAAAAAACTTGTGAAGTGGTAACAATTAAGTTCATTTAAAATGCTAATTAGGGGGTGATTTTCCCGATTTCTTACCAAAAAAGGACCAACTTTATTTTGAGCGTAACTTGTTTACTTTTGATGCTAAAAATTAAAAAAAAAAAAAAAACAAAACAAAAATAAGTATTTAGTAAACACTTTAAAAAAGTTAAAATGAGCTTTCCCCAAAAAAGTGCTTCTTCGTTGTTTGGTTATGGCACGTTAAAATATTCGACTTGGAATTTGACGAATATGAACCTATTTTTTATTAGCTATGACTCTGCTTCTACTAGGTATAGTGACTTAATATATACACCATGTTTTTCATTTTTTACATGCTATATTTTTGATAATTTTTTTTTCGACCAAATACTTACTTTTGAGTTATTTGCGAAAAACCGTGTGAAAACGTGGTTAATTTGTAGAAAAATTAACATATTCATTCGCAAATAACTCGAAAAGTATTAACCTGGTGAAAAAACTTTATAGAACAAAAGTTGCTTAGAATTAGTCAATTTATCCATTTCCGGAGTTATATTGAACATATATTTTTCACTCCCAAAAGGGAGTGAAAGTCACCCCAAGAGCAAAAGCACACATCGGCACAGCATCACCTTTTTCTTTGACTTCTTAGCAATGTGTATGCCAAATATCATGTCTATCCAAGCGGTTGTTTAAAATTTAGAGGTTTTGCAATATTTTACCTTTAAAGAACGTACTATTATAATTTACCTTCGTTTACTCACATATTGAGTACTAGGAATCAAAATAATGACATAATTAATTATACAGTGTACCAAGAAAAGTTAATTGAATTAATTGACACAAAAAGAAGAATTTTTGTAATTTAAATTCAGAACACATTATACTGTTGTAAGAAAACAGAAAAAAATATTTCAAAAATAATTGTTCCTTTTCGCTTAAAATAAATATTTAAACTGCGCAAAAATAAGATATGTAGGTACCAACGGATCTACTTCCATTATTTTCAAAAAAGGAATATTCTTTCTGTTTGCTTTTAGAAAAAATTGTATGTGCCGGAAAAGGGCAATGCAGTTATTTTTTATCAACCAAGCATGACGATGACAAAATAAGTAATGAAGATTCAGACTACAAACCAGCTATTATATTGTCTTGAATTAGAATAGTACTAAAGGAGCAGTAAATGCAATAGACCAAATGAGAGCACAATGTATCACTCGAAAGAAAATATTGGAGCTATAAATGCCCATAAAATATGGAAAATTTAAAATCCAGATTATTTGTCCTGGTACTAGGATGCAAGAAAAACTTTTCTTTCCCAGCTGGGAAAAGATTTGGCCAAGGAAAATATGGGTTTTAGATTTAACAAGCTGAAAATGCGAGCATTATCATAACGAAAACTTTGTTTATTTACGTATTTTAATTCATAATATGGAAAATTGCTATTATGAAAAGTAGTTTAGTATTAATAATTATGTTTTAATGTGCAATTATATCATTCTAATTAAAATGTTATGAACTATAAAGGTAGTTTACTATTGATCGAAACTCATATTTTTTGGTAAGACCCTATTTTAACAGTCCCCGTTTTAGCGGTTCTCGATTCCACCGACCCTTTTAAGCAGTCCCCGGTTCAGCGGTACCCATTTCAGCAGTCCCCGTTTCGGCGGTTCTCGATTCCACCGACCCGTTTCAGCGGCGTTTGGTTCTGCAGCATTCCGTTTGAGAGGCATCGTTCAGGAAAATGAGTAAAAACAGGACCCTCTTGGGGACAGTAGTTTTAACAATAAAAAATGAACATATAAAATTATTTTTTCTTTTTTATATGCATTTTTTCATCAGCTTTTCATTGAGCCTACATACAAGCACGGAACGTAAAAAATATCTAAGTTATTCTAATTGTTTATAAGCTAAAAGTCAGGTCTTTTTCAAACAGTTTTTTTAATAAAAATTTCAGTAAAATGTTAAAAATTTTTTAATACGTCTTAAAATTAAAGTCTCAAATAATCGACTGCGATCTGCTAAATACCTCACAGAGTCACTGTAGGGCAAGAACAGTTGTATAAACAATAGCTCTCTGGGATAAACAAATTGAATAACTTATAAACTATTTGGTCGATCTAGTTGAAATTTAGCACACTTAAATAACTCATTAATTGACATAACTTAAAGTCATTAAATTTTACGTCATTGTGCAAAAAATAAAGTAATTAATATTTATAATTTACTGCAAAAATTAGGGTTTTTTGCAATTATCTCGGTCAATTGTTTATATATTACAATGTGCTTACCACCAAATTAAAGAACTTTTTAAGATCTACATTTATTTGAAACATTTTTCTCTAAAATTTACAAGAAACGTTTTATAGTCAAAAAACTGCTTTTTTCATTCTTTGTAATTGTTTAAAAAAAAAGCAAAAACAGATGTACGTCTTCACGGAATTATCATCAGTTATCCCTCATCTAACGTTTAAAACTTTGAAAACCCTGTAGAACATTTTTACCTGAAATCGATGATTTTTTCCCCTATTAACTGGGGTATATACCAGATACTTAGATATTACCTGTATATTTTCAAACAAGAATAGGTTAAAATAATATCCTACAATAAAACTAATTACTTATCATTGTCATATTATTATTTCCTTATTGAGACCGCTCTATTGGGGACCGCGTTTATGGGGACCGCTAAATCGGGCACCGCTGAATCGGGGTACCGCTGAAATGGGGACCGCTGTATTGAGACCGCTCAATCGGGGACCGCGCTTATGGGGACCGCTGAATAGGGGTGAAACCTATTTTTTATATACCTCGTATAAAATTAATAAAATTTTACATATGATTGTTGCATCATAAATCTTGAACATGAAGAGGTTTTTATGAAGAATAACTTTTCTTCGTCAAATTAAAAATAAAAGAGTTCTAAATGAAAATGTTGTTGGTATCCATAATTTGAGAAAAATCTTCAAATATTTTTTTCCATTAGAAGAATGTAATTGCACATATCAGACCATAATTTTTTATACCAAACAATATTATTTTATATACTGTCGGTTCGCTAAACTCAGACACAGCTGGTTAGTGATTTTAGTCAATAATTTTGCCAATTTGGCAAAAAAAATAATTACTAATTAGTTAATAATTATAGTCCTGTCGCCAGGGGGGGTATAACGGCCTCTTTTATTCAGATGGACTTACCCAAGATTTTTTTATGTATTTTGACCCGTAGAACACGAATTT
Organism: Diabrotica virgifera virgifera; assembly: GCF_917563875.1. Lineage (NCBI taxonomy): Eukaryota > Metazoa > Arthropoda > Insecta > Coleoptera > Chrysomelidae > Diabrotica > Diabrotica virgifera. The sequence goes on along the minus strand of NC_065443.1, from coordinate 69,857,033 downwards.
TTTGGGTAACAGTTGATCCGGATGTCGATAAGTTTGTTATAAACAAAGAACTTGAGGAATTACACAACAGCGATTTCTCGCAAAACAAAATATATTTTTGTATTTTTTGGTTCATTCTAAGTAAATAAAGTTTTTACAAGTTTTTTCGTAGGATGCATAGTTTTCGAGATAAACGCGGTTGAACTTTAAAAAAATCGAAAAATTGCAATTTTTGAACCCAAATAACTTTTACCGTATTTGAAAGTTCAAACCAAATTATATCGGTTTTAATTGCTTGCATTGCTAAAAATTTATTTTTTTATTGTTAAATTAAGCTATAAACACATAGTGTTTCTCGTGGAAATACATGCGTTTTAATGCATGCTACGTAGAAATAGCCTCGCTGGCAATTGTACCTGCTCTACCTACTCGTTCGATTTTAAATGGGAGATCATTGAAAACATCACTCAAACACTATGTATTTATAGCTTTGATTAACAGTAAAAAAATTAATTTTTAGCAATACAAATAATCAAAACCGATATAACTTCACTTGAACTTTCAAATACGATAAGCAGAATTGCTATTTTCTTTTTTAATCAAAAGTTATTCGGGTTCAAAAATTGCAATTATTCGATTTTTTTAAAGTTCAACCGCGTTTATCTCGAAAACTATGCATCCTACGAAAAAATTTGTAAGTACATTTTTTGCTTAGAATGATCCAAAAATACAAAAAAATGTTTTGTTTTGCGAGAATTCGTTGTTATGTAATTCCTCAAGTTCTTTGCTTATAACAATCTTATCGACATCCGGATCAACTGTTACCCAAAAAATTCGTGTTCTACGGGTCAAAATACATAAAAAAAACTTGGGTAAGTCCATCTGAATTAAGGAGGCCGTTATACCCCCCTGGCGACAGGACTATTACTAAATAATTAGTTATTTTGTCAATTTTGGCAAAATTCGCAAAAACAAAAAAATTACCTACTAAAATTACTAGCCAGTTGTGTCGAGTTTAGCGAACCGAGTATATTTTAATTTCATAGCAAATGGAACAGTCCATTTATCATAAAGGGGAGGCCGTATACCCGTATAAACCTTTTTAAAGCTGTTAATAAATAATTATTTCTTTTAAAATATACTCAAATTGTATTTTTGAACATCTTATTTATTTTATATAATAATTAAATTCACTATCAAATATCGTTAGTGTTTTATTAATACTTAATTTAAAATTTAGTTTGACATCCACGAAGTGTCACACTCAAATGTAAATAACCTATTCTTTGCTTAACAAATTGAGATTAAAAAGTAGCCTACTTAATAGCAACGATTTCAGCTGGACGTGTAGTGTGTCGGCAGAAAATAAAACGATTGTGACGTAATATTTTAGAATTTCAAGTCGATTATCTCGAAGACGGTTAGAAATATCGAAATGTCGTTTTAAGATTTGGATTCAGAAGAAAAAAACTACATAAGAATCCATCGATAAATCTGATCTGAGTATTGCAGGAGCCGCAACGCAATAACGCACACACTTTTGCGAATTTATAAACGAAATGTTTTCGTTGAAAATACTAATGATTTGAAAGCAAGTACAAAAGAAAATATTTTGAAGGTTGTTTCAGAAGTGGAGTCGCAAAATATCCCTCCAACGAGACAATAAGGAATTCAAGATCGATGTTTCCTCTATAAAAGAACCAGACAGAAAATCAAGACAACTTTGTTTAAAATGTGAACCGTGTGTTTGTGTAAATCACTCCGAAAAATAAGTTTGTTGCATATCATGACAAGAAAAAAAAATTAACATATTACTTGAGGGCATAGGCGTAAATTGTCGCCTGTCAAAATGTCCAATGTATTTTAAATATATCCATTTTTCAGAATCCTGAGAAAACTAATCAATATTTTTGAAAAATTTAAACGCAGAATTAAAAATTACATTATTACCGAGGGACGAAAGTCTCGTAGAATAACCAAAAATTTCTTTTGAATGAGATATTTAAAATTATTAAAAGTCATACTAAATTTTCTCATTTTTTTCACACCTGTTACTTATTAAAATAAGCATAGAAGTTTTCAGGGACTTTCGGCACTCGGCAATAATGTAATATTTCATCGGTAATAATGTAATATTTCATTTTGCGTTAAAATTTTTCAAAAATATTTATTAATTTTATCAGGATTCGAAAAAAATAAATACATTTAAAACACATTGAACATTTTGACAGGCGACATTTTGCGCCTATGCCCTTAATTAAGGTTTGTTTATTTTTTAGTGTATTGAAATATAAATATATTAAATACAAAATAATTTATTTGCTTTTCTTTCTGTTTTACATGAAAAAAGTGTAAAAATTTAAAAGAAAAACACAAAAAATGAGTGGTGCAAATGCACCCTGCTTGGTATCGCACATATGTAAAAAAGCTTGGGGTTACAAGGGTTAATGGAGCAATTTAATTAGCATAAAATTAAAGTCCAAATGGTAGGGGAGCCCAAGCGGGGATTTTTTTAGTTACTCGAGCACGTCAGATTATCACATGGGGAGAAACCTTGTACCCTGTAAATGTACCTCTACCATATTGGCTCATAGTCCAGGGGAGTTCGTTAAGGGGGTCTCGAAAAAAAATCTATCCTTAGAAAAACTAGAAATCGTCAGCTTAAGATAAGGTAAGTTAAGTACATTCAAAATAGTGTATATATATTTTAAAAATCTGAGGGTTTGAGCGGGACGTAAGGGTCACAAAGTTTCACAAAAAGAAAGCGAATATTTCGCTAAATGAATGTCAGATCGAAAAACGAAAAAATACGTTTTCAATACTTTTCAAAAATTCATTGAATGATATCAAACAAGATCCCCCACAGGGAGGGGTGGGGGTAAATTTAAAATGTTAAATACGAACCCCGCGATATTTCACGAAATGAACATCAGATCGAAAAACTGCAAAATACATATACCGTGTGGTGAATCGTAAAACGGGTCATAGGAAACTCAATGTAAAATTCTAAACTGTTGAATTCCTGCTTCCCTAATTATTCTACATAAAAAGTCATGAGAGGTTATTTGTAGAGGATTGAAATCTGTATTAAAATCAAAAGTTATAATTGTTCTACAATTTAAACGCATTCCAAAATTTTTAAAAATATAATACATATGCCACAGTAGGTACCTCTGTGTGCAAACATATACCACACGTTACTATTTAGCTGACAGTGCTCACACCATTGACTGAATAAAAATTCTTTATTATTAATACTTTCTCTGCAACTGAGGGTATCTTATCAATGGTATTGCTTTTAAAAAAATAAATTATAAAATAAAAATATTGATAGTTCAAAAATGTGAAAATAATAACTTCATTGTGACACAATATTGCACTGTGTGTAATGTAATATTTCATTTTGGCAATAATGTAATATTTCATTTTGCGTTAAAATTTTTCAAAAATATTTACTAATTTTATCAGGATTCGAATAAAATAAAAACATTTAAAACACATTGAACATTTTGACAGGCGATATTTTGCGCCTATGCCCTTAGTTAAAGTTTGTTTATTTTTAGTGTATTGAAATATAAATATATTAAATACAAAATAATTTATTTGCTCTTATTTCTGTTTTTCATGAAAAAAGTGTAAAAATTTAAGAGAAAAACACAATTTTGGGCTGAAAATATATAAATATGTTTAATTTGTAGAACAATTATTTTAATAGTTGTTTTCAATACAGATTTCAATCCTCTAGCATGTCTTTTGATGAAAAATAATTAGGGAAGCAGGAATTCAACAGTTTAGAATTTTACATTGAGTTTCCTATGGCCCGTTTTCCAATTCACCACCCGGTACCTATATAATATTTTTAAAAAAGCTATCGAATGGCACCAGATTTGAATTCTTTACGCAAAAATAAGCAACTTTTATTCGAGACATGCTTTCGAATTATGTATGCATAGATGGAGCCATAATGAAAAAAAAAAGATTGTTGGAAATGTCCCCCACTTTATGGAAAACAACTTAACTTTATTTGGTTTTAGTAAATACTCTTCACAATCCAATAGGTTCCCGTAACGCTCGAGTGGCAAATTTAGCATACTTTCCTCCCCTACTAAAAGTTTAGTTATCCTTATCAAACCTACATTTAAACTGCTAAATTATAACCTACATTAAAAGAAATACATTATTACTTCCACATACAGTAGGAAAAATGAAATAATACCCATGAACGAACATATAAAACACGCTGTATTTTCCTGTCACCGTGTCACACAAAAAATTGTCCAGCGCAAGTACTTGTAATAATTATTATTACATGTATTTGCGCTGGGCAATTTTCTTTGTGACTCGGTGACAGGAAAATACAGCGTGTTTTATATGTTCGTTCGTGGGTATTCTTTCATTTTTCCGAATGTAAAAGAATTCTTAAGGTAATTAAAAAGCTCCAGAATAATTTTACAGTAAATATAAATACCTTGGTAATAAATAAGTACCTTGGATTAAATTGGAGGCCCACTTTGTTACACTAACCGACCGAGTATTTAATTAAATTAAACTTTCAATCGATTCCCTCCCCTTCTCACAAATATAATGTAGTGTAATTATTAATTTATCGGAAACATCTAGTTTTAATCCTTCTCTCCAGAAAATTAGGAAACTAATTACCTTGGGAATGTAGGATCTGGCTTGAGAGTATTTTGCCGGGGTCCAATCCGGCAAGATTCACGGCGAAATGTTCGCCAAACTTTGACAATTTTAGTCTGCTCAAAATCTCTAGCAAGCTCCTTCACAAGTTAGGCCCTTGCAACAAAAACTCTATAGATAGATACCAAAAGATATTGCTGTAATTAGACGGAATTTATATTACAAAACTTACTTTAACAATTTTCTTCAAAAATATTATTATATTTATTAAATAGGGAAAACTCAAAACTTAGAAGGAATTTCATTAACATATACACATACATTTTTTTTACTCGGCAGTGGTCGCTATATGAGATTTTCTCTCACGGTTTCAGAAAATTGCGCACAACTTTTTTTTGGGAAATTATACGCGCTGTAGTTCTTTCTAGTCTCCAAACTATCCTCCCATGACAATCTAGTACACTTGTCTGCTCAGATAGTGACTCAGTTGACTTAGTATCACCAGATTGTTGAGTCAGTGCGCTTCATGTGAGATATTATCTCATCGCGCGACCACCGGCGCCACCAACTGTGTATAAAAATTAATTTTATTTATTCCACTTAAAACCTGAAATAATTTCCTTTTATAATGTAATAAAAGGCGCCGTGGATGTGGTCGATGAAATGAAAACACTATATTCTCTTTCACGGGTTAGTTGTAGATGGCCACTTACCATATATTTTTCAATGTTAAATATTGGCGGCATCAACAGGCACCTTGTATACAGGGTGTAACAAAAATACAGGTCATAAATTAAATCACATATTCTGGGACCAAAAATAGTTCGAATGAACCTAACTTACCTTAGTACAAATATGCACATAAAAAAAGTTACAGCCCTTTGAAATTACAAAATGAAAATGGATTTTTTCGAATATATCGAAAACTATTGGAGATTTTTTATTGAAAATGGACATGTGGCTTTCTTATGGCAGGAACATCTCAAAGAAAAATTATAGTGAAATTTGTGCACCCCATAAAACTTTTATGGGGGTTTTCTTGCCTTAAACTCCCCCAAAATTTTGTGTACGTCTCAATTAAATTATTATTGTGGTACCTTTAGTTAAATTCAATATTATTAAAACTTTTTTGCCTCTTAGTATTTTTTCGATAAGGCAGTTTTTATCGAGTTGAGGCTTATATTTTAATATGTTTACATAAAAATTTTATGGGGGTTTTGTTCTTTTAAACCCCCCAAATATTTGTGTACGTTCCAATTAAAATATTACTGCGGTACCATTAGTTAAACACAGTGTTTTTAAAATTTTTTGCCTCTTTGTATTTTTTTCGAGAAGGCACCTTTTATCGAGATGTGGCTTCTTTTTAATATGGTTCAAAATATACCTAAAAGTGTAAATCATAAATAAATTTTCATATTATTACCACAGTACCGAATCGCCTCTCGTGCTGTGCGGATGTATTGCCTTAATCATCAAGCAACGTACGCCACGATAAAAATTTCGAACCAGAATTTTTGATAAAAACCGATACCTACAATTTAAAAACAATTAATGAAATATTTATTTTCATTTACATTGAAATTTAATGAGTTTTTGAACCCAGTGCTAATTTAAGTGAAATAAAAACATGAATGTGTTACCAGCTAGTAATGGACCTGGAGATTCTTTTAGCCAGCCAGTTTCGCAAACCAACATACAGGGTGTAGCAGATACAAATATGCAAGTACAACAATTTATTAATTCTCAACCAATAACTCAAGCAGCATTGAATAATAATAATTCTTGTTTATCTCAACAACATTTTGATGCTTCTCAAGCAAATTCCTCTCAGCAGGTACCAATTAATCAACAAAATTACATACATCAGGTACCAATGATCCAAAAATCACAACATATACCATCAACCAGTCAGAAATATTATCACAGATTGTCCTCTACAAGTGACGATGAGGAGCTAGAACAACACGCAGCCAACGAGAACGAATGGCAACAAGTAACGAATACAAAAAGAAGGAAGATCAGAAGAAGCAACTCACAAAACTCCGACATAGATATAAGCAATAGATATAGTCAGCTTCCTGTAGAAGAAACTGTAGAAGAGAGTCAAACAGACCAACAAATAGATATCACCGAAGCTAAAACTATAAAACCTCCTCCAATATTTGTGTACGGAGTAACAGATTACCAGAAAATGATACTAAGTTTAAGAGATGCCATTGATGATGTGCACTACAGTACAAAAACACTTGCAGATAATACAATTAAAATAATTAGTGATACTGTTGAGACTTACAGGCATCTAGTAACGTATATGCGTGAGAAAAAAATTGTACACCACACATACCAACTCAAAGAAGAACGTGCATTCCGAGTAGTGATCAGACACCTTCACCACACTATGGATACAAAAGAAATAGTGAAAGAACTCAACGCAAAAGGCCATCAAGTCAGAAATATCCTCAATGCCAAGGACAAAAGAACTAAGGAGCCTCTTAATCTGTTCTTTGTGGATTTAGAGCCTGCGGTAAATAACAAAGGCGTATATAAAATACAAAAAATGCAAAATTTAATCATACAGGTAGAACCTCCAAAACCTAACTATGGACCAGCTCAATGCACGCGATGCCAACAATATGGACACACCAAGGGTTACTGTTATAAACCTTTTGTCTGCGTTAAGTGTGGGGGAGCCCATAGTACATCAACCTGCACAAAAACAAGGAACACTCCAGCAACATGTGCACTTTGTGGAGGTGCCCATACAGCCAACTATAAAGGTTGTAGCTACTATCACAACATAATGAGACGCCCTAATAATCAAAATAATAGGCAAAATGTACAGCCAGTCAGCAGTCAGGGTTGCCCAAATGCCCATCCTAATCTTACCACCAAGCCAACAACAACGCCGGTAAGAAATAATGTGACCTATGCAAATGTAGCATCCAACAATTATACTCAGCAAAATCAATGTGACACCACAACAGATATGCTACATAGATTCTTAGATGAATTCAAAGCCATGTTTCAGCAACTTATTCATCAAAACACCATGGTGATGAATATGCTTACTACGTTAATAAATAAAATTCATTAAGTTCATTAGAATAGCACTGTGGAATGCCAACGGCATTCTACATCACAAACAAGAAGTTGAAATATTTCTAAAACACAATTCCATAGACCTGCTTCTCATCAGCGAAACACACTTCACTGACAGATCCTACTTTTACATTCCACATTACACAACATATCACAGCAATCACCCAGACAACACTGCACATGCTGGTACTGCTATCCTAATAAAAAACACAATAAAGCACCATGAAATGCCAAAATATGCTGAAAATTTTCTACAAGCCACAACTGTCAACGTCTGCATGGACTCATATAATCTAAAAGTTGCCGCCGTCTACTGTCCACCACGACACAACATAAAAAAGGAACATTTCAGTGATTTTTTCGATACACTAGGATCCAAATTTATTGCGGGCGGTGATTACAATAGCAAACACATTTTATGGGGGTCTAGGCTTACAACAACCAAAGGTAGAGAATTGGCATCAGTGATTCAAGAGAAGCATTACGCATACCTGTCAACAGGAACTCCAACTTACTGGCCAACTGATCCTGCTAAGACTCCTGACTTACTTGACTTTTTTGTGACAAATGGGTTACCAGCTCCTTACTTAGACGTAATACCAAGCTATGATCTTTCTTCTGACCACTCTCCTATAATAGCTTCAATAGGAACAGCAGCGTTACATAGAAAAACTCCCACAAGACTACATAATAAGAAAACCAAATGGGAAGAATATCGTACCAGAATTGAAGAAAAAGTAAAACTCGACATCAGACTAAAGGAGCCCAATGAAGTCGAAGGGGCGATCACAACTTTTAATGACCTCCTAATAGAATCAGTACAACAAGCCACTCCTCGTCCCACCATCCAAAAGAAAGACATTTCTGTACCTAAAGAAGTGAAGGAACTCATAGCTCTAAAACGAAAAGCAAGAGCTAGATTACAACGCACGCAAGCACCTGTTGACAGAACAGTGTACAACCGAGCCAGTAGTCGACTAAAAGCAAAAATTAAAGAACTGCGTGAAAGTTCATTTAATGAATATTTGAAGGGTCTTAACCGAAGTGATAACTCCATCTGGAAACCATGCAAATTCAAAAACAAGCCTCAAATGCAGAATTCTCCTGTACGTGACACCAGCAATCCTGCAGCTATATGGGCAAGAAGCGATAAAGAAAAGGCTTCACTATTTGGTGCATACTTATCCAATGTATTCACACCAAACTGTGATGTAGTTGATGACGAAATAGCTAGACATCTCTCAAATATCCCAAACAACATACCCGCAACCAAACAACTTTCTGTAAAGGAAGTTCAAAATGAACTTAACTTCCTAAATCCAAGAAAATCTCCAGGGATCGATAAAATAACCTCCAAAATGTTAAAAGAACTGCCACGCAGAGGAGTCATACTCATGATGTACATTTTCAATGCTATCCTGAGACTAAACTACTGGCCGACGCAACTCAAAACAGCAGAAATAATTTTAATACTGAAGGCAGGCAAAAACCCAAACGAAGTTTCATCTTATCGGCCAATCAGCTTATTGCCAGTTATGTCAAAACTACTAGAAAGACTCATACTTCAAAGAATAAATAAGGAAGTACTCCCTGAGGTTTGGATTCCATCACACCAATTTGGTTTTCGACAAGGCCACTCAACAGTTCAGCAAATACACAGAATAACACATTCAATAAATTTAGCAATAGAACAAAAACAATACTGTCCCTCAGTATTCTTGGATGTTAGCCAAGCCTTTGACAAGGTTTGGCATGATGGACTTTTATACAAAATATCTAAAATCTTTCCACTATCCTTCTATCGACTGCTCGCATCATATCTTCACGACAGACAGTTTCTTGTAAAAGTGAATGATGAATATTCGCAAAAATTCCCAATCAAGGCCGGAGTTCCGCAAGGCAGTGTCCTGGGTCCCATTCTATATGTATTATTCACATCAGATATTATTACGTCTCCACACACTGTCATAGGAACCTTTGCGGATGACACCGTCATCTTAGCAATTCACCAAGATCCAGTAGAAGCTTGCAACATCCTACAAAATGACTTAGCAAACCTAGAAAATTGGGTAAAAAAATGGAAAATTAAGATAAATGAGGCTAAATCCGTACATGTCAACTTTACTACAAGAAAAGATCAGTGTCCATCACTATACATAAATAACAAAATTATTGCTAAAAACAACTCTTCCAAATACCTCGGCATACATCTAGACTCTAAACTTACTTGGAAAGTGCACATAACAAAGAAGAGAAAACAAATAGACATGAAAGTCAAAGAACTCTACTGGTTGATAGGTAGAAAATCAAAACTAAGTTTGGAAAATAAACTGCTGTTATACAACACCATAATCAAACCAATATGGATGTATGGTATCGAAGTCTGGGGATGTGCAAGCAAATCTAATATTGCTATCATCCAAAGGAGCCAGTCAAAAATACTACGCATGATCACAGATGCACCTTGGTTCGTGTCGAATTTAACATTACATGAAGACCTGAAGGTTCCATTCATCACAGATGTCATTAAAGATAGGTACAACAAACACCACGAGAAAATGGAAACACACCCCAACGCAGTATTACAGCCGCTAGTACAAGCTCCAATTGCCAGAAGGTTGAAGAGATTATGGCCAGCTGACATGAAGACTATCTAGGACTCCTTCATTGGAGGGAGTCCCTTCACGCCAATGAGGGGCCCAGCTCCCAAGCCAACACTTTAACTTATAGGATGCCAATGTATTCTGATTGTTAAATAAAGCATAACAAAAAAAAAAAAAAAAAAAAAAAAAATATTATTACCAAGTCTCCGTAATCGCACTTACCCATATACAAATATGTGGTGGATTTGACAAATATTCAAAATATCTCGATAAAAACTGACTTTTCGAAAAAGTACTAAGAGGCAAAAAAGTCTTAAAAACACTGTGTTTAACTAATGGTACTACAATAATAATTTAATTAAAACGTACACAAAAGTTTCGGGGGTTTAAAGGAACAAACCCCCCATAAAATTTTTATGGGGTGTCCAAATTTCACTATAATTTTTTCTTAAGATGCTACTGCCATAAGAATGCCACATGTCCATTTTCAATAAAAAATCTCTAATACTTTTCGATATATTGGAAAAAATCAATTTTCATTTTGTAATTTCAAAGGGCTGTAACTTTTTTTATGTGCACATTTGTACTAAGGTAAGTTAGGTTCAATCGAACTATTTTTGGTCCCAGAATATGTGATTAAATTTATGACCTGTATTTTGTTACACTCTGTATAAAGATAATAATAATGAAACAGAAGAACATCTTCTCATTCTAAAGGAATGGGCTTTATCATTGATGACTCCTCATCTTATAAATCTTTTGATAATTCTAAACTTAACTTTAAGCCTTCAGAGTTCTATTGCAATAATTGCCAAAATAACATCGAATTTGTCAAAACCTGAACCATCGGATATTCAATTTTGTTCATTTTGCCCTCGCTGCAAAAATAGCAAAGTAGAAAAATTTCAATTCTTGTCATCAACCAATATGTCCAGAACATTCTTGTTATACTTGTGTAAAGTGCGGTGCCGTAAATTATGAAGTTACGGAGATTCATTAGTATTGTTTAATTTCGATAATTTTTGAAGTTATACTTCTTTACGGGCGTAATGACGGTGAAATTTTATATGGTAAAACCTAGCGACCGGGCGCATGCGCATTATAACTTTGTTCTGATTGGATGTTCAAATGGCATGACAAAAATTATCCAATTGGCACAGCTGTGGGACTGTGGTTTGGTTATAATGTATGCTTGTTGCGTTTTAAAATTTGTAGGAAGAGAAACAACAAACAAAAAGTTAGTTAATGGTTATACTGCCTTTTTAAATAGTTTTCATATTATATTTTTGGACTTATTTACATAGAAGAGATGATTGTTGCATGCCAATGTGAAAGCTCATCAAACTGTGACTAGTATGAGTGCCGCAGATCTCGCTTATTCAAAGCTAAAGAATCTTTCACTGGTAAGTGTTTTATAAATAGTTGATCAAATTTTGTTATGATATTTGAACATAGCCACTTTGCACGACGCAAGTGATTGCGAAATTTATTAGTCGTTATACGGGTTCCGATACCTACCTTGAACCTATCAAAATACATAAGTAGTATGTAATACTTTTATTTACATAATTTGATTACCATCAAAATTTCTATCAATATTCACCTAATATATTGTTTTCTTACTCTATGTTTTGTTGTATTTTTTCAATTCTAAATCATTTCAATTCAAAATCAAAATAATTTGATTTACATAATTCAAAAATGTCAAAAAGTTAATCTGTTTAGTTAGACGATCTTCGCACATAATGACAAGCTGTCTCTGTGGCGAAGTTTTAATGCGAGTGAATCCCAATATAACGCAAATACCAGCCGCGTGGTAAGTTGGTTCGAATCCCAATAGAAACTTTTATTTTTTTATTTTTTTTTATACATTTTATGATTGTAAGTATATTTATTATATAATTTTATTTTCAGAAAATACGTATTTAGTTAAAAATTTTTCCGACAATTAATGTTCAGAAATCATTTGTGGCATTTTTAATGTGTTTGTGTGTGTTCTATTTTTTTATTATTTTAATTTTTGGCACTGTTTTAATAAAAATGTTTGAGAAGTAGTAAGTAGAAATTAATTTAATATTTAAATAAAATATAAATAAAAAGTATATTAATTTCGTTTATAATCATATAATCATATAATAGAAGTATAACTTCTTACGTGCGTACAAAGTACACACACATTCTTTTTTTTATTATTTTTGGTTGTTTTAATAAAAATCTTTTGAAAGTGGTAGATAAGAAAGGTAGTTTTTTTTGTATCTTATCATATTATCAATTATGTTATATTATTATGTTCTTATTATGAGTTAATAATAAAAAAGTTTAAAATCTGATTTAAAAATTTTATTTTGTAAAAAAGGCAAAAGTTGGATATGTGAGAGAAAATCTCACGCGCGACCACTCGCGTACAGACCTACCTAGCGACCAATGCCGTGTTAATTTACACCCCAAAAATTAGTCATGGCGGCAACTAGAAGGTGATCGTGGCATTTCAATTCTGATGGGCAAGCCCAAGTATTTCTGATGTATTTTGTTTCGAGGGACAAACTAGTTTGTCCTATCGGGCGTAGGCCAAACTACTTTGTCCTAGGCCAAACTAGTTTATCCTGATATAAATAGACACACTTCAGGCCAAATTAGTTTGGCCTAGGCCAAACTAGTTTATCCTGATATAAAGACGCACACTTCAGGCCAAACTAGTTTATCCTGAAGTGTATGTTTTTATATCGGGATAAACTATTTTAGCCTAGTCTAAATCAATTTAATTTAGTCGAAAGTACATAAGTGATTACAGATTGGGTGCAGATTTAAACGTAAGTTTAGAAAACACTATAAAGAGTTGTAAGACTTTTAAGAATTTAGGGTAAATGATAAACCGAGGTGGCACTTGAAGAAAGATATAGAAATGAAAATGAAAACAAGCCACGAAAGCACTCCGTGGAGTGATATGGAAGAACACTAACTAAAGAAAACAAAAAAGGATTATTCAGGGCATAGTGCTGAATATTACCCTACAATAGCGGAAGAATGGCCAGTGACAAAAGTAATACGAAATAAAATACGAACAGTTGAATTGTAGTTTATGAGACGATGTCTACAAATTACCAGGTAGGATAGAATAAGAACAGAGGAAATATGAAAGAGAATAGAAGTAGAATGCTCAATTACAAAAAAGTTGTGGTAGTAAAATTAGAGCCCTGAAATGGTACGGGCATGTACAAAGAATGCCGGAGCACAGGTGGCCGAAAATATTACTGGACAGAACTCGCGGGGAGGAAGACGAAGAGAAAGACGGTGAGAATAAAATCTCACATAGGAAATGCTATGATAGATAGAGACCTCAAAGATGGTGACTGGGAGAAGAGAGTGCTATGGAAGACGAAAACGGCAAACTCATAATGGGAAAAAGCCAAGAAGAAGGAGTAACTCAGCAAACTAGTACTGCCGTGCTAAGCCCAAAGGCGGAAACTGATTTTTTATCGAAAATGAGATTTTTGTATTTTTAGGTAAAATAGGGTATTTAGTATATATTTATAAAGTTTTTGGAGTTGTAGAAGCATTATATTTTAAAAAAAATTGCAATTTTGGTAGCGGTATCTACACTTTTCAGTTAAAATACTAAGCCATTTGGTGGCAAATGTTAAATACTATGGCGTTTTGACGGTATCTGCTACAGTTGCCGTCCATATACCTTAGCATATTGCACTTACCGCTAATCTACTTTCAAGAATGCTACGCCTACATTTAGAAACCGCCAAATCGCCTTAGTATTACAAAGTAAATTCAGCATAACTTTACAATAAATTATTGTGTTAGTTAAAAGAGTTGTGTGTGTGTGTTCACAAAGAGGGGATGGCATTAGATAGTTAGTAAAAGAAATAATTAGCGAGGATGGTAAGAAATTTTCGAGTTTATTATATCTATTGAAATGTATTTTAATTTTTGTTTATATAATATTTCAAGAATTAACCAAATTATGTTGTCCTAAACAATATGAATCTGCCCCAAGTGGATGATTTTTTATATCTTGAATTAGGCAGTAAGAGATTTTTATATTTAAAAAATATGTCTTTTTTTTTAATTAGGTTTTAAAAACTTAATAATATATCCACACGCTGTCCACAAACATTTTTAGAAAAAGAGACTTAAAATAGGTATTATGTTTTTTTAGAAAATCAAGTAGAGTCGAGTAAGAGTTGTGAACCACGAGGTGATACCACTCAAGACAATATTGTAGAAAGAGAAAAATTTATTGTAAAGCAATTACAAGAGGTGAAAAAAAAATATGTTCAGCCTATACAGGCGCAAGGTTTGTTTCATACCTTGTTTCAAGGTTTGTTTCAGTTTTCTGTATGTTTAAACCCTTTGTTGGTCGTACATGGGATTAGAATCAGCAGTCCCATTGATTGCATTTTTTTTTGTTTAAATACAAGCATTGTTTTACTAGATAATGTCTAGTAGTCTAGTTATACAATGCTATTATAGATACGGGATTGTAGATTTGGGATATCTTTATTTAATCTTTTGAGAATTCTTTACGTAAGTTTTATACAAAAATGCTGGTTTTATTCCCTTATAAATTTTCTAAGAATGCGTAGGTACTTGGATAATAATCCAAAAATTTGATTTGCATATTTTAAAAATCTTTTATATCCCATAATTAGGTATTTTTCGGTCTAAAAGACAATGGTCATCATATTTTAATCATAACATATAACTATTTTGTACAATACAACTAATAAAATGTTAAAATTTGCCCTAATTACTGTAAATTTTGGTATTTTCCCAAATATAATATTGTGAAATACCCAATAATATAACAATACATAATAATATTAGGGCAGGTGTCGGCGATCATAAAAATCTTGAAGCTCTATAATAACTCAGGCCTGTCGTAAAATAGCAAACCTTTGTCGCTAAGAAACAAAATAAAAATAGCTGAGAAGGTCAAAAGTATGGTTTACAATCACATTCACAGTTGAAGAATTCTTTAAAACGCTTCAGCAGATGTTTAAACATCTATAACAATCTGAACGAATTCTGTTTAGTATAAGTACAGTTCTGCCCAAATTATTAGACGCACTATAAAAGATTTTATAAAAAATGTTAATTATGAGGTAATACCATTATATTGTAATACTAAATAGGTTTTGTATATGTACCAGACACAAATTATGTTGTTTGGTGGTCTATTAATTTGTCTATATGGAATCACAAATAGAACATTAATATTAATGAACCAATATGTATTTATTGACTCTTGAAAGAAACAGATATAACTACAATTAAATATTGTCAATTTGTTGTTGTCATATTGTAGCTCAACAAAATAATAACATTTAATAGTACTTTAATTCTTTCAATTTAGTAAACTGTAATACACAGAAAAGCTTTTTATTTCATATGAATCACAACTGTAAACCACATACCGCTAATAGGCCTAGTTTTATAGTAAGTTTTGATAAAACGTTTTAGCGGTATCTACCTCTTTTTATATAAAACTTTGATTTAAAATATAATTAATGGTTCCCTTAATAAACTGGGGCATGTATCCATGTATAAAAACTATTAGCTAGTCCATAAATCCCTTACGGGCCAAAATTTTAGCACCCAATTTTGAAATCGATTTTGCCACCATTTTTTGAAATGTTAGTTACCGCCTTTGGGCCTAGCACGGCAGAGTAGTAGAATAATCATTTTTATGGAAATTATAATTATTCGTAACAAACAAACAATAATATTGAGTTATATTCGCGGCCGGACAGACAGACAGCCTAGGTCAAATTTCTCACCTTTAGTACCATCCTTGAATTTTAAGCTTTCATTTGACACCTCATTTGTCATTCTACCTGGTATAATGACGGAGGAGTTGAGTTCACGGACAGACAGACAGACGGACGGACGGACGGACGTGGATAATTCAACGTTTTCATACTTTTTCAAAATTGGTGAAAACAAATGTATCTTTTCTTTTAATTTTTGGAGAAAAACTGATCCTTTTATTTATTATTTTTTATACTATTTAATTATAAAATAATATATTGATTTATACCACGTATCAATATCTTCATTTGATGTATCATATGATACAATATATTGATGTAAATTTTTTTTCCACCTACCTCTACCGAAAGTATACTTTTCCGGACCTGATTGTAGGGAGCAAATTTGTAAAAAAATAGTAAGTAAAAGTAAAAGTGACGTCATGGTATTTCATTCATGAAATATAACTTATTGACGCCCTGTACAATATCTATTTTCTATTACGTAAGTATCTATACATTTTAA
The DNA here is from genome assembly GCF_917563875.1 of Diabrotica virgifera virgifera. NCBI lineage: Eukaryota > Metazoa > Arthropoda > Insecta > Coleoptera > Chrysomelidae > Diabrotica > Diabrotica virgifera. The sequence goes on along the minus strand of NC_065443.1, from coordinate 69,840,429 downwards.
CGTTTATTTATAAAACACCCTGTAGTTTGCAGAATGGTAAAAAACAGTAAATTGTTATTTTGATTTAACAATGTTTACATTAATAATGTGACTTATATTGTACCTACTTAGGTAGAGGGGATCAGACGTTGTAAAATTAATTATGGTAGCACGTCTTAAGTGGATAGGACATGTAATCAGGCAAGAGGAAGGCACAAGAGTAAGAAAACTTTTTGACCCAAGAGGACCGATGGGACAACGAGCCAGAGTAAGACCGAGACTTGGGTATCAAGACAACCTACAGGATGATTTAAAATCTATGGTAGTTACAGCATGGTGGTGAGGTTAACCACATCTAGCACGATTTAACCAACACATCTACAATGCAATCAAAGTATTACCCTGCAATCACTTTTATACCTACTCTCATACCGCCTTACTACATTACTGCCTTATCAGCCAGTGTTGTTGCCCGCAGCTGAGCATTACGTTCTTCATAATAATAATAATATTCTCCCGTTTTAAACAACTAACGCGAGTTTGGGATAACAGCAGGACAGTCTGCTTTATCTAGGGCCTACGGTATACAAGGAGAGTAACAGGGCCAGGGCTAAGCTTAAACCGCCTCTTATTACCCCTGGTTTTACCCAAGGTACTCATTTTTTTTTCAGGCTGAGTCGACCTGTGGCCTATAGACCTTTTAAAAATGTCTAAATATTCTCGCTGCAGCGCTGGGTTCACCACGTCCTTTATGTGCAAATTATAGTTAAATCATAATATTTTATATTCAACAAACATTTTTCAATAAAATAACCAAGTAGTAACAACAATGAGAATTTAAAAATAGAACCAAGATTTCGTGACACAACCCGTCTGTACGTTAATCGAAGCTTAAAAAAATTCGAAAAGCAACTTAGGCCTACAAAGAGTCATTCATTAAAAATTCAAGAGAAGGTATCACGAGTCCCAAATTGTTTTTGAAAGTTTACGCGTTTTTCTTCCCAGGAGCCTATTCAATTCCGATATTATAATAAAATTGAATTAAGGCTACTCACGTTTTAATGCGGTGTACTTTACGAACTTCATTTTGTTGTGGTTTACGACGGAGAAATGCAGAGGTGGACGAGTTAAAAATTTAACAAGGATATTTTTTTTCATTTCAATTTGCTTCAATTTTTGATCACAATATAATAGTCGGAGAGATAGAAGCGGATTTTGTGCGTGATAAGTAATATGGAAAAACTATACGGGGATATGTTGAATTAGTTGTGTACATGACTTTCACCAACTACCGGAAAGCAGAGTTGGGGCCGAGAGTATTTATAAGGGGTCAAAGTCGCGGATTTTATTATTTTTTTTATGACGCTCATGATCGAGATAGTGCACTAAAATTTGGGAATAAGTAGGTCATGACGTAACTAAGTAAAATCTCTAGGGGCGTAACGCTGCATGGCCGACAAAGGGGTGGGGGTAGGGGTGAATATAAAAAATATAAAGGGTTTTTTGCGACGTTCATGATTGAGATAGTGGACCAAAATTTGGTAATAAGTAGATCATGACATTACTAAGTAAAATCCCCAGAGCCGGAAACCAGAGTTGGGGATGAGAGTAGTTATAAGGGGTCAAATTTGACGTTTTTATTATTTTTTTTTGTGGCGCTCATGATCGAGAGAGTGCATCAAAATTTGGAAATAAGTAGGTCATGACTAAAGACTGGATTATATGCAAAATGCATATGCATATATATGCTGCATATTTCTCATGTTTTTCATAAATGCATATGCCTTGCATATTTGGAGATTTAAGAGCATATAAATGCATATTTTGATGGGAATTTACTCTACCCCATTTAAAAATAAGGTATATATTAGTAACATCAACATCCATTAAAATAAAATGTGAAAGTAAATATTTTGCTGTTAAGCTCCTTTGTTGTTGTACCCATAAACATAATGGGCGTTATTTATAGCTGCAGGTATCATTATCCGGATATTTAAGATTTATAGACTTCTCAGAATTTACAAATTACCTAAGTAAATACCGATTATATTTTGAATAACATTACAAATATTACCTGTACTTTCTGCTGGTGTCGGCCAACTATGAATTATTCTGGGAAAACCAACCAAAACGAAATTTTAAGCATTTTAAGGGTAGGATAGATTATTTTATTTTATGAATGGTTAGTCTTAAATCAATCGCCGATTATTCAACTTTTGTGATTGCAAGTTATTGACTATACTGTGTAAAAAAATCATTTTATTATTATTGTGAAAATGCCTAAAGTAGCAAGGGAAAAATCAAGTCTTCTCAGAAGTTGGATTGGAAGTAACAATCATCTAAAAGTTATCGACAGTGAAAGTATGTTTTGCACCATTTGTGATAAAAAGGTAAGTTCTCCACTTCAATAGATTTTTAAACTTATCAAACTTCTTTGCACATCTATGTGTCTGTCTATTCTAAAATGACAAACCGTCCCATTTCTTCAAAAACTGTTTTTTAAAGTTCGCAACGGTTTGGCTTATACAGAGCGAGGTGTTGAGAGTGGCCCACCCTGTATACTACGGTACACTGACTGTACTTTATTGTTTGACGATTTCAATTTCACTTTGAGAAATAAAAAAAAATTGGGGGAGGTTTAAAAAGTTTGATCATTTTAATGTAGGTATCTATTTACGAAAACATCTAAAACATCATTATCATTATATTCCAGATTCCATGTCAAAAGAAATTCCAAGTAGTTCAACACATAAAAACTTCACTTCACCAAACTAAGCTATCAAAAAATGATAATAAACCTCGCCAGCAGATTCTACAGAACAGTTTGCAGATTCAGAATACGTCAGTTGGGCAAGAAACCTTTGCAAAGGATTTATGCCATTTTTTTTTGAACTGCAATATCCCTCTGCACAAGTTAGAACATAAATCGTGTCAAAACTTTTTAAAAACTTATTGCAAGATTAAAGATAAACCAGCTCAAATACCAAGTTCTTCAACTCTTCGGAAAAAATATGTCAGTGCATGTTACAAAGATGTGATGACGAGTATTAAAAATCAGTTAAAAGCCGAATATCTTTGGATTTCCGTCGACGAAACAACGGATACAAAGGGTCGACAAATTGCGAATCTAATTGTTGGAGTTCTTAACGACTCTGGCGATTTTAAAAACTCATACTTAATTAGTGTAAAATGTTTGGAAAAAACAAACTATGCTACAATAGCTAGATTTGTTAACGAATCCCTAACAAATTTTTTTTACCTGATCAAGTACCATTTGAAAAAATATTATTAATGCTTAGTGATGCCGCCTCATATATGATGAAAGCTGCATCCAATCTTAAAATCTTTTTCCCTAATTTAATTCACTGTACATGTTTGGCGCACGGCCTAAACAGAGTTGCAGAGAAAGTTAGAATTGAATTTCCCAATGTAAACACCTTAATAAATAATGTAAAAAAAGTATTTCTGAAAGCACCACTACGTGTACAGGTATATAGGGAGATGCTTCCCGATATTCCTTTACCACCAGAACCAGTATTAACCAGATGGGGAACTTGGCTTAAAAGTGCTATATTTTTATCTGAACACTACGACGACATCAAAAGCGTTATTTCAAGTTTTGATCCGACTTGTACCGCTATTGATAACTGTCAAAATATTTTTAAAGAAAAGTCTATTAAAAATCAATTGTTGTATATAAAATCGAATTTCGATATCATTGAAAGTTCAATTACAAAATTAGAGGCTCAAAATTTATGTCTTCACAATAGTATGTCTATTGTTGATTCGGTTAAACAGAAAATAACAAATCTGAATGGGGAAATTGGAGTAAAAATTAAAGATAAACTTGATGACGTTTTAAACAAAAATGAGGGTTTCACTTTATTGCGTTCAATAAATAATATAATCAATTTTGGAAACTTCGATGAAAATATTAATATGGATCCGTCTCTAATAGCAAAGTTTAAATATGCCCCAATTACATCTTGTGACGTTGAGAGATCTTTTTCTGCCTATAAACAAATATTAACAGATAGAAGACATAATATTAGTTTAGAAAATATGAATCAATATATGATTATTTATTGTAACAATAAAAATATGTAAATTTGTTTTATTGTACTCTTTTTATAATATTAGTTTAGAAAATATGAATCAATATTGTAACAATAAAAATATGTACATTTATTTTATTGTACTCTTATTTATCTTGTGGTCAAAATAAAATATTTTGCCGTTTTATTTGTCACAAAACCTGAAGTTAAAAAAATATATTAAGAAATAATAATACAATTTGGTTTAAATTCAAACCTATTTATTTATTTTTATTATTTTTTATTTATTTATGTATTTAACGTAAACCATAAAATTATTCATATAAAAATAAGTGCATATATAAATGCATATTTGCATGTTAATTGTGCATATTCAGCTTGTTTTAAAATGCATATTGCATGCATATTTTAGACATTTTTTAGTGCATATTTTCCAGTCTCTAGTCATGACGTAACTAAGTAAAATCTCCAGGGGTGGCACGCTGCGTGGCCGACAAAGGGATGGGGCAGGGGTGAATACAAAAAATATAAGGGATTTTTTGCGACGTTCGTGATTGAGAGAGTCCACCAAAATTTGGGAATAAGTAGACCATGACATAACTAAGTAAAATCCTCAGAGCCGGAAACCAGAGTTGGGCATGAGGGTAGTTATAAAGGGTCAAATTCGCCGTTTTTATTATTTTTTTTGTGACGCTCATGATCGAGATAGTGCACCAAAATTTGGGAATAAGTAGGTCATGAAGTAACTAAGTATAATCTCCAGGGGTGGAACGCTGCGTGGCCGATAAGCGGTTGGAGGTAGGTGTGAATATAAAAAATATAAGGGGTTTTCTGCGACGTCCTAGATTGAGATAGTGCGCCAAAATTTGGGAATAAGTAGACCATGACTTAGCTAAGTAAAATCCCCAGAGCCGGAAACCAGAGTTGGGGATGAGGGTTGTTTTAAGGGGTCAAAGTCGCAGTGTGTATTATTTTTTTGTGACCCGGCACAACATTTGTCCCCCACGCAGCGTTCCGCCCCTGGAGATTTAACTTAGTAATGTCATGATCTACTTATTCCCAAATTTTGGTGCACTATCTCGATCACGGACGGCAAAAAAAACCCCATATATTTTTATACTCACCCCTGCCTACCACCCCTTTGTACCCCAAGCTGCGTTCCGCCCCTGAAGATTTTACTTAGTTACGTCATAACCTACTTACTCCCAAATTTTGGTGCACTATCTCCATCATGAGCGCCACAAAAAAAAATAATAAAAACCGCGATTTTACCCCTTATAACTACCCTCGTCCGCACTTCTGGTTTCCGTCTCTGGGGATATTACTTAGTTATGTCATGGTCTACTTATTCCCAAATTTTGGTGCACTATCTCAATCACGAACGTCGCAAAAAACCCCTTACATTTTTTTATATTCACCCCTGTCCCACCCCTTTGTCGGCCACGTAGCGTTCCACTCCTGGATATTTTACTTAGTTACGTCATGACCTACTTATTCCCAAATTTTGGCGCGCTATCTCGATCATGAGCGTCACAAAAAAAATAATAAAAAACGGAACTTTGACCCCTTATAACTACCTTCCTTCCCAACTCTGGTTTCCGGCTCTGGGGATTTTAATTATTTATGTCATGGTCTACGTATACCCAAATTTTGGTGCACTATCTCAATCACAAACGTCGCAAAAAAAACCTTATATTTTTTATATTCACCCCTACCCCCACCCCTTTGTCGGCGACGCAGCGTTGAGCCCCTAGAGATTTTACTTAGGTACGTCATGACCTACTTATTCCCAAATCTTGGTGAACTATCTCGATCATGAGCGTCATAAAAAAAATAATAAAAACCGCGACTTTGACCCCTTATAACTACCCTCGGCCCCAACTCTGGTTTCCGGCCGTTGGTGAAAGTCATGTACACAACTAATTCAACATATCCCCGTATAGTTTTTCCATATTACTTATCACGCACAAAATCCGCTCCCAGCTCTTAGACTATAAACATCGGTATAGCAACTGTTTTACAGTTTAAATTTAATAAGCTATTTCACAAAACTAAAGTAACAGGGTATATAGAAATTATTTTACTAGAAAAAAATCTTCTAATAAAACTACAGCATTAGCTTAGTTTTTGCAATAGAGATCCCACTTTTAAGATTATTATAATCAATACTGAGGCTTGATAGGTTTTGGATTAAATTCATCAAGAAGTAAGACATGGTGACCATTTGTAAAGACGATTTCTTTGAAAATAGACCTTCTTTTTCTTCTTTTTGCAGTGCTGATTTCACTAATGAAGGTTGGCTATAACCATTGGAAATTCGTCTCTGTCTTCTGCTTTTCTTAAAAGCGTCTGTGTGTTTAACCTGGGCCAGTCTCAAACGTTTTTTCGCTAGGATATCTCTTGTCTACTAGGACCTATGTTTCCTTTCATTTTACCCTTCGTAATCAGCTGCAATAACTCATAGCTATAATTTTTAATTATGTGCCCCAAGTATGCGTCTTTCTCAATTTATTAATGGCCAAAGGTCTCTTACCAATTTGTGCAACACCATTTCTTTCGAAATAATATGATCGGTCCATGATATTCTTAAAATTCTCCTAAAAAGCCACATTTGAAAAGCTTCCATCTTTCTCATTAAGTCAACATTGACAGTTCAAGCTTTGGCACCATAAAAAAAATAGAGTAATATAATCTTTTAATATGCCATGTAAATTTGTAGATTGAGTTTTCGGTTACTCAATTTCTAATTTTGGATTTAGATCTTCAGTAATCTAGAATCCTAAATATTTCATTTTGTCCACTTGTTTATTACCTTCATTGGAAAAACTATTCTTAAGATTTTAAAATATACCAGTTATAATCAACTTTGATTATACTCTATATGTTATACTGCAGTTCATTCCCTCTCTTTCAAAGAAAAAGCTTACCATGTAACTTTTTTATTTAGTACCTAAAGCAAGAAAAGACTTAAGTTTTACTTTTTGAAAATACTTTTTGAATATACTTGAAAATCGTTGATAACAGGTTCTATAATACACTATCCCACACGTTTGTGTATCTAAAATTTGCCGTCATTTGAAGTAAAATAGCTTTTATAAAAATTATTGAGACAACGATTTCCGGAGTGGGAATCGAGACGTCAAATATTAGTTGAAAATTTAGTTATTATTACAATTGGTTGTGGCTTAATCCCATACAAGTATAATTAAACTTAGACATGCCACAACAAAAAAGTTTCAAAATCTTCTCAATTTTCATTCGGCTTATATGAGCAGACCAAGAAAGTACCAAGAAAGATATTTTTGTCTATCATATATTTGTTAATGTTGTTTGTACGTTCATTATTCGTTTTAATTCTCTCCTTCCTTACATCGTCACACAATGTAACTCTGCAGCATCTTCGATAAGTATTTTCACTACTATTTTATCTTCTGTATTTTACTGCATTATTATTTTATCTACTGTGTTAATTCGGTTTTGAATGCTCATACGTATTGTTCAGACTTCTGAGCGATATGTAACCATACTTTCCACAGCGTTATTATAAACACTATACTAAAATCACACTCAAGATGCAGTAGAACTAAACAAACCGAGACACGTTAACTGTCACAAGGAGTAGGTACTCCTGAATCATGATTTAAAATGTATAAAATTTGTAAATCATCATTTGTAAAATGTATAATCCATTGTAAATAATGATTCAGGAGTGCTCCTTGTAACAGTGAATGCATGGTTTGTTTACTTCTACTGCATCTTGATTGTCAATGCAGTATAGTGTTTTTTTGCTTTCTCTCGAATGTCTTTAATGCCTAATAAAGAATTTATCTGCCTCTCATGGCACAGTTTTTCAACGTCACTTCTATCTTCCGCCAAGACAACTCCCAAGTATTTACATTCATGGTTATGTTGTGTCTACCCAAATATCTCGACAGCCAAAATACCGACAGCCAAAATCCCGACGGCCAAAATACCGACACACCAGAATTCCTACAGGCCAAAATCCCGACACGCCAGAATCCCGACAGGTTTGACAAGTTCCTTTTTAACAAATAATTACATTTATTTCTGCTTTTTTGTTTATGGCCATCTCTTTTTTATTTTTGTTACTAAACAAAAGTATTTACCATTTAATATAAACTAATTTTCTCAATAAAATTTCTAACATGGGTATATGAATTAAATTGTTTTTTTTTGCCAATATACCGGGTGTCCACTTATATTTTCCCCCATTTTAACTGCCTATAACTTCTAAACGGCTCAAGATAGAAACATGCGGTTTTCGCTGAAATGTTTTATTTTAGTAAAAGTTTTGTCTGAATGGATTGAATTTTTTTATATCGCTTTGAAATACGAAAAAAAAATGGCGGATTTTTGAAAAAAACATTGTTGACTTTTTTTTAATGGAACACCCAGTATATTTTTCTGCAATTTGAAAGAAAGGTCATTCACCTATCCAGTGATATAACGGTTTTAAAAATCGGTTGTCAAATCACTGAGTAATTAATTTTTAAAATGAGAGGTGCAACGTGGATATCACATACCTAAATAACATAACTAAGCAAAATGATATTGTTATGTGATTTCCACATTGCATCTTTCATTTTAAAAATTAATTTCTCAGTCATTTGACAACCGATTTTAAAAATTTTTATATCGCTCGATAGGTAAATGACCGTTTTTTCAAGTTACTAAAAAATGTACTGGGTGTTTTAATAAAAAGAGTCAACAAAGTTTTTTTAAATCCGCCATTTTTTATTTAAAAGCGATATAAGAAACGGTAATTTACATAAAAACTTGAAAAACGGTCATTTACCTATCCAGCGACATAAAAAATTTTAAAATCGGTTGTCAAATGACTGAGCAATTAATTTTTAAAATTAGACATGCAATGTGGAAATCGCATAACATAATATCAATTTGCTTAACCCTTAAGTACTAACATCTTAAATCAATGGCGTAAACACTAACTAACCGCCTGACAGACGGGTTTAACATTTTAGTGTTAATTTTTGTTTTTGTTAAATATTTTAATGCAAAAGAATATCTCGATGACTTACTGAAGTATTGATTATCTAAAAAACACAGTAATTAATCTAGTTTTTCTGTATTCAATAAAATAAAAAACATTATAACAAGAATGAAAGGATTGTTTGTGTACCTTTTTACTCCTGAAAAAAGGTGTGATAAAAATTAAACAAATTAAAGAATCTCAATAAAAATTTATAATCGAGTTAAACAAAGAGTAAGAAAAATGAAAATTAAAAGGTTTTTAAAAAATATTGACACAAAAAAAAACTGACAGGTACTATATTTCGTACAGTGTAGCAATGGTAGTCAGTGGCAACATTTTCACCACAAAATGATTTCACTTCACTTATGTCATCTTCTGCCTCATCAAACCATTTCAAAAAGTTTCCTCAGGGTGTTTATTCCCTTATTTGATGTTTTTTACGAACTGGGGCACATTATGTGTAATGACGAACTGGGCACAAACACTAACACCCCGTCTATTAGACGGAAATCACACTTTGAGCCTAAATATCTTTCGAATTACAACCTGCAGCAAATTGCCGAATTCAATACTACTAAAGAACAACCCAACTTAAAAAGTCATTAATGGGCGACCTTTAAAATTTTCTAGGAAGGGAAATACCCCACTTTCGACAAGCGATGCCGTCTGAGAGACGGGGTGTTAGAACTTAAGGGTTAATTATGTTATTTAGGTATGTGATATCCACGTGGCACCTCTCATTTTAAAAATTAATTACTCAGTGATTTGACAACCGATTTTAAAAAACTTTATATCGCTGGATAGGTGAATGACCTTTCTTTCAATTTATAGAAAAATATACTGGGTGTTCCATTAAGAAAAAGTCAACAACGTTTTTTTTCAAAAATCCGTCATTTTTTTTTGTATTTGAAAGCGATATAAAACATTCAATCCATTGAGACAAAACTCTTACTAAAATAAAACATTTCAGCGAAAACCGCATATTTGTATCTTGGGCCGTTTAGAAGTTATAGCTAACTAAAATGGAGGAAAATATAAGTGGACACCCGGTATAGTCCAATAATATATTGTATAATCAAATCCTGAATTCGAGTTTACTTTCATAATATACCTAATAGATATTATCATGCCACTTACAACCTTTAATTTCAGTAAGTATAGCTTTTATATTATAAAATGAAGTGTTTAATGATTTTTTTTCTTTTAAAATACATAATAATTATTAGTACCCGTACTTATTAGTAAGTAATTAATTTTTCAATTTAAATACTCTATAATATGATTTGGTATTGCATTTGAAAAGGAAACAATAAAAATATTCAAAATGTAGTGGTCGGGATTTTTGCTTATGCGAGGATTTTTGAATGTCGGGATTTTAGCTGTCGGGATTTTACCCGGGGTACACCACCGGGGTATGTTTTATTACGTTCGTTACTACGTCGAAGTCATTTCCTAGAGAGCCTATTGCCATGTACTTTGTTTTCTTTGTATTGATTTCCAGCCTCCATTTATTATATTCTTTCGTATGGTTCTGAATCATAAATATATCTCCTTCAACTTTCTGGAAAAAAAACCAATTTCATAACAAAAAATAAAATTGTTATAATGACTTTCCCAAATTATAATAATTGTATTATATTTTTAAACTATTGTTTCGGCATCCAGTTTATATAAATTTTGAAGAGGATGGGAAAGACAGCATCTTTTTATCGGACCCTTGTCAATATGACTCTGAGTATTCATATCGCGTCTTTACATAACTGATGTTCCATTCATAAAAGCTATTTACCACATGTAAGTATATACTGAGTGTAAACTTAGAACAAAAATAACTGACACTCTCAAAAGAATCAGGTCGCTTTACCTTTGTTTTTTCCGTTCATTTGGACAAACATGGTAACTTCCGGTTACTGAAGTAGATCCACGAATGCTGTGAGATACTTGAGGAGGAGTGTCTACAGCAAGGCAAAGATCTTTAGAAAGATCCTTCAAAAACTTCTTGCGTTGGTGCTTTTTTTGTAATGTATTGTGGTCTCGATATAATGTAGGATGCTAAACCAGTGACGTCAATCGTATTATAAAAAAAGGTCAAGTACCAACTCAATGTTCGACGCTTGAGCGTACATTCACCCAGCATTTTATCCATCGTATCAACCTCCCTTTAGTTTCACTCTAATTCTTAATCATTTCAGGTTACTTGTCCTGTCATATGCATGGACTAGAGTAACACTATTCCTTTGTTTTTCTTTAGCAAATAAGAACATACGGTAGCATCATGATTGTATGCCAGATTTATAGAAAAACAGCTCTTACCTTGCTTGCTTTCATATTGATGAGCAAAAATCTCTTATTTTTTTCTAAATAAGCCCACGAACGTCATGTGACACGAATTCTAGACTTTAGCGAGTTCAAAACTGGTAAAAAGTTATCTGTGGTAACGTTTCGCCCAGAAACTTTATAAGACGTGACCAGATCCAAAACTGTTCGTTTGCCAACGTTAACTTGTCGGGAACCATATTCTGTTTTTCAAATATAAAGATGAATTTGTATGGGATAAGCTGTTTTATGCATTACAAACCCAAAATACCATGTTTATTGTGTTTGGAAGGTATATATTGTGTACATTTTGTAGGTGTGGCCTCCAAACGGCAACAATTGTTCATCTATGGTTATGCATTGGGATGGTTTGTGGTCTTGTTGCAGATTTTTATTTAGCATTGTCCAGATATCTCGTACGAGTGCAGTCTTATCAGCTTTTTTACGTTATTGACGGGTATTTTCGTTGTCAAATCTTATAAATATTAGCATAGTCTTGAGATGATCACGAGAAATAGCTGCACGTATGAGTGGCAGAGACTCCATATTCCCCATCTCAAACAAGTTTTCTTCATGGATTTTATTTATACCTCTTTTGTGGGCATTTTTGGAAACTAGATGCAGAGTCATTAATACTAATGATAATTTTCAGGTATACATATATTGACAAACACCAAACAACTAAGTGTGGGTGAAATCTATGTTTCCAGTTAAAATACAATACAATGCTACTCTTCCTAGAATTTGTTTACGACCACTATTTCCAAAAGTTTATTGTTGCAGTAATTTCAATAATTTACGATAGATAACAGGAATCATTTAAGAGCGGCTTCCAATCTTTTTTTGTAAATCCATACAAAAGCAAATTACCGAATATTATTATTTATTTATTGCAGTATTAAACAATTTGTTACTAGATATGCTAGCCATACACAATATTATCTTAAAACTAACAAATATTACCATTAGACTAAGGATTTTTTAAGAAAATATATTATAGGTACAATTGTACCTATGCCGTCTGTTACCGGTGTAAAATTATGCCGCTCGACAAAGGTTAACTGGAATTGGGATGAACACGTTGCGAGATTATTAGACAACCGATAGATAAAACATAATATTTTCGACAGTGGAGGCAACCACAAGATGCACTATTGAGCATAGGATGCCCACCAACCAGATTGTCCGACAATCTGAAGCATGTTGTCAGTATCTGGATGCAAACCACACAAGGCAGGGACATATGGGAGCAGTTGAGGGAGACTGTGATATACTGTGGATGTACACCCTACTTCCTGTCAATGATTCCTACGTATATTTATGGGAACACTATCATAGGCTTTCCATAAATCTATAAACCCTAGGTGCAGTTGACTTCCATAAATGTGCAAGCTATTTATATGATACACAACAAACTATCAATACAGATGACCTTCCATGTAAAAAACCACTCTGTTCCTTTGAGTCATCAAACTGATTTTCTATCCTATCTGGTGACACTCTGCCATACAGTATACTTATCTGCGTAATCTGTAATATTCAGTCTACTGTAGTTTGCCATAACCAAGTTTGTTGCAAACTAAATGTTGTTTATGGAACTGATGTCAGAAATTTTTCATTCGGATTGAATCCAATTTTGCATTAATATATCCAGAAAAAATTAAAAGTTAGTTCAACAGGTATATCTCCAGGACCAGGTGAGTTTTTTATTTTTCGAGCGTGCTTTTTTTTATTTGTTGTTTTATATGTCACCATTTTTGATTTATTGTGGCTCTTGTTATTTGTTATAACGACATTAAGTATTTGCATCTATTTTACATATATTTTTTAAAGAAATACGTCCCTCATTTGTCATTACAGTTAATACTAACAATAAACACTGACAGTAAACCATTTCAATTTAAGCTGAAACCTACGTAACACCAGATATTCAACCACCTTTCTCTTCACCCAATAAACGAGAGGGTAAAATATGTGTAGTATTTGTATCTGAAAATTACCGCTGTATTCCATTATACTCCCGCAAATCGTTAATATGAAAGTTGAGGGTTACATAACTGTCTCAATTATAAATAAGGCCATGCTACTCTGTCTGTGTACATATTTGATTAACAACGTTAGCAACGGTATATTACAAACCCATTTGTTCGAGATTATTTCTAGAAAGGTTGTCGGTATGTACCTTTTAAATACATTAACGACAAGTAAATTTAACCGCTTTATATATATACAGATGGTAAATAAAAATATTCTTGTGCTTGTCAACGAAAATTTTGTATTCGCTTATAAATTCATAAAGCCTGTTCGCTTGTTCGTTCGTGCGTCACCTCTCCTGCAATACTTGGAGCCGATCTACCAATGGAGTCCCATGTAGTTTTGTCTCCTGAATTCAAATCTGAAAACGGCATTTCGATATTTTAAACCATCTTCGAGATAACCGACCTCAGAATCATCTTGCATCCCGGGATAGCAATGTAGGATCTTTAAGCCATTTTAGATAGCAAGATAATTGTACAATGGAAACACTGCTACAAACGCATTAAACCTGATGTACGTAAAAATGCAAATAAAAATTTGATATTATATCAAATCAGCGCGTGACTTCGACTAACATCAGCTATAAACGCTTGTGACCAGGACCCCAAATTTGCTGTCCTGAGATTGCTGTATTTGTTTAATTTGACAAATAAACGTCAAATGAATTGAAATGTCAAATAAGTAAATTTTTTCGACTACCTTTTAATAACATGCTCATTATAAACTATTTTTGAATAGATAATAACTCCCATTAATATACCCGTGAGTAATATTTTTCATTACTCACGGGTCATTACTCACGGCATGAAGTTAGATTCAAGTCGTGCATGCCACTTTTAATATTAGTCGTATATAAACTGCAAAAAAATTACGATTTCTACGACCGTTTAATAATATGCTCATTATTCACTATTTTTGAATTTATAATAACACCCATTACTTTACCTGTGAGTATTAGTTCATTACTCATGGGCTGAAGTTACTCACGGGTCATTACTCACGGGTTGAAGTTAGATTCAAGTGGTGCATGGTACTTTTAATATACTTACTATTAGCAAATAAAATTACTAAAACTTTATTTATTAAAATAATCATTGTAATTTATATCAACAATTAACTCAACAAAGAAAAATGTTTAAAAGTATTTTTAACTGTAACAATGGATCAGTGTATTTTTCATGTTTAAAATTCAACATTAGACATTTTAAGATTGAAGTTATTAAAAGTACAATAGATTTTTATTAGGAGCAAACGTTCGTTTTCATGCAATGAATGAAATGAAAAATATGTCTTATTTTTAAAAGCCACCGCCATTACATACCATAACACTAATGACATTTCTATGATTCTGACAGTGTTGCTATATTTATATAAAATAGGTTTTTTATGAAAAATAAAATTTTTGATTTTAAATAATGATAGTAGTGGATAATTAGATTTTTCTACTAATCCTAATATGGGATTTTTAAGAAAAATCCTAAAAGAACGTTATACATTATATTGTATACGGTAATAACTAAAACCGTGGACAATAAATTTCTACTTTATCTTGTAATCGGCATCTCATTTTTGGCCTTAACTAACTTTCAAAACTGTAAATGCGTTTTCTCAACAATTAACAAATTTACACTTATGCCAGTGTTTCCGCAAAGGTGCGATATTTTTTATAGTTTTTCTCTGCAAACAAAATTTTGAACTTTTGTTTTCGCTAGTTGTCGGCCTTCCCTAACCTAACCTATTGTTATAACAGCCTGAAGATTATAATAGGTTTTGGAGGTCAACCAAATATTTTTGGCTGATTCATTACAATTTAAAATCGATGTATGCAGAAGATTTCTTAAGCGGCGTCCTCACTGAGTTGACATTGTCGATCGACTCTGTCTATCGACACTGTCGACCGACAAATCGAAAAAGCTTCGATGTCCACACCAGGTAGGCAGAATATTTGTCGACAGTCGAAACGAAAATGTGTGACGAAGATGACGCCATTATTGTTTGTACCGAATTTTTTTTATCACAACTAAAAAACGTAAATCATCGCGCAAAAGAAGATTTTGGGTTCGACCAAGTCTTCAAAGTAGAAATCGGTATAGCGGTAGTAATCTGATGGAAGATTTGAAAAAGGATGATATCGATATATTGAACCTTGAATTCAGATGTAACAGAGGTTTCAGAAATTTTTTTCGAATGTCGGAAAGTGAATTTGAATATTTGTTGCAAAAAATCGGGCCAAAAACTTGTAATCAAGACACCAATTGTAGACCTGGTCTTATTTTTGTCACGTAAAAATCTTAAACTTTCATAAGTAAACCATTTACTTTTGTACACATCCTCCATGCCACTGTCAGATTTATTGCCATCCTTTGTTTTTTATTTCTCTTGCTATGTGGCTTTGAAGATATTTTATTTTTTGTTCTACCACCTGCTTTTCTATATCAAATTCACTGGCAATTTCCATCAAAGCATCGTGTCTCTTGTTTCGGTATATTTGCTTCTAGTGTTCCATAGATTTGTTTTTAATTTGTAAGCTTCAATAAATGCAATCACTTTTTCTTTTTCCCATTCCATTTTGCCGACAAGTACAAAACACGAGACTTTAGATGAGGCAGACTAAGCCGCACGCTGAATTATTTTTACTGTATTTTTAAATGTCGAAGGTCGAAGGTCGAATGCACGTCCACACTTCGTATTCGACTCGACTACCCTTTGATTTTATCGACAGAGCATGGAAAACCAGTCGACACGTCGATCGACATCTTTTGTCGATCGACAAAGTCGATTGCCGCGTACACACTCAGTCGAGAGTGTCGATAAACACAGTCGATCGGCAACGTGGACTCAATGAGGACGCCGCTTTACCATATGTACATAAGTTTATTGCATTTCTTATTTCTCCATATACATACGTACTTTTGACTCTTACTATTATAACCGTTTTATTTTAATCAATATAAGGACTTATAGCTGCAATATAACTTCTAATACAATTAGTTTAAATTGAAATTGCAATAAACTTTCTTCTCTTTAGTAAATAACAATCAAACTAACTTTAGAAACTAAACCTCCAGTATTTGTATAAAAATATGTGTATATAACTCCTACGTCTGTTATCACACCAGCCAGGCTCGTTTTAGATGAAACTTTTGCAACTTTTCCAAGATAAACTAATTGCTCCTGCCGTTCTATTCTACTTAATAAATCAACTTCCGGCTGTTAATTAAAGTTTGCTACGAATAAACTATTAAGAAACTTGCATTTCTCGAGGTGAAACCTGTTTTTTTTAATATATTTAATATAAAGTTTGGATTAAACTTGAGCATGTCCAAAGAATCCTAAAGACTGTTATTTGGAGATTGTACATCAATGCTTATAGCATGGAAGGAAAACTTAGGAACTATTTAGACAAGAATATAGAAGCTTATAATAAACAAGTAACAAGTCGTATATGAGAGTAGAAGACTAGTTACAAAGACGTTGTAAAAACAAGAAGCAGAATTCGAAAAAAATACAAAAAAGAGACTGCTTAAAAAATTTAAAAGGGGTGCTCTCTTTATATTTTGAATTATAGACTCAAAATAATAACTTTAGTTATAACAATTCATCTGCTGATAAGCCAGTCCATTGACGAAGATTTCGAATCAATGAATATTATTTCTTCTTACCAATTCGTTTTTTTCCTTGGATCTTTCCGTTGAGTATTAACTGCAGTATCCAGTATCTGCTGTATCTCATTATGTTGCCCCAGGTATTCATATTTTCTCTTTTTTATCATATTTTTAAGTCACATTCAATTTTACTTATTCTGTTTAAGACTTCTATGTTTGGAATATGTTGAACCCATGATATTTTAAGCAGCCTATTATATGACCACATATCGAAGCCTCCCAATTTGTCCAGCATATTTAGCGTTGATCCAGATTTTATATCGTTATACAGGGTGTTTGTTAAAGAATATGCCATAGCTTCTTAACTTTATATTCCTGAGCTTCAAATAGTTCAATTTAAGCTAACTTACCTTAAGTTGATAATAACCGAAATACAGGGTACAAAAACTTTTATTTTATTTATTCTTGAATATTTACTGGCAGCCATGGGAAAACAACACGAAATTTGGTAAACGGGGGTTTTTTGGGGTGAGAAATCTAAATTCGGCACCCAAAATAATGTATTATCTAGACGGCGTCACATACGTCTTTCAGCGCTCATTTAATACTTTCAATTTTTTTTATCCCTCACTGTACATACTTTTGAATCAAATATTTTATTCTCTTAATATTTTTACTTAAAAAAGGTATACTACATTCATCTCGCTAAACTCACCTGCTTTTAAAATATACTCATTTCAAATCTGCGATAAAACATAATTTTACCCGTGTTGAGCTGGCCCCCCCCCCCCACTTGCAAAAATTAAAAAACAAATAGCCCTGATTTATGAGCTATTTATGAGCTCTCATATTCCGCAAACTAAAAATTTTGAGCTCGTTCCACTGAGCAGGAATTTAATACCCTAGAGGGGGGGGGCTGAGTCAGCCCCCCCCCACTACTTAAAAATAGGAATATTGAATCGGTTTTTGCGGCAGAATTACGAGCTATTTATGAGCTCTTGAAATTATATAGTTACGATTTTTGAGCTCATCCCCTTCACCCCCAAACAACCCTTTAATTGATTTAACTTAAGAGAAAGATGCTGAGAAAACTTAAAATATATCGTATTGCGGATATAATTCATATAGCTTATATACTCTAAGAATAAACTATTAAATCAAGAGCATTTCGATTATTGAGCTACAACCCCTTCGCAAGAAAACCACCCTATCTTCCCGGCTTAAGAGAAAGTTGTACTTAAAATGCATTAAACTAATTATTTGGCGACTACATATCATTTAATAATTTATAAGCTTCCAAATTACGCGCATTTAGATCAGTAGATTGCAATTTATTTTGTATAGTGCAGTCACTGAAGGTAAAAATCAACGATTACCTTCAATTTCGGTGAACCTTCATCGATTTTCACGAAAATTGGTCAGTAGTTAGAGGATACGTCAAGAAACAAAGGTGACATGGTACCACCTTGCGCCTTTACCCTGAGGGTGGATACCGCCCCTTCACGGGGGTGAAAATTATTTTATAAAAAATAAATGCACAAATCAATAAAAGAACAAATTAAAAGCAAAATTTATTATATAAAGTTAATAAAATAAGTCAATACTTTTTAAGTTATTAAAGATCAAAGATTTTAATTATTTGTGAAAAAAATGCATGTTTTGAAAAGGTTTTTTGTAAATCACTGAAAAACTTTAAGTTTTTACAAAAAAGGTAATAGTAGTTTAATTCGTATAGCTTATATTCTAAGAATAAACTCTTAAGGCTATGGGTACATAATTCGCAAATATTTTACGTGTATCCCTACTTTTTCTGTCTTTACACGGCAAATTACGTGTAGTAAAATTCACACTGGTGTGGATATGTAAACATTACTAGAATGTCATTCTACTTGAAAATGTCATAATTAATTTAAAGAGATGGCTTTTGAATGTTCTTGGATAACTGTTATTTTTATAATTGCAAATTATTAATTCAATTAATAAATGTGATAATTTTTTCACTAACTATGTTTTCAGTGATTGTAATAATTTATTTGTACAACAAAAACTAATAATCAATCGAGAAAAGAGGAAAAGTGTTAAAGTGATTTTTTAATAATATGTTGTTATTTTGGAACGCTTACAATTTTGAACATCTCTAACAACAAAATACTTGGATCACAGGATATATCTGATGTATTCTCTGCTTGGATCTTCCACAAATAATACACAATAAATAACTTTTTATTAAGTTCACGTCTTAAATCAATTATTTATCAAATACACTAATTTAATCAATTTCTCAAAATATTCCCGATGCAATGTCAAATATTTAAAATTGTCACTGATTGTCAGTGTCTGACTGACAATATATGCTGACAATATTATATTCGGTTGAGTGCGTTGTAAGACAAAGACAGATTTGGAAAATATTACCACGGCATTGTGTTCATTTTTTTCAAATCCTGAAAAAACCAATAAATATTTTTGAAAAATTTAAACGCAGAATGAAAGACTAAATTATTACCGAGGGCCGAAAGTCCCTTAGAATAAATAAAAAGTTTATTTTGAATGAGATATTTGAAATTAAAAATCACACTAAATTTTCTCTTAGTTTTTTCACCCCTGTAACTTATTAAAATAAACATTATAGAAGTTCTCAGGGACTTTCGGCCCTCGCTAATAACGTAATCTTTCATTCTGCGTTTAAATTTTTCAAAAATACTTATTAGTTTTCTCAGGATTTGAAAAAAAATGAATCCCCATTTGAATAGCATTGCAGCCGAAAATACGTACCGATCCTCTTAAATCACGCGTCTTTCGATTATAGAGCTACAACCCCTTCGCAAGAAAACGACCCCATATTCCCGGCTTAAGAGAGAGTTGTTCTTAAAATAATTTAAATTAATTATTTGGCGACTACATATCGTGTAATAATTTATGAGCTTGCAAAATATACGCATCTCAATTATTGAATTGCCATTTTCTTTCTATAGTGCAGTCACTGAAGGTAAAAATCAACTAGTACCTTCGATTTCGGTAAATCTCCATTTATTTTCACGAATTGACAATAACAACTTGAGGTTTTAGCCTGGGGTATATGTCACCCCTTCTCGGGAGTGAAAATTACTTTATTAAAAATAACCCCACAAATCGAGAGAGGGACAAAGTGTAAGCAAAATTTGTTATATAATGTGATTAAAATAAATCAATACTTTTTGAGTTATTAAAGATCAAATATTTTAATTTTTGGAAAGAAAATGCATGCTTTAGAGCGATTTTTCATAAATGACTCAAAAACTGTAAGTTTTTACAAAAAAGTTTTCATCACTAAAATTGAAGCTAATAAAAAATATAATAAATTGCTTACTTGAAAAACCCTTTAATGTTAATTTAAAGTAAGTTATTGGTAATTAAATGTATATTTTTTCCGCGACTGTTAAAATCTAAAGGTTCAAGCTTAAATAACGGGAAATAGATGCATTTTATAACACTTAGGTACTAAATACTTGTCAAAGTACTTAGAAATACCTATGAAAAATAAGATGCAGAAAAAGTTGATAGTATCAAAATCCGCTCACCAATTTTCGTGAAAATGAATGGAGATTTACCGAAATCGAAGGTACTAGTTGATTTTTACCTTCAGTGACTGCACTATAGAAAGAAAATGGCAATTCAATAATTGAGATGCGTATATTTTGCAAGCTCATAAATTATTAAACGATATGTAGTCGCCAAATAATTAATTTAAATTATTTTAAGAACAACTCTCTCTTAAGCCGGGAATATGGGGTCGTTTTCTTGCGAAGGGGTTGTAGCTCTATAATCGAAAGACGCGTGATTTAAGAGTTTATTCTTAGAATATAAGCTATACGAATTAAACTACTATTAACTTTTTTGTAAAAACTTAAAGTTTTTCAGTGATTTACAAAAAACCTTTTCAAAACATGCATTTTTTTCACAAATAATTAAAATCTTTGATCTTTAATAACTTAAAAAGTATTGACTTATTTTATTAACTTTATATAATAAATTTTGCTTTTAATTTGTTCTTTTATTGATTTGTGCATTTATTTTTTATAAAATAATTTTCACCCCCGTGAAGGGGCGGTATCCACCCTCAGGGTAAAGGCGCAAGGTGGTACCATGTCACCTTTGTTTCTTGACGTATCCTCTAACTACTGACCAATTTTCGTGAAAATCGATGAAGGTTCACCGAAATTGAAGGTAATCGTTGATTTTTACCTTCAGTGACTGCACTATACAAAATAAATTGCAATCTACTGATCTAAATGCGCGTAATTTGGAAGCTTATAAATTATTAAATGATATGTAGTCGCCAAATAATTAGTTTAATGCATTTTAAGTACAACTTTCTCTTAAGCCGGGAAGATAGGGTGGTTTTCTTGCGAAGGGGTTGTAGCTCAATAATCGAAATGCTCTTGATTTAATAGTTTATTCTTAGAGTATATAAGCTATATGAATTATATCCGCAATACGATATATTTTAAGTTTTCTCAGCATCTTTCTCTTAAGTTAAATCAATTAAAGGGTTGTTTGGGGGTGAAGGGGATGAGCTCAAAAATCGTAACTATATAATTTCAAGAGCTCATAAATAGCTCGTAATTCTGCCGCAAAAACCGATTCAATATTCCTATTTTTAAGTAGTGGGGGGGGCTGACTCAGCCCCCCCCACTAGGGTATTAAATTCCTGCTCAGTGGAACGAGCTCAAAATTTTTAGTTTGCGGAATATGAGAGCTCATAAATAGCTCATAAATCAG